>NC_081419.1:124919270-125219270 GCF_949786415.1 Peromyscus eremicus | reverse complement strand
AAGCGGGCTGTCCAGGCCTAGTCCGTGGCAATAGTTAGTGTTTTGGTGTTCAAAGCACAGCTCTAAGTGTATATAAACTGCTTATGCTGTAATCCTGTTAACCAGTGCAAATTACATATTCAGGCCCATATTCCTTGTGGGGACCAACATGAACCGTGGTCTGAACATCTTGTGGTAATATGGCCATTCAAGGGTAAAAATGGGAGCAGAACTGTCATGGCAGTACACCCCGTCACCCCAGCACTGCTGAGGCATCAGGATGAAAAGCTTCAGGCCAGCCTGAGCTCTACAGCAAGGCAATCTTACAAAGTTAAGGACTGGTGGGTAGATCACTTGCCTAGCAAGCGCTGTGCCTGGGTTTGATCATAGACAGAAAAGCAGGGTCACTGTGGCCAGGGTCCAGATGGGAGACTCAGGCATGCACAGATCCTTTCCTCCCATCACTCCTGCCTCCTCTGACAACGTTTCTCCTGAAGTCCCCCAAAACTTTACCAGATGTTTCTCCTGCTCAAGGGGCTCCGCTGAGATGGGAAGGGGATCTGAGAGATTAGAACTTGGAGAGTTTCAGTTTTATATTCAAAGCCGCTTTTACCTTGTCCATGGGGCTTCTGAGTGGGCCAGCTCCTGGGCCTTGCTTAAGTATCCTAATTGTGCTCTGGAGAGACCAGGACACTGGCTCAGAGGTTCCCTGAGAAGGCCATCCTGCCAAAGGTCATATTCATCTAAGGGGCTGCATACAGAACACCCTAGAAGTCCCCAGGTCCTCACTCAAGCTTCAGGTATGGCAGTGAGAAGGGGTAGGTGTCAGCAGAGTGGCATGGCATGTTTTTAAGTGGCAGAGAATAGCCTGGTGGTGGTGGCACACACCTTTAATCCCAGCTCTCGGGAGTCAGAGGCAGGTGAATCTGAGTTCAAGGCCAGCCAGATCTACAGAGTGAGTTCCAACATAGCCAGGACTACACAGAGAAACCCTGTCTCAAAAAACCAAAAAAAAAAAAAAGTGGCAGAGACTAGGGAGAATGAAAAAGCAGCCCCAACTCTCTGGCCTAGACATCCTCCAGTACCATTTGTCCTGTTTCCCTCTTTCTCGACAGATAACATTTTGTTGGTTATTTTGTTTTGTTTTGTTTGTTTGTGACAGGATCTCACTATGTAGTCTTGGCTGGCTTGACTCACAGAGATCCACCTGACACTGCCTCCTGAGTCACCACTGTTCCCAGCTACACACACACACACACACACACACACACACACACACACACACGCACGCACGCGCGCGCGCACATATATATATATATATATATACACACACACACACACACACATATATATATATACACACACACACACACACACACACACATTTTTTTTAGTTACATTCATTTGTGTGTGAATCAGTATGAGTGTGTAACACACAGCATGTGTGTGGAGTTCAGAGGACAACTGGTCAAAATCAGTTCTGCCTTTCCAGCCATGTGGATATCAGAGATCAAATTCAGGTTGGCAGGTTTGGCTTCAAACGCCCTGGCCTGTTGTGCCTTTCTTTGGTCAGTACCCAGGCAGTATTTCTGAGGTAAAAATCATTCACTGTAATTTATACATGACAGAATGGACCCCTTAGAGGTGTGCAGGTATGTGAGTTCTGAGCCACGGAACTTAAGCACCACCCGGCTAAGATTCAGAACTAAGGCTGACTCCCCCTCACTGACTCGCGTCTTTAAGGAGCGTTTCAGCTCTTTGGCACTCAGTGTCGGTCTGTCAGTCTGTCTCCCCTCGCAGCAGGCTGCCCTTCCCTCCTAGGAAGGGCAGCTTCCTAGAACTGCTTGGGAACTCTGAGAAACAGACTTATGGGGTGTGGAGGCCACCAGAAGATGGTCAAGTCTGGGCCATTTCCACATTGCTTGCAGGGTGCAGTGTACCTGGATCTGGATTTGTCTGAGACTGGGTCTTGCTGTTTAGTACAGGATGGCCTTGAACTCTCAATGATCCTTCTGCCTCAGCCTTCAAAGCACTGGGACTTAATGGCTTATGCCACTATGTTGGTTCCAGGATAGGAATTTAACCTCTTTGTCCCCTTATCACTTGTGTGTTTTCCTCATAAAATTTGCCCTGTTGGCTGTTGGTTCTCAGTCCTTAGGTATGCAGTTCTAGGGCATTCATCACTCTCTGCTCTGTAGCCATCATGACCATCCATGGTCAGAGCTTTGAAGCTTCCTGCCGCAGCCTCCCCGGGGCTGGGATGCTAGGTTGTCAGGACTGTCTAAGTGGACGTGTTAAGTGCCGGAGGGCTCTGAAGAAGAGCTTGAGCCCTATGTGGTAGCTCATCTGTTATGCCAGCCCTTGGGAAGTAGAGAGACACCAGGAATTTAGGCTAGCCTACGTTACATGAAACCCTATCTCAAAAAAAAGAGGCTTGGGACTGGGTTGAGGTGCTGGGTTTCCTGGGAGCGTTTGATAGGAGGAGAGCATCGCTGCGTGTTCTGAACTCTGACAACAAAGGCACATGTGTGCAGCTCCTGTCCCCTGAGGACTACCAGCGCTTCCTGGACCTGGGTGTGTCCATCGCCGAGAACCGCAGCACCCTGAGCTACCACTGCAAGACCCCCGACTGCAGGGGCTGGTGCTTCTTTGAGGATGATGTCAACGAGTTCACCTGTCCTGTGTGCTCCCATGTCAACTGTCTGCTCTGCAAGGTGGGACAGGGCCCGTGTGGCCTCACTGCCTTCATCTGGCTGGGGCTTGCTGTGACTGGCTGCTGTTTTAGGGTTACAGTGGCCATCAGCACCTAAAGCAAATAGGATTTGTATTAGGCCCCTACTGATGGCCCTGGCTCCACGTCCCTGGACGCTGTGTCTTCTGTAAAATGTGTCCTATAAAATGGGTGTCCGTTTCCTCAGTGATGGCTTTCACTGAAGACACTCAGAGGCACTCAGTGCTGTGGTGGGCCTCTTCTGCCCCTCACAGCTGAAGCCCCTGAGGAAACATCTCACTCCGAGCCCCTTGCCCTGCAGGCCATCCATGAGCGCATGAATTGCAGGGAGTATCAGGACGACTTGGCCCTTCGGGCTCAGAATGATGTGGCTGCCCGGCAGACAACGGAGATGCTGAGGGTAAGGCAGGATCTTAGCGAGGGCCTAGGGACTTAACGTTCTAGATGCTTCTTGGGAAGGACTAAGTTCACATATTCTTGGAGGCCTACCCAGTCTCTCTTCTGGTTGAACCCCCGTCTCAAAGTGTGTCTTCCAGTGAGGGTGTCAGGTGTGGAGCCGCAGGAAGAGGCTGGCTTGGGGAGCCCTCAGGGACAGAGGAGCAGCTAGCCATGCCAGGCTCTGAGGAGAGCGCACCGCAGAGGGCAAGGCCAGGGCCTTAGTAGCTCCCTTCCAGGTGATGCTGCAGCAGGGTGAGGCGATGCACTGCCCGCAGTGCCGGATTGTGGTGCAGAAGAAGGATGGCTGTGACTGGATCCGCTGCACTGTCTGCCACACTGAGATCTGCTGGGTCACCAAGGGTCCCCGCTGGGGCCCTGGGGTGAGTCTTCAGGGTACTAGAGAACTGAGGGTGGGTGGCGTTACTCCAGTGGGACTCAAAACTTGAGCCATCAGCTAAGTCTGACCTACCATGTGCAGCTGAAGGGGAGGGATTGCTACTTTATTGTTTAATTTCGAGGCAGGGTCTCATTGTGTGGACCTGGCTGACCTGGAACTCACTCTGTAGACCAGATTGTCCTCCAACTCAGAGATCTACCTATCTCTGCTTCCCAAGTGCTGGGAAAGGTGTGTGCCACCAAGCCTGGCTTAATTTTAGGTTTTATTGTCTGTGCACCTGTGTGTGTGAATGAGAGAAAAGAGAAAAGAGGGAGGAGAGAATGTGCCATGGCGTTCATGTGGAGGTCAGAGGACAGCTTGTGGAGTTAGTCCTCTCCTTCCTTCCGTCTTGGTGTGTCAGCAGTCTTGTGTGTCAAGACCTTTAATCTGCTGAGCCACCTCACCAGCTCAGGGGAAGATTTCCTTTTTTCTTTCTTTTTTTTTTTTTTTTTTTTTGTTGTTGTTGTTTTCGTTTTTTCAAGACAGGGTTTCTCTGTGTAACAGCCCTGGCTGTCCTGGAACTCACAGATCCGCCAGTCTCTGCCTCCTGAGTGCTGGGGTTAAAGGTGTGCACCAGCACTGCCTTTATTTCCAGCTGATTCTCTTTTTCTCCTCTCAGACTTTCTCACTCTGTAGTCTGGGCTGACTTGGCAATCCTCCTGCCTCAGCCTCCTGAGTGCTGGAGATGATAGCATGTGTCACCTTGCTGGGCTTGAGGGTTAAGAAATTTTTATATCTTTAAAGTGTCTTTTAAGCTATCAAAAGGCCACAGTAAATAGTCCTGGAGCCCACCCATCCCAGGCTTTTGCCTCTTGCCTGCAGCCGTACTCATGTGGAGGGCTCAAGACTGGCCAGGCCTCGGACCTGGCCTGTGCAGCAAGGCTTGCCTGCTGTTCTGTTTGAGGGGAGAGCAAGTCAGGGTCTTGCTGGGTTGGAGGGGTTTGCAAGTCTCCTGGCACATATTTGCCACCTCTCAATTTTAGATTCTTCCTCCACACAATGCAGAGTGTCAGAGCCTGTCTCAAATATAAGTGGGTGCCTGTCACAGGTTGAGTGCCCTGTAGGTGGTGGCAGTATGAGAGGTGGGTTGTGGAAGTCAGAGCTGGTATCACCGCTGGTAGATTTAGAGGCAGGTGGTGCAGAGGGAACTGTACATTTCCCTCTACCCAGGCACAGCTCCACCTGCAGCTGCAACCCCTTCCCTCTCTGGCCATGGAGTTGAGGGTGCTGGAGGGCTGGGATGGGGTTGAGCGTCCTTCACGGCTGCCTCCTTCAGGTTGGTGAGGCTATTCTTTGCAGGAGGGCTTTTGGCAGCCAATTTGTACCTTCAGGTGGGCTCTGCCTTGGGCTGATGGAGTGACTTGGGGATAGCCTGCTTTTACCATCCTGATACCCTCCTTTCTCTGTCCTTTAGGGCCCAGGGGACACCAGTGGGGGCTGCCGCTGCCGGGTCAATGGGATTCCTTGCCATCCTAGCTGTCAGAACTGCCATTGAGTCGAAGATGGTAGCCCTCAATATTGATCCAGACCCACATGTGTAGCAGCTAACGGAGGACCAGGCCAGGGTTTGGCCACTGTACCTTTATGCTTGGCCAGGCGAAGGCCCTGAGCTGTGCTGCCAGCCTGCTTGCTGTTACAGGAGCCCAGCTTAGCTGGGGTCACGTCGGTCCCAATGCCTGCGTTGCTCCACAGGGTTACTGACCAGCCCTTATGGCCCTGAGCTAGACACTCTATCTACCCTTACTAGCCACCAGCCTTAATTAAACACAGCCCTGGCCTAAGGCCTGGCTGGCTAGTGCTCTGAGCCTCCGAGTGACTGTTCTCCCTCAGCATGCTCCCTGAGGACCCACAGCCTCATCCTTTGCCTTGCTGGCTTTCTGAGCACTTTTGCTGCTGTTGCTGCTGAAGGCCTGGCACCTCTTAGGGCCACTGTGAACCCAAGCAGGTAGAACGGTAGGTCAGAAAACATAGCCCATGGGGTCCAGCTCTGTATCCCCCTTTGAATAAGTGAATTAAAATTGTTTTCCAGAAAGGGAGGTGTGTTGTGCTTGAGGGAGCAAATGTCCTAGGTTGAATGCCATACAGGCAGGATGGGGAGCTTGGAACAGCACCTGGAGGTGATCTGTGGGCCCTGGAGGTTGGGGGAATCAGGCTGGCTCAGCTCTGGCACCACCATGCCTAACCCCTGGACAAGCATTGCTAGGGCCAATATCTGCCCAGACTGGTGAAATTTACAAAGAAGAGCTTGAAGGCTGGAGGGATGCTGGGGAGGGAGGCCATGGCAGCAGTTACAGACTGGAAGGAAAGGCTTGGCTGTTCCGTTTCTCTCTGGTATCTACGGTGAGGAGCAACGCAGTTTTAGGAACTGCTGCAGCTGAGCAGGGAGGTGGTCCACTTTATTTAACAGCCAGGCAAGAGGTGCTTCCCTCCACTGTGACCCATCCAGTCCCTTCTGAGAGTGAGTGTTGCTGTCACCCCACAATGATCTTAACAGTAAGCATAGTACCTGTGGTGGTCAAAGCCTCACCCCAGATGTAGCTAGGCCATGTAGCTTTTCCAGGGTGAATGTTTTCTAGCCCCTGGAATGTGGAGCCCTGGATGGACCTATAGCCTTGAGTGGGATCACAACAGGAACCCAGAGAATGAAGATTTTTTAGAGATAAGGTCTGTGTAGCCCAGATTGTCCTTGAATTCATGTCAATCTTTTCCTGCCTTGGCTTCCAGGGTGTTGGTATTACAGGCATGCACCAGGCTTGGCCTGACCAGTATATGTGCCCTTATATGCATGCCCTTCCTTCATTACCTAGTTACCAAAATCCTACTCATCCTTTGTATTTGGTCCTTAAGTCCAAGGCTGACTTAAATCATCTGCCACTCAGACTGCTCTTTAGCCTTCTACTATAAGCTACCAGAGTTTAGACCTTGTCCCTGTTAACCCTTTGAGGCTCATGGCTGCCATATCAGAGGGCATCACAGGTTGGTGGCCTATTGTGGTAGAGCAAGGATCAACAAAGAATGCCTACATCCAGCATTGACTCCATGCTCCTGACTGGCTCCTCTGCAGGCAGAGGTAGAAAAGTAGGAACCCAGCTGCTGTGTACTCTTACTGCTGAGAGTGGGGCTGTTGAGAGACTAGACCAGTGGTTCTCAACCTTCCTAATGCCTCGGCCCTTTAATGTAATTCCTTATGTTGTGATGATCCCCAAACATGAAATTATTTTTGTTGCTACTTTAAAACTGTAATTTTACTATTGTTATGAATCATAATGTAAATATTTTGGAGATAGAGGTTTGCTGAAGGGGTCATGATCCACAGGTTGACAACAGCTAGGATAGAAGCCGAGTGAGGCAACTCTCAGATGTTCCTCAGTAGACAGAAACTAGACATGATGGGCGGGAGTGTTCCTTCCACAACAGGCTGTTAGGTTCTGAATCCAAGTCCTGGCCTTCTGAGTTGAAGGCCTGCAAAGCAAAAAGGCACAGAGCACATCCTGCACCCGTCACTAGCTGTGATGGTACCCACAGCAGCTGCAGGACGAAGGCCACACTTCTGTATGACTGGCACTTAGGAAACCCGGAAAGAGCATGTACCCAAGTTCAGTTTCCAGCACCTGGGTCAGGCAGCTTACAGTCACCTGTAACTCCAGCTGATACCACCTTCTGACTTGTGAGGACACCTGCAATCACACATACACATAATTGAAAACAAAATCTAAAAAAAAAAAAAAATAAATAAAATAAAATAAAATACTTTGGCTAAAAGTCCTTACTCGTGCCCACAAAGAGATTATGGATGGAAGGATGGAAGCCTGGAGTCTCAGCCTTGAATTTGGGTCAGTCTCCTGCTTGCCTCTTCTTGGGCATGTTAATCACATGAGCGTTTGCCCACCTAACCTAGCTCATTCCCTGAGGCCCGTGTCATAAACATGTCCTAAACAAAGCCCTGAAGACAAGTCCCTCCCAGATGAGAGCACTGTCCACGAACAGGAGGCTGCACCTTACAGAAGTCATCACTGAGGTGGAGGCACTGGTCCTTTCAGGTAGTAGTGGGAAGGCCCGGACTACCCTGGACTTGAGTTAGTGCCAAGTCACACCCTCAACAGAACTACTTCATTATGTGACTTCTCTTCCCAATTCTTTCTCATGTCAGTACCCCAAAGATGACTTGAGGTCACTGGACCGTTGTTCCATGTGCTGATTAAACTGCTTCTCTTGTGTCTAAGCTGGTATCAAGATAGGGAAATGGCTGGCATAGCCCTTTCTGGCTGCCGGAGCCAGGCCTTTTGCCCTAAACTCATTACACCTGTATGTGGAACAGAACTGGAAAGACTGTGTGCTGACAGCCAAGGTTGACTAGTCTACAGACCACAGGCCCAGACCCCAGAGGGGCCCAGAGTAGAAGCTGGTGGGTCCATTTCCAGGCAAGCAGTGGAGCTACAAGGACAAGTGATTAGGAACCACATAAGGGTGTTTATTTCATACAGGGCTCTGTACAAACCATCTAAACATATCTTTACAGAATAAGTAAATACCTGAAGGTAACTGACAGCGCTTTCTCCTCAGTAGCAGGGAGTCCTTGTGTGGGCACACACCACTCTTCAACTCAGCACAAGCCAGTGCCACCTGCTTGTTTGGATGCAGAATTGTGGCTTGGACCCTGGGCCCATGCCCCTCCCCTCAACCAGCACACTCCCTATAGCTCAAGTATGCTAGAGGCACAGATGACAAGCTCCCGTGGTAGACTGACAGTATCTGTCACTTTATCACTCTGGATCCTGGAAAATCCTCCTTTGTCCTGAATTAATCCCTGTGAATCACTCACCCCAGCTTGATTTGGTTAAAGTGCTTTGTGTAACTCAGGCTGGACACCTCCTGTGCGCTCTGGCTTGTGGCTGCCTGGCTCGCAGAGCGTCCCACTGCATACAGTGAGCACAGGGGACACATAGGTCTGGACATGGTAGGACTGGAGAAGAGTGCCCAGGAAAGATCAAGAAAACAGAAGCATGTAAATGCTTCCCACTACACACTCTTTAAAGCAGCAAAAGGCACTTTTGTTTTCAAGCCAGAGTTTCTATAAAACCTGGCTTCGCTTTTAACAAAGCCATCCTAGGAAGACAGAGAGATCCCATGGATCCCATGTACCCCTCCTGGAGGAGCCCAGGGGTAAGTGGGGCTGGTAGTGTGGGGTCCTGCCAAAACCTGTCTGCATGCAAGTTTCCAAGGACATTCCCATTCTGAGACCAGCAGCTGAGGAGGTCAATATACAGGCAGGCCAAGGTGGGTGATTAGTGGAAAATAATAAAGTGAGACGGGAAGTGACACTGTGGGGCATGGGGCTGTTCACAAAGCAACTTTGACTAAACTGAGCAGGGAACACATCTCAGGTGCAATCCTGTCATCCCAGATAATCAGGAGCTGAGGCAGGAGGATCAAAAGTTCAAGGCCAGCCTGGGCAACTTAGGTAGACCCTGTCTCAAAAATAAAAACTACTAAAGTCTGGTGTTATTTATTCAGTGGTAGAACACTTGCCTCACATGTACAAGGCCCTGGATTCCATTCCCCTCCAAAAAAGGAAAAAATAAATGTTAGCCCAGTACAAGCTCATCGCTGATAGCTTCTCCCATGAAGGAACCAGGAGAGAGGAGGCTGGAGAGACGGCTCCGCAGTTAAGAACGCTTACTGCTTCAGCTTTACTAGAGGACCAGCATTCAGATCTCAGCACCCACACCAGACTCCAGGAAATCTGAAGCCCACTTCTGGCCTCTGTGGGCACCCACACACACACACAAGTGATTTTTTTTTAAGTGAGAATAGTTGCTATGTTAGGTGTATTATACAGTCATAAAAATAGTATTAAAAATGTCTTTACAGGTAATGTCACGTGGTTTGTAGAGAAAGAACAGGGAGACCCAGGCAACGTCGTCCAGGGGATTAACACTCCTCTGCTAGGATCTCTAGGCTGGGATCATGCAATTTAACTAGACCCCAGCTCATGTCTGTCTGACTCTGACCAGTTGGCTCCCAGGCTATCATTCTCTCCCCTCGCTCGCTCGCTCGCTCGCATCCCAAGGCTGGACTTTGTTTGTCGGCAGCCCTGCCTGCTTTGTCTAGGATACACAGGACATGGGGTGCTGGAAGGAGGGCATCTCTGGGCCCAACTTTCTTCTAGGCAGTGAGTTGGGTAGCCAGGTGTTCCAGAGCCACTTCCACCAGTTAGAGAGCACTCAGGTCCACTGAGCCAGTGTCAGGCAGCTCTGCCACTAGCCACCAAAACCACAAGACAAGCTGCCAAGGGTGGCACAACAGAACACCCTGACAGAAACCCTTTAATCACAGCATTTCTACCCTCTTGCACCTTTCTGGAAATGGGGAGAGCTTGGTGCACTGGGTGAGGAAGTGGCTCCTTGGGCTGAGTTTAGGGGAACAGCTGCAGCTGGAACTTGGGGGCCCACTCCAGGGCACTCTTCACCACTGCCAGTGCCGCCGCTCCAAGTGCCACTGTCAGCCCCATCACTGCCAGTTTCACAAAGCGGTTGGTCCTTGGTTTGGTCAGGACATCTTTCGTCCGAGCCTCAGGCCGCAGAAGTCCCCGAAACCGCTGCCGCAGCACCATGTCTGGCCTCTGCTGGGCCGAGGCCAGCTCAAAGTCTTTGAAAGTAGAGGCCGCCGTTCTGTGGATGGGAGCAGAAGGTGGCAGAGAAAGGCAGGAGACACTGAGTGAGCTGCTACAGAGCAGGCTACAGCTCAGCAAGCTCTTCATGACACAGACCTCTCTGGCCTGTAGAATCTGCTCCAGTGTAGCTCTCTGTAAACACCTGAACCCTCCAGACAGGTCGACCCTCCCTCCCTCCCTCCCTCCCTCCGCTGGCTTCCACTGCCCTGCTGCAGCAGCGCCTCCCCCACCTCACCTTTCAGCCTCCTGCTGCGCAGCCGCCTCCCTTGCAAGTTCCGAAGGGGGAAACTGAACAAAGAGGTCTCCGGCTCTGCTGATGAGCGTCTCATAGGGCAGGTCCTGAGGGATCTGGGACAACAGGTGGTGGACAGAGGCCATGTCACAGTCACAGTCCAGGACTTCCTGCTCCCGGTACAGCACAATCTGGCAAAGGCAGGCTTTGAATCAGACACAGAGGCACAGGACTTGGGCACTTGCCTTTCTTCACACACAGACCTAAGTCTTTGTAACAGACAGTGCTCAGCCCAAAGGTTTGGCAAATGCTATATCCCACACTACCTTTAATGTGAAAGACTGACCAATTCTAGCAAGTCCTCCCAGAATACCTGTCTGCTCAAGTGTCACCCTTTAGGGTGAAACAAACTGATACTCTTTTAGGAAGAAGAAAAGTGCTCCAGGAGACTCTGAGGAGCTTTAGAACAGCCTGACGGCCATCTTGTTTCCTGTAGACATCTTCCTGACAGGAGTGCTCACGTTCATAGCTGCTGAAGGCCACTCTCCATTCCACTCAGCACTTGGGAAGGAGCCCCACACTCTTCCATAAGCCACCCCTCTTTCAAGCCTAATCCCAGACTTTTCTCCCTTCCTGAAGCCTTGCACTGGCAGGCAGACTGAACTGTCACCTGTGCCCATCACAATGTCCACTAGCTAAACCATTCCAGGAGGTGTCAGCAGGGTCACTAACGGCCGCACGACACTCTGGTGCTTTGAAGGGTCAGAAGTCTCAAAGAGAGAATAGTTGCTTAACCAACATTTCCTAATCCTTCTTAGACTGGGAGGTCGGTCACCAGCTGGGGAACTACTATCTGTCCCCTTCAAGAACACTGATCAAGCTGGACAGGTAACAGGGAACCTAGTCACAGCCTCCCAGAGTGTACCTACCACAGCTGCAAAGTAAATGGGCATGAGTGGGTGGCAGGCCAGGAAAAAGTCGTATAACCGCACAACGTGCCTGAAGTCCGACAGGACGTGCCCAAACCAGGTGATAAGCCAGCTGAGGGCAAAGATGGTCCCCACCTCAGCACTAGGAGCAAAGGAAATCCAGATGTTAGGTGCCCTGCCAGCTCATCCCATCCCTTTCTGCTGTCTTTGTTCTCAAGAGCTAATGAGGAAGAAGTATATAGAAAATATACTTCTTGAAAAATTACGCTACTAAGGAACTCAGCATCCTCTCTCTCTCTCTCTCTCATATATATATGTATTTTAAATTTTATTTATTTTTGGTTTTTTGAGACAGGGTTTCTCTGTGTAGTCCTGGCTGTCCTGGAACTAGCTCTGTAGACCAGGCTGGCCTTGAACTCAAGAGATCTGCCCGTGTCCCCCGTCTCCCCCCCCTCCCCCTACTGGGATTAAAGGTGTGTGCCACCACACTAGCTTCTTCTTAAAAAACACATCTTGGGAGCTGGGCAGTGGTGGCGCACGCCTTTAATCCCAGCACTCGGGAGGCAGAGCCAGGCGGATCTCTGTGAGTTCGAGGCCAGCCTGGGCTACCAAGTGAGTTCCAGGAAAGGCGCAAAGCTACACAGAGAAACCCTGTCTCGAAAAACCAAAAACAAAACAAAAAAAAAAAAAAAAACCACATCTTGGGGCTGGAGAGATGGCCCAGTGGTTAAGAGCACTGGCTGTTCTTCCAGAGGACCCAGTTCAATTCCAAGCACCCATATGGCAGCTTAAAACTGACTGTAACTCCAGTTCCAAGGATCTAATACCCTCACACAGATATGAATGCAGACAAAACACCAATGGGCATAAAACCTAAAAAAACCCACAAAATCTTAATTGCACAACATGGTGGCACATGCCTTTGATTTCAGCACTGAGGGTCGTAGGGCAGAGGCAGGCAGATCTCTGAGTTTAAAGCCAGCCTGGTCTACAGAGCAAGTTCCAGGATAGCCAGGGCTTTACAGAGAAACCCTATCTCTAAAAACAAAACAAAAAAGTACAACGATGGCTGGGGAAGGAGCTCATTGGCAGAGTGCTTGCCTAGCATGTAAAAGGTCCTGGGTTTGATCCTCAGCATCAGAAAAACAGACAACATGTGACAGCAATACTGAAGTGTCCCAGCTCCCTCACCTCCCTGGGTGTTCTTCTAATGTTCAACAAGCCTCCACCTCACAACAAGGAGCAGCTCTCTCAGAGAACTGCACTGTGGTTTCCTGCTGACACAGGCTTAGAAAACCCGTCAGTCGGGCATGGTGGCACACAGGACGCAGAGGCAGGCAGGAGGATCTCTCCTGTTGAGTTCAAGGCCAGTCTTATCTACATAGTGAGTTCAAGGATAGTCATAGCTAAACAGTGAGACCAGGTCTCAAAAAAACAAACCCCCCCAAAAACCCAGCTGTGGGGCTAGAGAGAGGCTCAGCAGTTAGGAGCACTCGCTGCTGTTGCAGAGGACCCGGGTTCAGTAGCCGGCATACACATTAAACAGCTCCTAACTGTCCACTCAGAACCATCTGTGACCCCAGTTCCAGCAGATCCAGTGCTCTCTTTCTGGCCTCCTCGAGCACCAGGCATGCAGGCAATGCACACGTACACATTAAAGTCAATCTTAAAAAGGATTTATTTATTATCATTATATGTGTGTGTGAGGCTGTGTGTGTTTATGTAGACCACACAGGTACCTGTGAGGCCTCCTGGAACTGCAGTTAGGAGCAGCTGTGAGCCACTTGATATGGTGCCCTGAACTGAACCCGGGTCCTATAAAAGAGCAGTAAGCATTCTGAGCCAGTTTTCCAGGCCCTTCTGTTTTGTTTTTACTTTTTAATTTTTTTTCCTTTTTTGAGACAGGGTATCACTATGTAGCCTTGACTGGCTTGGAACTCACTATGTAGACCAGGTTGGCCTCACATTCAGAGATCTGCCTGCCTCTGTTACTGGTGTGCACCACACCACCCGGCTTTTTTTTTTTTTTAAATATAGGTTTTTGTGTATCTCAGATTGGCTTCAAACTCATTACATAGCCAAGGCTGGCCTAGAATTCTTTGTATTATTTTGTAGAAATTTATTTTTACCACTGGGTATGGTGGCACATGCCTTTAATCCCAGCACTTAGGAAGCAGAGGATCATCATATGAGTTCCAGGCTGGTCAAGACTACATAGTAAGACTCTGTCTCAAGAAATAAAAATAAGCTGGGTGGTGGTGGTGCATACCTTCAATCCCACCACTCAGAGGCAGGTGGATCTCCATGAGTTTGAGGCCAGCCTGGTCTACAGAGCTAGTTCTAAGAACAGCCAAGACTACACAAAGAAACCCTGTCTCAAAAAAAAAAAAAAAAAAAAAAAAAAAAAAAAAAAACCCAAAAAATAAATACTTAGTAAAAATAAAATTTTACTTTTATATTTGTATGTGTCTGTGTGTTACTACGTACATATGTGTGTAGGTGCCTATGGAAGCCAGAAGGTGTTGGATTCCCTGGAGCTGGAGAAACAGGCAGTTATGAGCTACCCAATGTAGGTGCTGGGAACTGGAACGCTGGTCCTCTTCAAGAGCACCAAGGGCCCTTAGCCACTGAACCGTCTCTTTAGCCCCTAGCCTGAACTCTCTGATCCTCCTGTCTTTAGCTTGCCAGTGCTTCACTAGAGGCATGTGGCACCACATGTAGCTTTTGCCTTACTCTGCTAAGCATTTATGACATACCCTCCAGATTCAAGCTCCTCAAGCCATGAGCTACCATCCCTACATGCCCTCAAAAGCACAGTATCCAGTCAAGACCATGGACAGGCCTGAATTGTTCAGACCTCTAATGGACAGAAAGAAGCCTGAAGAATTTAACACTAACCATTAATATGATGATGCAACCAAGCTAGATTTGTGAAGCAACAAAAAGCCAAAAGAGCATGGCGCTGGGCTGCCGTGTGTGTCTCGTATATACACAAAGATAGACTCACCTCTGCATGAAGTCATGGAGTTCTGGGTTCACTTGGTCAATGATGGGCATCAGATAATTTAGGATGTGCTTGGTGTTGTCCATTGTGGGATCCATGAAATCCCTATGGGAAGATAATCCAGTCAATGTACTTGGTCAGGTCCAACATTCAGGTTAGGGCTGGTGAATGGAGTGGGCTCAAACTATTGAGACATCTGACTATTCTGAGGAGGCTGGGGGAGTGACACTCATCCTGGCACAAAATCAGATGCACAGGTACCTGAGGTGGTGAGTAGATAATTTTTCTACCAGGGATGTTGCCAGCCTCTCGCCCACCACCAGCAGAAAAGTGACCACTATATCATGGTAGCCCTGGTAGTAGTGGAGCTGAGGGTTTCGATCCAAGATGAGGAGGATGATGTCGATTAGTTCTTCCTGAAGCCCTTCTCTCTGCTCATCGGGCATGCCTGGGGAGAGGAGATGCATCTGAATTGGCGAGGAGCCTAGTGACAGCAGATTAGGCCAGCAATGATTTTCAGAAAAAAATGTCCACTAACAGACAATGAATTACAAACAAGTTGGCAGTCCTTGAAAAATATTGCTGCTGGCACCTGACACAGGAAGAACCACATAGAAGGGCCTGGCAAACACCTAACTAAAACCTTACAGTCAGCACGGCCAATCACGGGGAAAGACTGCACATGCCTCCAAGGTGCCACACTGCCACGAGCTCGGCACTTCAGTGGCTCTCCTGTCACCAGTATCACAGACATGACCCTGAACTTCCTGAGGAAACACCAGACAAAGCAAAATAAGCAGAAAGGGACAGAGTAACTGGCTTGCCGTGCACACAAAGGGACTGTTGACAGTAGAGGAGACTCCAAAGAGGACCCGAGCAGCAAATCCATGAATCTGTACTTCTTTTTGTGATAAAAATAACGGTGAAAGAGGAACTACTCTGTGGAATAGATATTTTGGACAAAAGGGCTGTGATGGCTGCTTAAATAGTTCAGAAACAAAATTACCGGTGTATGTATCAAAAGAAAGGGACAGGCAATTGATGTGGTGATGTGTGACTCTACAGGAGATCAGCAGAAAAGTATCTAGAGATTTCTTTGCCCTCCTTCTTAGAATGAAATTATGTAAGGAATTATATGAAAATTAAATCTGTTGTATTCTTCTCTAAGCCAAAGCCAATGTTCTAAGATGGTCTCAAAATTTCCAGCTGCAGCTGGAAGCAGAGGCACCGGATCAAGACAGCTCTAGAGTACAGGGCCAGGAAGCCACGACAGTGTGGTTCTCTGGAGCATTTGTTTTGGTAACGAATTATGAACCTGTTCTTCCTATGGTCAGAGTTCAAAGGGGATAAGGCCATGCTCAGCCCGTGTACCTTGGTCACCCAAAGTCAAGAAGGCTGGAGAGTTCAAACTCTGTATTTACAAGGTACCCCTGGATCTGAAAGTGATCTTGAACCCCAAGTTTCTGTTAAGGGAATTAAAAACCACGGCACCAAAGAAACCAAAGCTGCTGTTGGTTGGAGGGCTATCAAAATCTGTTCCAATTCCTCTACTAAAAATCGATCCAGAAAACTCCCAATGCTTGCAATTATATGAACTGGAGAAAATGGTCACTGAGAAGCAGCTAATATTTGCTGCTCAGCAGAGTCCTGCTTTAGCCAGTTTGAAAAAAGCCATATGAAAAATAAACGAACGCACTGGGAGGTGCACACTGACGGATGTGCACACGTGGCCTTGTGGAAAGCTGACAGGAGATGGTGGGTGGCCTGCCACAAAGGTTTCCACCTGCACAGCAGGTCAGTGTAAACTGGAAGGCCGAACTGCCTGGTATCTGTGAGACCCCATGAGCAATGATGTTGAGTTCCAAGAATGAGTTGTAAATAAAAATTACTGAAGAATATCAAGCCTTGATCTCATGACATATTTTAGAATACCACTAAGCACAGATTTCTTATGCTCTTAGCTTAGCTTTCAGTTAAAAGCAGGATTTATGAGAGAAAACAGCAAGATAAAGGCCCACATTAAACTAAACAATAAAGGTTCAAGGTAAGAGCAAAGGTCACTCCTTGCCCATATTAATTCCACCTTCTCAAAAGAGGTACACTGTAAAGATAAACAAGGAAAATAAAGAAAACCAAGAATTAAGTGAAACCATGAAAGCAGCGAGAGCAAGAGCTACAGCCTGATTGAATTTCTGGTTTAAGATTGGTCAGGCTAGTCCAGAGGACATGAATGCAAAGGGTTTAAAATGCCGAGAAGAAGCCATCGTGCAGAAGTCACAAACCAGTGACATAAACGCAATGAATAAAGGACACAGGAAAACAGGGAGGCACTGGCCCTACGTCACCTCACCCGGACCAGCAGGGTAGGACAAGGGGACTGGGCCATGGGATATGTTGAATCATAACCACGCTGACTGGCTACCAGCCTGTGGGAGCCTCATGAGCTTCCCAGGAAGAAAAGATCCAAGTAGGGCAGAAGGCCTGTAATACACGTGTCCCAACCAGAGCTTGCTTCAGCTCAGTGTGACAAAAGAGTTAGAGGCGCCCATATCTCTTCAGAAGTCAAGGTAGAGTTACATGAGAAGAAAGCTAGATTATACAGATGAGGTTTTGCTACCCAATTCCTTCCATTTTGAAAACAGAAAGTATAGTCATTTTCTTGTCCTGGAAAGCAAGAAGCAATTTCAGTAACATACTCTGCGAACACGCAGGGAAAGGAACCCTCCATCCATCACAAGGGACCTAGTAACCACAGACGTCAGGTAACACAAATGAAAATATTAATAGTTCCCATTAGAGTACAATTCCAAACCAACCTGCTCTCCAAAGCCAGACCCGTGCCCTGCCAATCCCTAGAAAGCTCCTCCAGGGCACAAGGGCAGACAAGGATGCAAGAGCTGTTTCTCTTACCCGCCACCTCTGGGCCACAAGGACTTCACAGTGAGGTTCCCTGTGTTCCCACTGGAGTGCCTGAGAGCAGGGTTCTACATGAGTGTTTTGGTTGCTAGGAAGGAAACAACCCAACCCTGGCAATCATCAACACAATAAGGTAATGCAAAGGGACGAAAAGCCTCACTCCAGATGTGGTAAGTCAGGAAATCTGCTCACCAGGAGGGAAGCGCCGAAGAGACCGCCTGACATCCAGCAGCACTTGCTGGTAATCCTTGCTCATATGTCGAAGATCCTTCCCTATCAGAGAGAGAGGAACATGGTATTATCACAAAGAGGTCTGGGAAACCAGAGAAAGAGTATATTCTTCTGGGGCTTCCAGTATAGTTCAGTGGCCGAGAGTTAAACTCTCGGCAAGCACCACCACAGAGCAAGCAAACAGTAACAGAAACTACTTTCTGTATGATAGTTGAGACCTAAAGGACACACAGAGCAGCCTTTTCCTCAAGAGGACATCACTTAAGATATAACACCTGGATCTAAGCACCAGGTAAAGGTAGAATCCCAGCTCCCCCTGTCCTTGGGAGACTGTGGCAGAGGACTGCCTCAGGTTTGAAGCCAACCCAGGCTACTCAGCAAGACCCCAACCAAAAAAAAAAAAAATTAAAAAGAGAATGAGTCGGGTGGTGGTGGCGCATGCCTTTAATCCCAGCACTCGGGAGGCAGAGCCAGGCGGATCTCTGTGAGTTCAAGACCAGCCTGGGCTACAGAGTGAGTTCCAGGAAAGACGCAAAGCTACACGGAGAAACCCTGTCTCGAAAAACCAAAAAAAAAAAAGAGAGAGAGAGAGATGCCCGCTGCCACTAAAAACAAAATAACCAGTAAAGATACTAGGTAAGCTCTAGTTTGTTCTAAACACAACTGTTTCATGCAAGTCTGATGAGCACAGGGTGGGAAGAGACTGTCCTGAGCAATGTAAGGAAGGATGGGAGGGGACAAAAAGGTCAAGAGGTCTGGGCTACTGTGGACTGCCACTGTCCTCACAACAAACTGCCCCCATCTGTAAAGTGAGGTTGTTCTTGTCCATGTGCACCTCTTGGGTTACCATGAGAACTGACTGGATTATGAACGCGGCACAGTTTGTGTTCAGCACACAAGCACTGTAACTCTACATGCAGGGCTTTGAGCATCTGAAGATATGGGCGTGGAAGTGGTTCTGGAGTGAAACTACACTGAATGCTAACAAACAACTGCATATTAAAACACCACACTGCACCTGAAAAGTCTGTGTGTGTGTGTGTGTGTGTGTGTATGTATATACACATATATCACACTGTACCTACAAAGTGTGTGTGTGCGTATTTTAAGGATTTAGTTTTAGCCGGGTGATGGTGGCACCATCAGAACTTGGGAGGCAGAGGCAGGTGAATCTCTGAGTTTGAGACCAGCCTGGTCTACAGAGTGAGTTCCCAGGACAGCCAGGGCTACACAGTGAAACTCTGTCTCATAAGACAAAAACAAACAAAAAAGGATTTATTTTTATTTCAGATATATGGATGGGTGTTTTGCCTACTGCATATATGCAATGCCCAAGAAGGCCAGAAGGGGGTGTCATCCCCAGATTGAGTTAAAGACAGTTGTTAGCTGACATGTTAGCGCCGAGAATGGAACCTGAATCATATAGAAGAGCAGCCAGTGGTCTTAACCACTGAGACATGTCTCCAGCCCTAACTTTGAACCCTATGCAGCCCCTGGCTGTCCTGGAACTCACTCTGTAGACCAGGCCGTCCTCAAACTCACAAAGCTCCACCAGTCTGTCTCCTGGGTGCTGGTATTAAAGGTGTGACCTTGAACCCTTGATCCTCCTGATGCTACCACCCAGTACTAGGATTATAGGCATGTGCCACGCAACTAGTTTTATACAGTGCTAGAATTGAACTTTGTACATGCTAGGCAAATGCTCTTATTGACTGAGCTAGAGAGATGGTTTACAGATATAAACATGTATTTCCTTCACCCCAAGCCAAGGGCTGTGTAAGTGTTGATTTTCCTTACAATCTACACAGAAAGCTACCAGAGGAGCCTGTGCAAGACTTATATGCTCACATCACACCACAGCCCTCCCACCCCCACTCTCTCTCTCCATCTTTTTTTTTTTTTTTTATAAAGATTTATTTATTTATTATGTATACAGCATGTATATCTGCAGGTCAGAAGAGGGCACCAGATCTCATTACAGATGGTTGTGAGCCACCATGTGGTTGCTGGGAATTGAACACAGGACCTCTGGAAGAACAGTCGGTGATCTTAACCTCTGAGCCATCTCTCCAGCCCTTCTCTCTTCATCTTAACATCAGACAGGGGCAGTTTAGAATGACAATCCAGGACAAAGCACATGACTGCCCTTCTAACACAAAGTCCACTGCTCCCAGGCAGCCAGTTTCAAACATCTGTAACATTGGTAACAAGCAGCAACCCAGCATCCACTTGGCACCACATCATTAAACTATTTAGCACATGAGTCATTTTAATCACATCCAGTATGTGGCACATCTCAGGGGTACCAAGATTTGCCAAATGAATGAGAGAAGCCCCAGCACATCCAGCACACAGAGGTGGCAGGGTGGGCATTGGCTATAGCACTTGTTCTCAGTTGCTCTCAGAACTCTCTTAACTGCATGGCTTACAGATTAGTTAAGGAACAGCTTCTAGCAGAATTAAAGAATTCTGGAACTCCAAGGAATCTTAGCATTTCTGTAGTGCCCCCAGAGGCCAGAGGGGACACCAAATCTCCTAAAACTGGAGGCACAGATGGTTGTTAGCTGCCATATGTGTGTTGGGAACTGAACCCAGGTTCTCTGCAAAAGCAATAGTGAGGCCATCAGCCACGGTGGTGGCACACGCCTTTAATCCCAGCACTGGGGAGGCAGAGCCAGGTGGATCTCTGTGAGTTCAAGGCCAACCTGGTCTACAGAGAGAGATCCAGGACAGGCACCAAAAATACACAGAGAAACCCTGTCTTGAAAAAAACCAAAAAACAAACAAACAGAAAAAGCAACAAGTGTTCTTAACTGCTGAGCCATCTTTGTAGCCCCCAAGATAGGCATTTTCAATAAACTCCTCTAGCTAGACAATATTTTAATCCCTAGTCAAAATACCCCTCCCCAGGCTTTCCTCTCTTACTTGACTCAGGCGCTGGCTCACTGGAGTTGACATTGAGGAGCTTGGGCCATACTTGGCACCTGATCTCATCAGTCAGGAGGCCTCCTTCACTGATAGCCATTCGTCGGAGGGCGGCCACGTCGGTGGGGTCGCTGTTCAGGGCCTGGTGTATTTCCGCCACCTTCTTTTTCCTTTTGGCATTAAAGTCTAGGAAACAAACAGATCAACAGTGTGTGTGCAGAGGATGAAACACACACTTAGCACATGCAGTCTTCTACTTCAGGGTCTGTCTTCTAACTTGGTTTGATGTAACTCAGGTACCTTCTCTTAGACAACTCGGATCCTCATGCTTGCTTCTTCTACAACCTACACATATTTGTTGCACAATGTGGACCCCAAATAAGTAACAAGGAATTATAGTTTTAGGAAGTATTCAGTAAGTAGAAGCTATTGTCTCTGTTTTCCTGTTCAAATTTCATAGAACACAGGTGTCTCAATATAAGTGTTCTTCTTGAGTTGGGTAGTACAGTGGTAGAGGACCTGCCTAGCATATTAGAAGTCCTGAGTTCAACCCCTAACACTGGAAAAAAAAAAGTTTAACTCTACATTTTAACAAAACCATATGCAAGACTCCAGTCACAAGCTAACAGAACTTGTAAAACACCAGAATTGCAGGGAGACATTTTCAAAAGCCAAATGTCAAAGGAGTATAGGTTTCTATAGTGTCTGGTGGTTCAAGAGGCTGTGACATTGTATGAAAGTCAACAGATTGCCAAAAGTCACATTCAGGGCTGGAGAGATGGCTTGGCAGTTAAAAGTGTACAACGCATTCCAGAGGGCCCAGCTCAGTTCCCAGCACCCACACAGCAGCTCACAACTACCTGCAACTCCAGTTCCAGGGGATCCAACATCCTCTTCTGGCCTCTGCAGGCACCAGATATACATATATGAAGGTAATCACTCATACACGTAAAATAAAAATTTAAAAAAAATTTTTTGAAGCCCCATTCATCTTTGGCAATCAGAAAATGTTTTTGTTTTGTTTTGTTTTTCTGTATATTTGTGTTTTGCCTGTATGTCTGTGTGAGCACCTTATCAAAGCCTGGGGCCAGTGGAGTCAGAAAAAAAGTTTCGGATCCTCTGAACTGGAGTTAAGGATAGTTGTGAGCAGCCACGTGTGTGCTGGGAACTGAATCCAGGCCCTCTGCATGAGCAGTCAGTGCTCTTAACTCCTGTACAATCTTTCTAGCCTCTGTCTTTTGCTCTCCATGAAGCCAACAATAACCATGAACGTCTGATCCTCTTGCCTCTGCCTCCTGAGTGCTGCAAGAGAGGCCTGTGCTGTCATGCCTGACTTTATGCAGTGCAGTGGACTGAACCCAGGGCTTCCTAGGACCCTACCAACTGACCTACATCCCAGCCAGAGTAGCTCACATTCATATGTAAGAGTATGTTGCTCATAGCCAGTTTATAATGCTGACATATTATTTTAGAAGCTGGGTACAATGGAGTGTACCTTTATTCCCAGCACTTGGGAGGTAGACTCAGGAGTAAGTATCCCAAGTTCAAAGCCAGCCTCTTTCTTCTACATAGCATGTTCATGGGCTATAAGATCCTATTTCAAAAAACAAAAATGATTTTTTATGGGGAGGGGGAGAATTCAAGACAGGGTTTCTCTGTGAAGCCCAAGCTGTCCTGGAACTCACTTTATAGACCAGGCTGGCCTTGAACTCAGAGATCTGCCTGCTTGCCTTCCAAGTGCTGGGATTAAAGACATGCACCACCATGCCCGGCTCAACTCTTTTTTAAAGACAGGATCTCAGTGATTGCAGATTGGCAAGGAACTTGCTATATAGACTAAGGTGGTCTCAAACTCGCAGAGATTTTCCTGCCTCTGCCTCAAAAATTAGTTTTTAGAAAGTAAGGATGAGCATCTGAGACTGCTATCTGTCTTCGTTTTCCCATTTCAATAGTACAAAGCCTCTTGGGTCTTAAGTGGAACGTCTACTTTTATAAACAGCAGATGACACTTCTTAGATTTTATGGTTACCTGCACCACTGAGAAAATAAAAACTACAAGAATTTTAACACAAAAGCACCAAATGTCACAAGGCAGTACACTATAATTGTCAAGAAAACTTGTATGTAGACAGTAAAGCCAAGAGTTCAAAGAGACTACAGTAGGTCAGGCCAACCTACATAGGCATACACACACCTAGAGAACAGATATGAGATACTAGGGTTCATGTAAGGCGGACACCCCCAGAAGAAGGCAGGTTGACTTAAGTGACAGTATCACACGGTATCTTAGACTCTGGAAGAGTTACTACTGAACAGATCACCTCAATAATGTCCTATTCTGAGACAGTAGTCTACAACTGTGTTCATGACAAAGGTGATGTTATTAACACCAACTGGAGTTGTTAAGAGTCCTGGTGATCTCTCTTTGCTGCCAGACCTCCGCCATCATGGGTCGCATGCACGCTCCCGGGAAGGGCCTGTCCCAGTCGGTGCTGCCCTACCGCTGTAGCGTCCCCACGTGGCTGAAGCTGATGTGAAGGAACAAATTTACAAACTGGCCAAGAAAGGTGTGATCCTGAGGGACTCGCATGGTGTGGCGCAGGTCCGTTTTGTGACTGGTAATAAAATCCTGAGAATCCTGAAGTCGAAAGGCCTTGCCCCTGACCTCCCTGAGGATCTGTACCATTTGATTAAGAAAGCGGTGGCTGTCCGAAAGCATCTTGAGAGGAACAGAAAGGATAAGGATGCTAAATTCCGCCTGATTCTGACAGAGAGCAGAACTCACCGGCTGGCTCGTTACTATAAGACTAAGCGGGTCCTCCCACCCAATTGGAAATATGAGTCATCCACAGCCTCTGCTCTAGTGGCATAAATTCTTGTGTACACAGCAATAAAATCACTTTGAATAAATTCGTGTTTTGTGTTTTAAAAAAAAAAGGAGTCCTGGTGACCTACCTGTGTGAGCTATGACATATGAGCCACACAAACAGAGTTTTGGAGTCACATGCTATTGGAGGTCAGACAGGAAGATAACACAGTGATTTCTGGCCTAGGTAAACCTGTTGTCTTGCTAGACTGTTGTTATTGTCCCTAGTAACACAGGAGGATGACCAGTGTCTGAGATTTTCCTGGTGTAAGTCTAGCCTCTGAGCATAACTTCTCAGAGTAAATTCAAAATGTTCTCTTCACTCTCAAGACTGGCCCAGGTAGGATGTTACATTAAATGGCTCCTTTACCTAGAAATAAAAAACAAAAAAAACAAAACAAACCAGGCTCTTCTCTCAGTAAAGGAGCTCAGCCGAATGTTTCTGGGGTATGTGAAGCTCTTGCCTCAGCTGTGCCTCCCTCGCTGGCTCCCATTCACTTAGGAGGTCCATCGTTTAATGGGTCTGTACCAACATTGAGGTGAAGGATGAACCATGGCTCCCTTATAGCTCCTGAGCAGCTCACAGCAGGAAGGGACACAGTTATTACATAGGGTATTTGAAAACCCTGAAGGATGACAGAAGATAGACTATTTCTAAGGTAATGAGGAAAGACTTTGCCATGAATTGATTCTGAAATCTCCTGAAAACTACCACACTGAAGAGTATGTCAAAGGCAAAGCATTCCTGGCAGAGGAAAGAGTGTGAGCAAAGACATGTCATGTAAACAAAACATCATGGCCAAGAAACAGGCACAGGGAGAGAGCAGAGGAAGTTACAACTGGAGTAGGGGAGCCGAAACTTTGGGCTGGGTTCTTTCTGCAGGCAGCCTGGGCTTTCCCTGCAGGGCTACAGCCTTCGAACTCAAGTCTGCATGCTTTCCAAGAGGATCAAGAAGAGTAAGCAACGTCTTTTTGTTTTTTGTTTTTAATTTTTTCTTGCAGTGCTGGGGATGAACTTGGGGCCTATGCATATTTCACAAGTATCCCTACCTACCACAGGAGCTCCGCATGCTGTGTGACCTCGACAGCACAGGCTGATCAGGAAACTAAGCAGGAGCTGAATTAGTTTCCAACAGTAAGTACAATATAAGCGCCATGTAAAACTCTGGCAGCAGGTATCCTTGCACACTCCACACACCACAGGGAAGAAGAGCACTGAGGTCGCAGTCCCAAAGTCACTTCCAAGTTTTGTTGACCCTTTGCCCAGAGTACGGAAAAGCCATGTTTCTACCCATTCCCAGTGAGTATTCAGTGATGTGGGGAAAGAACATAGTTTGCAATCTCCTGGATTCCCAAGAGGTCTAGGCAAAGACACAGCCATGGGTTAACTAATTCTAAACCAAACCATGGTTCCAATACTTACTTCTCACTGATGTTTTCAGCTTTTTGCTGTTTTTTGTTTTTTAAGACAGGGTCTCTCTTTGTAGTTCTGGCTGTTATGGAACTTGCTCTGTAGACCAGGCTGGCCTTGAACCCTGCTTCCTGAGTCCTGAGATCAAAGGCACGAGACACCATGTCTGACTGTTGTTTCTGAGACAGGGTCTCACTACTCCTAGCTATCCTGGAACTCAGTTCTGCCTGCCTCTGACTCCTGAGTGCTGGGATTAAAGGTGTGCCCACTGAACCTGGCTAACCCTCAATTTTGACTATGTGGAACTCAAAAACTACATGTGTAGTTGAATAAATTATTTATCTCAGTTTCTGCTCGTCTGGAAAAAACTGCCCCATAGTAAGTGGCATTACTTTTTCCCACACCATGGTGTGGCTCACCGCAGAGTTCCAAACAATTTTGTAGATTTTCTGGCTTTCCTTACAACTCTGAGTGCTTCCCTGAGAAGGGTACTCAAATGTGGATTTAGAGAATTGTCTGGCCACTTGGATACTGCCTTCCTTAACCTTAACCTCCCAGTAAGTAAGGTTGGCAGGGCCAGTGAGATAGCTCAATGGGAAAAGGTACTTGCATACAAGCCAGATGACCCATGTTCTATTCCCAGATCTCACAAGGTGGCAGAAGTGACTCATGGGAGCTGTCCTCTGACCTCCATATATACTCAGTAGTCACAAGCTTAAAGCTTGGTGGCAGATGAGGAAGTCATTTTTTACACATGCCACCCCTACACATTCTTTCCTGAGCCCAATGTATGGCGTATCATTGTAATAAGAAAGAAAAAACAACTCCGAGAACTCGTGAGCTAGTGGTGTATAGACTGCACAGTGAGGCCAACGGCCAGCCTGCACCATAGAGCATCAGGGTCACCCTGGACAACTGATTCACAAACATCCTATTTATCCTACAAAGAGAAAAGTCAGTTACCCTTTCTTTAATCGGAGAAAGATTGAAATGCATGCCTACTGTCTGTTTTATTTTAAGGTAAATTCAACTAACGATTTCTTTATGCTTCACTCAGAGGCATGGTGTATCATATACTCCTAAGCTGATAGCTTCCAAATTCCTTTATGGAAGAGGACTTGGCTATCATCACCATGATGAAATAAAATGATTGCCTGAGGTCTTTTACAAAATATTACAACTACTATAAATAAAACCTAGATGCCTGAAAAGTAATTGATTCAACCAAAGAGAGATGATAACGGCACTACTTTGGCCTGCTCTCCAGTGATTTTTTTTTTTTTTTTTTTTATGGCACTGGGGCTGGAGCCTAGGGCCTTGTACATGGCAGATAAATGTGTGCTAGTACTGAGCTAAACCCCTACCCCTAACATGCTTATTTTAAAAGGGCCACTGAAGCAGATCTTTTTCTTCTCCCTTCCTGTTACTGGAGAATGGACCTCAGGCTTCACATACACTGTAGGCAAGCAATCGCCTACTAAGCTATAACCCTAACCTCTACCTACTCTATTTTTGAGACAGGGTCTCACTGTGTAGCTATGGCTGACCAAGAACTCTCTATGTAGACCAGGCTGGCCTCAAACTCACAGAAATCTGCCTACCTCTGCCTCCGGAGTGCTAGGATTAAAGATGTGGACTACTATGCCTAGGCAGTGCTAACATTTTATAGGAATATTATTCTGGTTTGGGTTTCATGGTTCTGGTGAAATGTTAATATTTTAAAAATCCAATCTAACTTCTGCTTAAAAGACGGTAAAGCTTTCTTGAGACCAGTCTGGTGTACAAAGGGAGCTCCAGGACAGTTAAGGCTACATATTGAGACTCTGTTTCCTAAATCCAACCAAACAAAAAATGTAGTTCCACAGCACATATACTGGAAAAACACAGACAAGAAAAATAACAGTATTAATAGGTGTGGCAGTGCATGCCTGTACCTAACACCATAGAGGTAGAGGCAGAAGACACAGACAATGCTACTCTCTGCTACAAAGTAAGATCAAGGCCACCCTGGGATCTATGAGTCCCTGCAAGAGGCAGGTGGGTCTCTGAGTTGGGGGCCAGCCTGGTCTACAGAGTGAGTTCCAGGACAGCCAGGGTTACACAGTGAGACAATGTCTTGAAAAAAAACGCACCCTGCCAACAACAACAACAACAACAACAAATTAAAAAAAAAAGGGAAGGGGGTTGAAAAAAATACATTTGAGCACCATGTCTGTATAAACCATGGGCAGTGGACTATGAAAATCTTATATTCATGGTAAAATTCCTGTTAAAAGAAAATAGGCCCAAGTACCCTTTTTCTTTGATAGTACTAATTCATTTCTATAAAACATAACCAAACTATTAGGAATTCATTAAGTACTAACATAAAGATAGATTGAAGCAGGAAGATAGTAAGTTCCAGGGTAAATTATCAAGATCCTTTCTGAAAGTAACTGTAAAAAGGCCCTGGCCATGTAGCTCCGGGTCCTTGGTCCAGCTTCTAGCACTTCCTGCCCTCTTCAAAGAAAGAATACTTGACTGAATGGAGAAAAACAGAGCACACCAATCTGGCCATGAGCTCTACAAAAGATAACTTTTAGCATTAGTAATTTGGTCGCCAATATATTTGAAACCAATCTAAACTAAGAAAGCTCCTCTGAATTCCCTTTCCAGCCAGACAAGCTGGAGGGCCTGAAGTTTTGCAACCAAGACACAGATGCACTGCAACAGGTCACAGGCACCCTGGCTATTATGCCGTAAAGAGAGGTGCCACACAGACACAAGCCAAGGTTGTTACAAATACCAAAGAGCCCAGCAAAGCGGCTCACAGACTGAGCCTCAATTGCGGCCAGTTATCAGATGACAGAAGAGGAATAACAGAAAATCAGTCTGGAGAAACAAGGCGTGGAATCTAGGAACATCATCCAAACACAGGGGTGGGATAACAGGGTCGGTTCTAACATGCGCACCACCTGTCAGGGGACGCAAGTGGAACAGCGCCTTTGGATTAGCTCACCTGGTACGGGAATTCTTACCAACAAGCAGCCACCATATGGGAACTGCATTCCAGAACACACGCACAACAAAACCAAGATTTCACAGAAATGATTTAGACGGCAGAGTACAGAAAACAGCACTGCTTTGTGCACAACAGAACACTAACATATGGGGCCGAGGGAAGGGCCAGAAAGTAGCTGAGCAGGAGGGAGTGTGGGGTGAAGTCTCACCGGCGGGAGTTTCTGGAATCGGACAGTGGCGACTTTGCCCGAGTTTGTGTGTGTGCGCGTGCAGAGGAGAATTTTAGGGTCACGAGTGCAGCGTGGAGGCCGGAGCTCCGGCAGCCGCCTACCAAAGGCAGCCGGCTCTGCGGACGTGGCGGGAGGCGGCTGGGGCGAGGCCCGGTTCCTCATCCGCCGCCGCCCCCCTCAGGCCCCGGCCGCTGCGCGGCCCTCGCCCGTCGCCCTGCGTACCTGCCTTCCCTGTGCCGCGGTTCCAGCTGCCCGCGGAGCCGTCGCCCTTTGAGGACCGGAGGGCCATCCCCGGGGGCCCGGGCCCCAGCCCGAGCCCCGGCTGGCGGCGGAGCCTGAGGCGCGGCTCCCACCGCGATGTAATCCCAGTTCGGCCGGGGCAGGCTGGTCTCCGTCGGCCTGCGACGCGCAGGCGCGCAGACAGCCACGCCCCCACGTGACCCACGTCTTGGTATGGGCGGGGCTGGGGCGCGCGCATGCGGCTTGACAGTGGAAAACAGGTGCGGAGGATGGACTCTCAGAACTTTGTTGTGCGTGCATGCTGGGCCACATCTTGTCACTGCTTTTGCTTTTATTATCTGTGAAATAGTTGTGAAAAGAAAATACTGAACTCACGAGGCTGGACACTGCCAAGCTCCAAGGTTATACGCAGACTTTGTTTTCCTCCGGTCATACCTGGCTCCCCAAGCTTAGCAGGGTCGCCTTATGCAGCTCCGCTGGCTATGCCTGCACAACGCTGGGGTAGGGCCATAGTTCATGGAGATGGTTATGGGGCACTGCTACCTCGCTGAATTGTGCAGGGGTGATCTTTTGGTCAAAATGCTACTGGACGAATCAGGTCTTTGGGCTCCTCCTCACCTACGGGTTTCTAACTGGACACACACTCAAACCCAAGCTCAGTGACATCTGAGGGTAATGCCTCGGATAGGTCATCCACACACACTGCCTCATCTCCCAGATCTCTAGTGAGGATGCTCCCATGAGTCTAGTTGTTTGATGAGCTTCTTCTCCAACCTCACTGCTACTATTTTCACCCCCTTAGTTAAGGGCCTCCCCAGAGACTGCCTCACCTCCCAGATCTCCAGTGAAGATGCTCCCTTGAGTTTGTTTGATGAGCTCCTCTATTCTCCCTGTTATTAATTTTTGCTTCTATAAGTATTGGCCCTTCCTGGTTCCATATCCTTCTCTCTAGCCCAGATTCCAAGGTTTACACCTTTACTCTGCAAAATCAATCTCTCTGTCTCTCTCTCTCTCTGTCTCTGTGTGTGTGTGTGTGTGTGTGTGTCTGTCTGTCTGTCTGTCTGTCTCTTCCTGGTCTTTAAAGACAGGATCTCACTGTGTAGCCCTGGCTGTCCTGGAACTCACTCTATAGACCAGGCTGGCCTCGAACTCAAGAGATCCACCTGCCTCTGCCTCCTAAGGCATGCATGCGCTGTTGCTGCCACCACCTGCCCTCCAAAGACCTTTTTAAAGGGTCTTCCCAGAGGATTCCTAGCCAGCCAGTCTAGTCTAATTAGTGAGCTCCAGGCCAAAAGAGGTGGATGGGTATTCCTGAGGTTGTCCTCTGGCTTCATGCAAACACACACACACACACACACACACACACACACACACACACACACACACAAAACATCTGGTAATGTTTTAAGTAAATGTATGGTTTTGTGTTGGGCTTCATTCATAGCTGGCTTGGGGTTGAACACTCCTGGACTCTCTAAAGGATAAGTTACTAATTTTCTGTGAACCACTTTGCATTCCCTTGAGACCAATCTGTTTTTAATTTAAAGATTTATTTATTTATTTATTTATTTATTTATTTATTTATTTATTTATTTATTTATTTAGTGGATGAGGGCTCTATATGAATGTACACCTTTATGACAGACATTTATAGATCCCACTATAGATGGTTGTGAGCCACCATGTGGTTGCTGGGAATTGAACTCAGGGCCTCTGAAAGAACAGCCAGTGCTCCTAACAGTTGAGCCATCTCTCCCAACCCTGAGACCAATCTTAAAGAAAAATGCAGTATTTGTGTCAAAAAGGTCAACCTACTCCTGGTTATATGTAGCAAAATTTTTGTTGATCATTTTATGGAAAGAACATACATACTGACAACACGATGAAATAAAAATATTGGACATGGCTTCTCTTTCCTTCCCCCAAAACACACACACACACACACACACACACACACACACACACACACACACACACAATTTAAAGGAGCATTTCCTGGGGAATTTTCATGAGTAAAAGAGATTACATTGTGTAAACAGATGTTTTCTGTCCCAACTGCCCAGTCCCAGATAACCAACTCAGAGGCTGAATATGAATTATAAATGCTTGGCCAATAGCTCAGCCTTGTTATTAGCTAACTCTTAAATTTAAATGAATCCATATTTCTATTTATGCTTTGCCACGTGGCAGTACCTTTATTAGCATGACATGTTCATCTCCTGCTCCCTCTGTGTGTGGCTGGCAACTCCTGACTCCATCCTTCTCCTTCCCAGCATCCTTAGTTTGGTTACCCCACCCATATTTCCTACCCAGCTACTGGCCAATCAGCGTTTTATTAAACCAATTCAAGTGACAAATCTTTACAGTGTACAAGAGGATTATTCCACAGCAACTCTGAAGTTATTTTGACTTTTAAAATTAATATTTAATAAACGTAGAAATTCCCAATTTTAATTCTTCCTTAATTTCAACTGACTGAAATTAAAATTTTTTAAAATGTTATTCCTAACCTCACAGGTTATAATAATCATTAATAAACTCAATTAAAATTATGTGAACATTTGAAACTTCATTTGTAAATTTAATAATCCCTTTTTCTAGGCCGTGGCTCAGTGGCAGAGCACTTATCTAGCATGTGAAACCCAGACTGAGTTTAATATAGTGTTCTGCCAATGAAAAAGCTTTCGTTAAGTATCCCGATTTTCTAACAAAGCCTTTCCAACCCATTTTTCCCCTCTTTGTTGCTTGTTTATGTTTTGTGGTCTTTAAATTGTATTTTTACATACAAGGTCTCTAGTGGCCAAGGCTAATCCCAATTTGCTATGTTTCTAAGGATGACCTTGAACTTTTGACTCTCTTGCAGTCAGTCACTTCTTTTGTGCTGAGAATCCAGCTTAGGGTTTTGTGCATGTTAATGAAGCACTCTACAAGCTCTATCCCTCGACCTGTAATTACTGAAATATATAAAGCACTTATACTGAGTCATGAAGCTTTTCTTCTAACCAACAGACTATCTTTGTTTCAGACTTTAAATCATACCTCATATCTTTTCAGCAAGGGAAAAAAATGAAGTGGGACACTGGCGTCCATACATGTTGGCAAGAATTTCCACCTAAAACTTGAGCTTTAAAAAAGGGTTCTAAAACGGAGCCAAGAGCAGCTTCCTAGTTTGTATCTCTCATGGGGGCGAGGCACAGAGAAGCTGTGGCATTTGAGCTTAAGCACGGCAGGGCAGATTCCCACCGCCTTACACAGAGGTGTCTCCAAGCCACGCAGCATACTGGGTGGCAGATGTAGCTTTTTCTAGCACAAAATGGGGGGAGGGCTTGATGGAGGCATAGACCCACTGATTCCCGGAGTTGGTGGTGAGCATGGCTCCTAGAGCTGGCAGTAGGCATACCTCCGCCTTGTTAAAAAGCTGAGAGAGGCAGAGTCAGCCGCCAAGGCTTTCATCCTAGCCACTCAGTTTAGCAGTTTAAAATCTCTCCTGGTCAGAAAACGATTATAGATTCACAGTAAGACAGATTCAGATGGAATAAAATTCTAAACAGTTTACAGTGTGTATAAAAATGAACATAGGCTTGGAAGAGAGAGGAAAAGGAATATAGAGAGTTATATAAAAAAATAAATAGTTTTAAAAAATAAAGTTTTTAAAGAGAGTAAAAGTAATATAAAAATACATGTAATACATGTAAAAATGGAAAACACACAAAGAGTCTGGATACTGCATTTTTTTGTGTGTTGTCTTTGGGATTTTTAACTGTAGAAAGACATTTGATTATAAAAGCTGCTGGATTAAACCAACTTACATATTTTAAAAATATCTTGACTCCAAAATTTATGTCAAAAGGTATGCCACTTTGGGGGAGAGGTTATGTTTTTGTTTTCACAGGATATGAGAGGCTATGGACTAATACAGAATTAAAGATGATCAGATTTGATTAAGGAAGATGCCAGCCCACTGCCCAAGGAGCAACAAGATGCCAGCAGACCGGTAATGCCACAGCCTCATGGCAACATATAGATTAATAGAAAAGGGTTAAGATGAAAGAGTTAGCTAGCAAGAACTCCGAGCCATAGGCCATACAGTCTGTATTTAATATAAGCCTATGTAGCTGGGCAGTGGTGGTACACGCCTTTAATCCCAGCATTTAGGAGGCAGAGCCAGGTGGATCTCTGTGAGTTTGTGGCCAGTCTGGGCTACAGAGTGAGATCCAGGACAGGCACCAAAATTACACAGAGAAACCCTGTCTCAAAAACAAAAACAACAACTATACACACACACACACACACACACACACACACACACACGTGCAAGCCTCTGTGTGTTTACATGAGACCAAGCAGCTGCGGGATGGGCAGGACACAGGAAAACTTCTGACTACATTGGGTGCCCAATAAGAAAAGGAATATAGACAGTTATATAAAGAAATAGTTTTAAAAATATTTAAAGAGAGTAAAATATAAAAAATTCAATAATCCACGTAAAGATGGAAATTACACAAAGAGTCTGGATACTGTATTTTTGTGTGTTGTCTTTAGAATTTTTTAAATTATTTATTTATTATTATTTATTTATTTTTTGGTTTTTTGAGAAAGGGTTTCTTGTTGCTAAAGTTTTCCTGCCTGGCCCACAGTCAGGGCAAATCTTTGTCACCCACCAGTCCCACAGCCTCTCAAACCCGACCAAGTAAACACAGAGACTATATAGGTTTCAAACTGTATGGCCGTGACAGGCTTCTTGCTAACTGTTCTTACAGCTTAAATTAATCCATTTCCATTAATCTATACCTTGCCACATGGCTCGTGGCTTACCGGTATCTTCACATGCTGTTTGTCATCGTGGCGGCTGGCAGTGTCTCTCTGACTCAGTCTTCCACTTCCCAGCTTTATTCTCCTCCTTGTCTCGCCTACACTTCCTGCCTAGCCAATGGCCAATCAGTGTTTTATTTATTGACTAATTAGCAACACATTTGCCATACAGAACATCCCACAGCAGTTTCTCTGTGTAGTTTTGGTGCCTGTCCTGGATCTCACTCTGTAGACCATGCTGGCCTCAAACTCACAGAGATCTGCCTGGCTCTGCCTCCCAAGTACTGGGATTAAAGGGGTGTGCCACCACTGCCTGGCTGTCTTTAGGAATTTTAACTGCAGAAAGACATTTGATTGTAGAATCTACTAAATTAAACCAACATATATGTTTTATTTTAAAGCTATCTTGACTTCAAAATTTGAGTCTAAGGATATGTTGCTTTGGAAAAGAGGTTCTGCTTTTGTTTCCACAGAAGATGAGAAGCTGTGGATTCCTTCCAGGTTAATAATGGTGTGATCAAGGAATACCCCCTTGAGAGGTCTCCAGATAATCCAACATCCAGAACAGCTTCAAGGCAACTGACTGAGATGATTCAGTCTCGTGGACTACTCCAGTCAGGACTTGACCATAATCCTAAATTTTCAAAGGGTCCCCATAAGGTTAAAAGTGCCCCCAATCAGCAAGAAGTAGCCTAGAACACTACGCCTACATTTCCCAAAAATGGATTATGGGTGTTTGTATTTGTTTAGATGGTTGGTTACAAATTGTTATTGGTCACAGTCAATCTCTTCTAAAATAAAGGGGTATATGATATAGAAATGATAGGATAAAAGGGTAGACTATTGAATCTACTTTAATCCAAAAAACAACTAATCTTACATATTTTACATTAATATGTATTTTGCTTTATTGATACAAACTTAGTTAATTTTGTTATACTGTATATATATATATTTCTACTCTTGTTTAAGATATTATGTTTATTAAACTCATTTAAAATTGTAATATATAATTAAAAATACAGAATAGTCATCTATGATAATAAAACTTATAGTCATGTTAGTTGTCTAGATATACATAGATATATTTAAATTAGGTAGGTAATCATCAAACACTTCAAAGACCTACAGAATGTGGCATTTAAAATGTTTTAAAAACTTATATTTTTCTGGACAGTAAGACACTTCTGCTCCTGGCAACACCAATTACTTCAAAGAGGATGATGGACATCGAAGAAACTCATTATGGAGTTTGCTTTCTTTGTGGCAAAAGTTAGCCACTGGGCAAAAAAGTGCCCTTGCCTCGACTGTTTGACAGGATGCTATATAAACTGGACATGCAAGACCCATAGGAAGGTGACGACTGAACTTAGCAAGATGAGATGGTCCTTCAGGTTCCTGCTCCACAGGAGACAGCCAGACATTCTGCAGGACACAGGGAGAAGCAACTGATGAACTTTGCCAATAGGCGAGACAATCCTTCAAATTTCTTGCTTCACAAAAAAGTCTGCCAGAGACTTTAGACCTGTAGCCTGAAGATAGATGCCCCAATGTTGCAGAGGAACTCTGGGTGACTGTCCAGGCAGCCAGATGTCTCTGTCATTTCTAGAATTCTGAAAGTGGCTTACAATGCACTTCTTGTTTACTTAGGTAATATTATATCCTTCTGAACTCTTTGATGGAGCTGAAGACTGGAGAGTTATAATTATAGTTTTCCTTGGTTACAATAAAAAGTAAAGTAGATATGAAACTTTAGACTCACAAAAATAGAACAGATAGAATATTTTCTTTAATTTTGGCAAATACAAATAGACTATATATTATAACTGTAATTCTTGATAACTATTTTGTTACATATAATTTCACTATGTTAAAGTTAAAAACATTCCTTTTTGATTAAACAGTAAAAAGGAAGTGCTGTGGGATGTCTTTCTGTACGCTGTGAATATGTGTGTTGCTCCCATTGGCTAATCAATAAAGCAACTTTGGCCTACAGCAAGGCAGCTTGGAGGCAGGCAGGAAATCCATGCAGAGATACAGAGAGAAGGGTGGAATGGGAGGAGAGCCATCAGTCCACTGTCCAAGGAACAACATGTAATGGGACACAGGTAAAGCCACAGAACACGTGGCGATACATAGATTAATACAAATGGGTTAAGTTATAAGAGCTAGCTAGCAAGAAACTTGAGCCATAGGCCATACAGTTTGTAATTAATATTAAGCCTGAGTGATTATTTTATAAGTGGCTGTGGAACCATAGGGCCAGGCAGAACTAGAGAAACTTTCAGCTACAGGACACATTTGTTTTGAAGGTTGGTTTGGGGGCTGGTGAGACAGCTAAACAGTTAAGAACTTCTACTGCTCTTGCAGAGAACCCAAGTTTGGTTCTCAACACCCACAAGGAGCGACTCCCAACCCAACCCTCCTCTGTGTAACTGCCCTGGCTGTCCTGGAACTCACTCTATAGACCAGGTTGGCCTCAAATTTATGGAGATCCACCTGCTTCTTCATTTCCACGTGTTGGGATTAAAGGCATGCACCACCACCACCAGACTACACAATTTAAAAGAAAGTAAATATTAAAAAAAAAAAAAAAACCATACACACGAGAAATGTTTCTTTTGGAGCCAAGACACCATATACTTCTATGCAGTTACAAGAACATTTTTAGGGTCTAGAGACCTTTCATTTTTCTACACTTATTAAAGCCATTAATTAATTCTCAGGGGTTGTGTTCCAGCAGCTCAGGTTGTTTTTTCCACAAAATGGGTTTCTTGGGTGGATCAGGTTGGTGATGCAGCTGAACAGGTTCCTTTCTCTCTGGAATCCTTTGTCTAATCATTTCCTTTGCTCACTTTAGAGCCCTAGTGTAGATGGAGTTTTCCTGTCTGGCCCACAGTCAGGACAAATCTCTCTCACCTGCCAGTCCCACAGCCTCAGACCCGACCAAGTAAACACAGAGACTTATATTGGTTACAAACTGTATGGCCGTGGCAGGCTTCTTGCTAACTGTTCTTACAGCTTAAATTAATCCATTTCCATTAATCTATACCTTGCCACATGGCTCATGGCTTACCGGCATCTTCACATGCTGTTTGTCATCGTGGCGGCTGGCAGTGTCTCTCTGACTCAGCCTTCCACTTCCCAGCTTTATTCTCCTCCTTGTCCCGCCCATACTTCCTGCCTAGCCAATGGCCAATCAGTGTTTTATTTATTGACTAATCAGCAACACATGTGACATACAGAACATCCCAGAGCACCCTAGAATGCTTAATACACTCAATAGACACACATTCTCTCAGAAAATATTTGTTGTTTGCAACAATGCCAACAGGCAACACTGCAAACTCCCAGTTTTCCCCCAGTGACATTTTAAGGCCATTCTTTTTTGAACAGGACCCATTCCAATGTTTTCTAAGGGTCCTAGAGACCATGTATCAGGTGTCCTTTTGTGTTTGTTAATTTGTTGAATTGCTAGAGATAGGTTCTGGCCAAAAGGGAATGAAGTTGGTTGGTTATTTATTTACTTCTTTTGTGTGTAGAGGAAGAATTCAGGGCCTTGCCCAAGCTAGGCAAGTGTTCTACCACTGAGCTCTGCTCAGGGCCCTCATGAAGTCTTTTACATGTGTTAATATAAGTTTAAGATTACAACTTAAAAATCACAAGTCCAAATTATTTAAATTCACATTTGTCACTGAAACGTAAGTATAATCTGCTAATGGCCAGGCATGATAGCACAAGCCTTTAACCCTAACACTCTCGAAGTAGAAGCAAGTAGATCTCTGAGTTCTAGGTCAACCAGGGCCACATGGTTTAACTGTCAAATAATAATTTTTTTTTTGGGGGGGGGGTGGAGAAATGGCTCAGCAGTACTTAATTGTTGCTTTTGCAGAGGATTCAATTCCCAGCATCTACACGTGGCTCATAACTGTCTAACTCCAGTTCCAGAGTATCTGATGCTCTCTTTTGGATTCCAAGTATGCATGCGGTATACGTACATAATGCAAGCAAAATATTCACACTCAAAATACTTTTATTACATATATTTACTTAGTGTGAATGTGTGTGGGCGTGGGAATGCCGTAGTGTGCAGAGGCCAGGGGACAACTTGGGTCGGTTCTCTCCTGTCACATGCGTCCTGGGACTCAAATCCAACTCAGGCTGTTAGACTTGCTTGTAAGCACTTTCACCCACTGAGCCATTCCTCCACCTGTTTTTCTTAAATTTGGAGACATCCTGGCCTTGAACTAGCTGCTAACTGAAGTTAACTTTGAACTTCTGTTCCTCCTGAGTGCTGGAATTACAAGCATTACTACCATGCCCAGTTTAAGGGGTGCTAGGACTTAAAACTCAGGACTTCATGCATGCTAGAAAAGCACTGTACCAACTGAACTACATCTCTAGCCCTAAAATTATATAAAACTTCCTAAGAATCTAAAGTATTACACTTACGTAGGTTCCATAATGCAAGGATATTAACACCCAGGGACTGAAGATGTAGCTCAGTGCTACATACCGAGGCCCTAGATTTGATTATCTCTATTGCAAATAAATAAATGCTAACACTGGAAGTTCAGTCTGACTCATCTTATCTAAATCATCACCGAGGATAATAGATGCTTTGTACTCACAGGGAATTAAGTCATCCCAGTGGGAAATTCGGAGAATGAGGTCATCCTACTTGGGACTAACCTGCTTAAGCAATTTGGGTCATAGCATTTATGACTGTGCTGGTCAGTGAGCCCGCCAATTCTGGATTCCTGCCTTCAGTGGCGATCTGTTAGTGATTCCTCTCTCACCTAGCACCGTAACGGGAGGGCCAAACTTTGTGGTCATTCCGAGGTTAAAGTCAACTCTCTACCACTGTAAAACAAGGCAATGTCTGACTCTCATGACAAAGGGAAAGATGGTAAAGTTCAAGTAAAGGAGAAGTTGCTTAGTGACTGACTGTTACATAGCTATTTCCTCCCAAAGTAGAACATTCCCTCCTGGAGAGAGGATTCTTAAAATTCAGGGAGGGCTGAGGACCGTTCTGTGGGTAAAAGCACTTGCCATCATTTACTAAACCAGGAAAGAAATGTATTTCAGCAATTTAAATATGATCTGCCTAGCGGTATCTATGCATAAACTTATTCTCTGTCTCAATCTTTTAGTATTTTTATATTTATCCCTTTATGTGTATTTGCCTGCATGTTTATGTGCACCACATGTGTACAGGAGCCCTCATAAGCCAGAAGAGGGTTCTGAAGCCATAGAACTGGAGGTTGTGAATTGTCACATGGGTGCTGGGAACCAACCTGCTCCTCTGCAGGAGCAGTGAGTGCTCTTAACCACTGAGACATCTTTTCAACTCCTAGTATGTATTTATTGAGACAAGGTCTCACTCTGTAGCCCTGTTTTGCCTGCCTCTGCCTCCCAAGTTCTGGAATTATAGGGATTTGCCACTAAATCTGGCTTGTTACTGTGTGTTGGGTGTGTGGGCACATGCATATAGAGATCAGATGATAATATGTAAAGCTGGTTCTCTCCTCCCTTCATGTGGATCCAGGGGATCAAACTCTGGCTGTTAGCCTTGCACAAAATGCACTTAACAGGGTGGACCATCTCAGTGCCCTTATTCTCTTTCTTTTTTAAACTCAGAATCTGATAATTCTATTTCTTTGTGGATATGCATGTCAGACAGCAGGTGGAGCTAGTTCTTTCCGCCTTGAGTCCTGGGGATAGGACTCAATTTTGTCAATAGGTGTGCCTTTAACCTGCTGAGTCACCTTACCTGTCTACAGGAAAACCTGATGTCCTGGTAGGTATGAACTGGGTGGGTGGAGTTTATAACCATTGAGTTACACTCCCACCCTGTCTCTACACCTTTGCATGTTGATTTTTTCAATTGCTCTATCATATCACCCTTTAGTTCATTATTTATTAGCTCCAGCATGTGACATCAGTCTAACTGTGCAAGATTGCTTCTTGGAAGTGCACCACATATCTACTGTCTAAAGTGTTAGTAGAAGTTGGGTATCTCACGCAGGACAGCAGCAATTCAAAGATAAGGGTTTTCAGGCATGGAATTAGGCATGCCTTTCCTTCTGCTTGGCCTTTACTGCAGCAGCTGAGTTGGGCCAGGTCAGTTTATTGTTGCTGAGGTCAAACTACATGCACAAGCTTCAAATTCTTCTGCCATTGTTTGTTGACTTGGCGTGCAGAGTGATTTTTCTCTTATTGTGCTCTTGTCTTCCATTGGTATCTTCCTCAGAGGCTTTCTATGCCCTTGTCCTTCTCAGTACTGCTATTAGTACATATCATTCAATGCTCATTCGCTTAGCACAGATAGATAGGGTCTAGAGCACTAAGGCCACCTGTCTTCTTCAGGCACTGTGTCCCTGGGACTTGAGGTGTGGCTTCCTTAGTGCTCCTGCTCCGCTGTGGCTGCAGTTCTAGACCCAGGACACATTTGTCCTTACTGAGGGGTGGTTTTTGTTTTCTTCCAGTTGAGTGAGTACTTGGTACCCTACCTTCCCATTTTGGGCTTTTGTGTGGTAGGAGACAAAGGAGAGTGACTTTCTCTCTCACAGTAGTTGCTGTTTCCTTCTAACCGACTTTTAAAGAGACATTCTGGTTTTGGTGTGGTTGTAATGAAAACATCAACAGAGTCTGGGTAAGCCTTGCCGTGCCAGGGCCCATCTTTCACCTGTATTCACTTTAGCTGTCAATCTCTGGCTATCTCTGCTTCTACATCATGCTTGTCTCTCTTTACCTTTGACCATTGCTCTCCATACAACTTCTCATGTGCCTGTCTCTCAGACATATTACCCAAGTCCCAGAAGAGAAAGCTGGTCATCTCTCCCACCCTTCAAGTGGGGCACTGTCTACAAGAAGGGGGAATATATTGGAAGATAGCAGAAACTGTGTGCAACTGGGAAACTTTGATAAGCTTTGAAGCAAAAATCAAGACTTGTTTCTCAATGAGTTCTCTGACTAGAAAGTTTAGGACCAATCTGGAATCAAGAGAAATAGGATGGCATAAGAGTGTTAATTGTGATAACTGAGGCACCAGGATGGTGGCCTGCACAAGGAATTTGGCAGTTGGAATGGTAGAAAAGAATGTATTCAAAATAAATATCCATTTATTAAAATTTAGTTTATGTTTTAACCAGAGCAATACAGTGTAACAAGTACATAGTTCTATTATGTTAACAATAAAAAATATCAAAACATGCATAAAGAACTGTTTTTCAATTTTAGCTATTATTTACTTCTCATAAAAAGTGTTGAGTGCTTCTAAACTGCTTACCTTGTTACAGACGCTACTACACCCACACTTCCCATCATGAATTCTTTATTGTAACATTCTAATTTTGGTCAGACCAATCTTCACTATCTCCATGACGGCTGCAAATTCTCCTCACAGCTGACCAGGTGATGGATTTATCTTAACTCCCCCCCATTCTCCTAGAGTTGGTTCATTTTTGGATTTCTTTTGGGTTTTCCATTTTATTTTTAAAATCTTTAAACATTTGAACCCCTTACAATTTTGCCAATCATAATGTACTGTTTAACTAAAAGTAAAAACACTTGTAACCACTTCCCCCAAAACACAACACTCCTAGACTGCAGAAGCTCTCTGTGCAGCAGGACTTCATGTTGTTCTGGACAGGAAGCCTCAAACTTGCAACTGATTTCAATTGTTGGAAAACAAGAATTATGTCAGGTGTGGAGGCTCACACTTGTAATCCTTGCATTCAGGAGGCTGATGCAAGATTGCTGCAAGGGCTAAAACCCTGTCAAAAAAACCTCACAAACAAAAGGCTAGAGATGGTTCAATAGTCAAAGAGCTCTCATACTGCTCTTCTAGAGGACCTGAGTTCAATTTCTAGTACCCACGTTGGGTGGCTCACAACCCCCTGCAGAACCAGCTCAAGAGGACCCAATGGCTCTGTAGGCACCCACATTCATGTGCACATATCCACACATGTAATTAAAAACAAACCTTTTTTAAACAAACTAAAAGCACAAGGATTTCTCTGATAAAGACATATATAATGGTCCTCTGTAATTGTGAGTTCTATACCCACTCAATGGAGAATTAAAAATCTCCTAAAATAAAAATATTAGTTCTGGATTGAACAAGGACTTCTGTCATCTTCCCCTAAATAAGAGTACAATAACTATCCACATAACATTTACATTGTATTTAGACATTATACAGATGTGACATACAAGTATGTGGGAAATGTATGAGATTAACTGCAAGGCCATTCTACAGAAGGAACTCAAGGCTAGGTAGGTAGATTCTGGTGGTGGTGGTGGGTGCATTCTAGAATCAATCCTTCATGGATACAAAGGGATGACTATAGATGGAACTTATGTATGATTTCGGATACTTCAATGAGTAAAACAGCTCACTCTTCAGTGAGTGATCAGCAGTTAGACAGCCTTCAGTTTCTGCTGAGATAGCATGATTGATTGTGTTACTAGTCTCAGTTCTTCACTGTCTTATAAGACTATATAGTGTGTCCTTTGCCATATTATTTCCAACAGTTCTCTCAACATGAGGTGTATACGTCCTTGTCTCACCGACGATGGGCTTGACGACTTGTGGCCAACAGGGTGTCACATACCTGTGTGACTTCATCTGGCCTCTGTGCTTCGGCAGTCCACCATGGATAACATGTCCCGGGCAGCTAGTTTCAGCATATGACTCAGAAGGAACCACCTGGAACAAACGTGAATCTGATCCAAATGGAGATGCCCAATCCAGCAGAGGCTAAACCTGAAGCACAGCTGCTTGGCTGAACCTAGTCTAGACCAACTGCCCTACAAGTCTATGTGGATTCCAGACTATAAAGCGGGAGCAAAAACAAAAGCGAGTTCGATGACAAAGCAGCGCTCAGGGACTCCTTAAAAGCACAGCTGTACACATCACTCAGGAAACAGAAGCCATGAATAGTTCTGATCCTTATAGTTCAGGGCTTTTTCCTGGTAGGGTTTCCTGTGCTATTGTAAACCCATTTTCCAGAGGCAATTATGGTTAATAGTTTGTTTTCTTCCAGATGTTTCCACAGAGGCAGCCTCTACAAGCATCAGGGGACTGTTTCAGTTTCTACCTGGAAAGGCACTCTGAGGCTCATTTGTATCTAGTTTTCAGTATGTCCTTATTCTCCAGTATAGATTCTAACTTCCCTTGAAAAGTGGGAATGTCCCTTTCTTTAATCTGGCCTTCCATTTTAAAGTCAATTGTGGTGTCTGTATGCATCTGTAGTAAAAGTGAGTACCTACACAAATTAGTTCCTTCTATAATGTTGACTGGAAATCTTTAATTTTCATACATAATTAATTAACTGATTATTTTATTGCAGTGCTAGAGAGAGAATCCAGAGCCTTACGCATGCTAGGCTTTGAGCTACAATCCCCAATTTTTTTCTAAGAAATTAAAAAACAGACAGGTTGGAATTATTCCACATATATGACCTTGATTCTCACTTTCCTATTTGATATTTCTACACAGCTTGCATCTAGGCTCTTGCTCCAAACTGTTTAGCATAGGCCCACACTCATGAACACCAACATTTTTGTTGAATGATATCTTATATAGAAATAAAGTCAGGCCAGATGTACACCCGTAAGCTCAGCACTGGAAAGTTGAGAAAGGATTATAGGCAAGCTCAAGGTCTGTCTGAGCTACATATTAAGTTCCAGGCCAACCTGGGCTACAGTATGAGGCCTTATCTCAAAAACTAAAGCAAAAATAAATGTTTAAAAATATATAAACTTTGGGAAGACAGTCAAAGCAGGAGAGAAAGATGAACCTCTGCTGGGGAGCAGGGAAAGGAATGGATATGAATATACAGAATGGGATGTGAAGAGGAAGGGGAGGGGATCAACACCAGCACTGTGTGAATATATATCACTGTGATTGGTTTAATAAAGAAACTGACTGGCTAATAGCTGGACAGGATAAGGTTAGGAGGGAGAACCAGACTAAGGACACTGGGAAGAAGAAGGACAGAGTCATAAATCGCCAGCCAGACATGCGGAGAAACAGGAGGTTCAAGATGAAAGAGAGGTAACATCATGTGGCAGAGTGTAGATTAATATAAATGAGTTAATTTAAAATATTAAGAGTTAGCTAGTAATAAGCCTGAGCTATTGTCAGAGCATTTATAATTAATATTAAGTCTCTGTGTCTGTTATTTGGGAACTGGTGTACAGGAAAGAAAAGTCCTCCTACAAGCACCTGGGAGGTAGAAACAGGAAGATCATGAGTTCAAGGTTACTTCAGCTACATAATGAGTTCTAGGCCAGCCTGGACTGACTACATGAGACACTCTGAGGGGTTTAGGCCTTTGGAAGTTCAACAACCACTTTCCAGGTTTCTTCTACAAGTATTTTATGGCTGAGAATCAGAGTGGTTTAGAAAGCTGTGGTTCCCCTTTCCCCTTCTTTTCCTTAGAGCCAAGACAATTCTGGTCAAAGCAAGAGAAGCAAAAATGCTGCTGACTGCGAAATCCTCAATTCCTGCAACCACTCCTGTAAGAAATGGACTAGCCATCCTGGAAGAGCCTATATGAAGGGCACAGGGCAGGGCTAGTTCATGGTGGTCAAGAAGAACCCACTGACTATGGCCAGAGTGACAGAAGATCAAAGAGAAGAGTGGACTAGCAAACGGTGGTGCTAGGTTTTGAGGAAAATCAGAAAGCTGGATGATTTGGTGGAAGCCTGCCTCGCTTAAATAATACTTTTTCTTTTCTAGCAAAGATGTTGTTTCCACCTTCTGAAAACTAAGCTTTTCATATGCACAGACCTACAGCCTTCCAATAGATGCCTTATTATACATAACTGTACAGCTACATAGTAAAGTAAGAAGCCATCATCTGCTCCAAGTCTACTACAGCCAAAAACTTCAGTGAGCACTTACACTTAGCATCTAATCTGAACATAGGAGTTATGCAACAGGTATTTTTACTTCTGTCTTAATAGATGAAGAAAATATTGGGAATCCTGGGACAAAAAGTGGTTATGACCAGGGAGGGTAAACAAAGGCTCCATCCCCATGCAACGAAGACTCAATTTGGGTGGCTGCCCTTCTCTGGATCTTTAGTTTTCTTTAAATCTTGGTACATATTGGTAATGTCTTACAATAATAATTTAAATTACTTATGAAGATTCAGAGAGGTTAAATAACTAACCCCCAACTCACAGAGCCAGACAGAACTCGGTTTAAAAGCAGATCATCTGCAGTTCTGCTAGGTTACTTCTTGGAACTGGTTAACTTTCTCACAGTGTCAAAGAAAGACACAAATTCTATCAATTATTTGCCTACATTAAGATGGGCTTCCAGAACCAGAATACCTTGTGATACTCTCTATGTATCCATCTTATTTGGAGAACAGTTTGCATTTTATATTATTATATAAAGGAATTAAAAAATGATTTCTGAGCTGGGCGGTGGTGGCACACGCCTTTAATCCCAAGGCAGAGGCAGATGGTCAGCCTGGTCTATAGAGCAAGTTCCAGGATAGCCAGAGCTACACAGAGCACAGAGAAACCATGTTTCAAAAAACAGAAATGAAACAAAAGGTTTCTGAGCCAGGTGTGGCAGTGCTCAACTTTAATCCTAGCACACAGGCAGAAGGTAGATCTGTTAGTTCAAGGCCAGCCTGGTCGACATAACAGTTCCAGACAGCCAGAACTAGAGACCCTGCCCCCACCCCTCCAACCAAACAAAACAAAAACAAAACCAAATTTCTGTATTTAAATCTTCTAAATTGGTTGTGATTATTGCTTAGTCTCATCCATTTATTTACTAGGGCTCATTAAACATTTTCTTGTTCTACTGATCCAGTCTGGTCTATGGCTTATAATTACAGCTACAAAGCAAGGACAAGGTTCTGAGATGCACCTTGTCATGATACTTCCATTTCTTACATGTGTGGAGGGGAGAGAAGGATGGTAGGAGACCAAGGAACCAGTCATTTAGTAAACACCATGTTATTCCATTCAACCCTCCTCAATCCTACATTTTAGTAAGACAAACAAGGTCACCAGGGAGCTGACTTGCACGTGGGACGGACAATTAAATCAATAAAATAATACAAGGAAGGTTCACGTGGCAAGTGAAAGAAAGGAAAACAGTAGAAACAAGGAAAGGAAATGCCACAGGAATGAGACATAAGGATCCAAGTTTTCAGACCTGATTTTTGAGGACGGAAGTGAGTGTCACCCCAAATACTTCTGGTTAATTTAACTTCTTCCTCAACCAAGAAATGGATCTATGCTGGGTACTGTGGCGCATGCCTTTAATCCCGGCACTAAGAAGGCAGAGGTAGGCAGATCTCTGAGTTCAAGGCCAGTCTGGTCTATAAAGTGAGTTCCAGAACAACCAGGACTGTTATACAGAGAAACCGTCTTGAAAGAACAAGGAGAGAAATGGTCCTAGAAGTCAGCCAGCCTCTTTAGCACACATCACCCACAACCAGGGACTAAAACTACAACACTAAGGAGAAAAACACCAGCATGAAGGCAGGCAAGGACCTACAACTATGAAGAACCACTCAAACCTGCTGGGGGAAATTTGTAGTGACAACAAAACTACATTTTTTAGGATTGGCTCAAATGACCAATTTAAATTATATTACATGATAGTTTCTTGTATCTAAACCTAGCTTCTCAATCCACAATAATCTCAACTCCAACAAGTGGGAGCTGTAAAATGCTATGCAGTGAACATTTAAGGCAGAGGAGAAATTCAGGATACCAGCACTCTCCAGTTCTTACACCTATGATTAAGTGAGAAGCATATGGGTTCTGCTGTTTGTGAGGACTTTACTGGCACTGAGAAGTCAGTTACCTGTTCCATACTTTGTCAGCCCTTTATGGCAGCTTGTATTTAAGCTGCCTAGTATGTTCCCACAAGTTCACCAGCACACCCACACACAGCCCAAGTCTCTAAGACTGTAAAACAACCTCCATAGCTGGACTATCTTCAAGGTTGACTGTCCACAGGGATTATACACAGTTCATCAACATTTACCCCCTTGAAACAAACTGTTTCCACAGGCCTTTTTAAATCAAGTACCACTCAGAAGTTCTAATCCTTAAAACATATAGAGGGCCCGAAGAGGGAAGGGCCTCTTTCAAACTGTTCTGTGAACTGCTGACAAAGTGAACAGCAAGCACTAACCAGAGGGATTGGATAAGTGCCAGACCCCTGACACAAATACATTCTCACTGCATCCCCGAGAACAGTGGTCCCATCTAACAGATGAGACTAACTAACAAGTTATGTGAATGTGCCTAGTAACTACGTGTGAGACAGGGACATAAATGAGATAGAACCGTCATGCTCCCTTCCACTGTACTTCAATGCCAAAAATCTCAGACTTCAAAGTTCTCACCAATATCCATTTCTCCCTCCTAATTTCTCCACCAACCCAGTATTAAGTTCAAATCACACAAAAACTAAGCCATCCCTTATCACACACGGTGTCGGTTGGAGAAGCATATTGCTCAGGCTGCAGGGACATTTCATTTATTTAAATGTTTTTTATTAAAAAAAAAAAATTAAAGACCTTCATGGCACAACTTCTTCCCAGCACAGTTATGTCTTAGTCATACCAATTACAATACAATTACAACCAATAAATCAAAGAGAGGAATTCTGACTTTAAACTTAAAGGGGGAAGGGCACACTTCAAAACAAAGTTAAAATATACTTTCAGAATAACTGCCAACACAGCTGTTATATATTGGCATCTATTTCCCGCCATCTAAGCAATGCAGACACAGGAAGTGCTGAGAAATAGTGTCCCAATACAAGGTGTACAGATGAGGTAATTTACAACACAGAAGTTGTTACTCTGTAAACCCTGACCCACCCTACCCACCCCCGCCGAACCAGGTCTTTTAAAACTCTGCACATTTCTGCAGTGACTCCCTGTCTCTTTTACATTTCTATTTATTTTAAAAGGCTCTCAGGTGCACTTCAGAGTCCTCTGCATTCACCGTCAGCTCTTGTACTAGGTGTGATGAGTGTGAGGAGGCCTAGGCATCTGCAGTTAGCCACACCAGCCTCCAACACACCTAGACTTCTGAGCTGTGAATAGGGTGTGGAATCCTGATCTACAACCTTCCTCTCCACCTCACAAGAAAGAATTCAGTCTAAGTGTCTTGTTCAAATCACGATCCAGTGCAAACATAATCACAAACCGCATCTCTAGCACACCTGGTGCTTTCGGCTCTGCACAAATCCAACATGGTAACCCTCACAGCACGCTAGGGCAAACAAGAATCAAGTACAATAAATAGTCACTGCAAGTGGCCAAAATTAGAAAAATCACTCTGCAGTCAGAACATTTTCTTTTAGCTCTTCCTAAGGTTGAGAAAGGTTAAGAAAGGCATTAGCGTCCTCTACTTTATCATTACATTCGCTAAAGCCACCACCTTGATACAGTCACTAAAGCCAAGATGGGTTACAAAGTTAGGTAAGTTAATTAAATTCAACTCCCCAAACAATTATGTTTTATCTATAATGCCAGGTGAGAAAGGCTTATGAGTCTATAAAGGTAGGAGAATGGGGAACTAAGATTTTAGGCCTTAAAACATGTTGGAAGATTTTTTTCCTAGTCCCCATAGGCAGCTACTGTAATGAAACAGGAGAAAATACAGAGCTGATGTTTTGCTATTGTGCTTAAAAAACTAGGCTTCCTCAGTGAAGCACCTGATAAAACTTAGGTGGCTGGATTACAGTGGAAAGTCCACTTTATACACACACACAAACACACAAACTGGCGACTTGTCCTATCCCCAATCCCTGCAATGCTGAGACACAGAATGAGTTTTATGGCAAAGGATCCTTAATCCCCAGAGACGCTTTGGCTTGTGGTGCTTTTTTTTAAGGCCTCTCTGCCCTGCCCAGTACCATGGGTCGAATGAGGGGTGTATAAAAATGAGGGCCTTGGGAAGCCTCCATGGTATGGGCTGTAGTCCCTTCAGGTTTGAATGTGAGACACCCACCCAGAGAGACCTTTACACAGGGAACTTAAATCTAACCTTGATAAATAAAACCAAACGTTTATTTACACCAAAGAATTCCAACACTGGATCTTTCACATATGAAGGACAAAGTATTATATATATACACACAGCGAGGGATGGCAGCAGGGCCATAACAAGAGAACTGATAGTTTCCCACAATTACAGGTCTACCATTTCTGGCTCACTGAAGACAGTGGCTCTGCTCCTGCCTCAGATACAATTACAACTCTGAGAGCAGTCTCCTCACTAGATGGCATGTGAAGAAAGGGGAGGGTAGGAGAAAAAAGTACAACGCTTAAAATGAACCCAGTGTGGCCACATCACCCGTTAGCTCTTAAGAGTGCTAGCGTGAAACTTTATGGACAGTATTTCTTTTTTAAAAAGCAATAAATTACGCCCAGTAACTAACTGACTTCAAAATGGCCAAGTCAAAGAAAACTGAAAAAGATTCTGCCTTCCCTCTCCTACCAGCTATGAAGCACAGTATGTCAGGAGATGAAAAGGGAAAGACCAAAACAAGAGCCCGGGAGGGAAAGTATGACAGATTCAAACTAAACTAAAATTAAAATGATTTAGGGTTAGGTCAGTAAGACATGATTCATTCAGAAAAGAAGCTTCAGGATCTGTCTGCAAGTCGGGTGACTTAACATCTTGATGTAACTAAGACAGATCCACCTCCACCAGTGCTGGAGTAACCCATGGACGAGTCCTGGAGAAAGGTGATGGAGTGACCAGCAGAGCAGTGTTCAGGATGGACTGGGTCCTCCCTGCCTCTTTCCTTCCCACCTCCCTTGATAAGCTACATTTTATAATCTCTGGGGAAGAGCATGAGATCCAGTCCCCAAGAGTGTAGTAATGTGGGGAGAGCAATGTGGGAAGGGGAAGAAATCTCCACCCAAATGCAGCAGCTGGGACTGAGGCCAGTTTATCTTTGTTCTTTAGTGGTGATGAACTGAATTTGGAAGGGGAGAAAAAATTTTGTCCATGAAATATTCCACCTGCAGGTAATTTTTCAGGGAATCCCCTGAGTTATGAAAAGTCCAAGTTTTTTTTTAAAAAAAAAAAAAAAAAAGGAAAAAAAAGAAAATCAGCCTATTATAATTTTTTTTATGACTCAACTACTAAATCCACAAGCAACGGTTCAGACACGGTGCTTCTGAAGAGTTCTCACCCCTCCCAACCAGGCGCAAGCTGCATCAAGGAGAGGGTGGACTTCCCCACCTCTGCTTAGGCATCAGGAGATAGATGGGGGTCATTACTGCTGAGCGCCAGCGGCAGCTGGAACAGGCATCCCAAGGGAGTTGGCAGCAGCAATCACTGGTGAGCCTGCCAGAGGTCCAAGGGGTGAAGGGGTTGGCACTGAAGAGATCCCTGAAAGAACAGCCAACAGTAAGCCAGAGACACCAAGCGCACCAATCGTAGCCAACAAACGTTCCATAAAACTTTCCCAAAAGTTAACACAACATTCTTTCTTCATGACCTCTTGGCTACATTTTTTGGCATACTTCAAAGTTTAATCTGTACAAATCCAAGTTAAAACAACATGCCCTAATCAATGAATTTAGCAGGCAGCTGACAATTACACACAGATACCATCGGCAGCCTGTCTAGAAGCTCTCTGCTCTGCATCCCATCTTCTCATAGGATGACCTCTGCCCAGACGTGTGGTGAGCAGGCATTTGAAATGTGGCTACAAGGACTGGGGACTCAATACTACTGTTACTCAGTTTTCATTAATAGCTGTGTGGGCAGTTTCTGCCACACTGAACAGGACAGGACTTCAGCCAACTGTCAATCTACAATGGTCACTTAGTGGAAAAAGGCGAATTCTTGACTAAACTATGACTATGATTTGGAATCTATTTCCATTTGGTTTCTTCTCCATTTCTATCACAATTACATGTCAGCTTGCCCTCAATTAGCCAGTTCTGCCCCCTATCTGGGGAGGATGTGTTCCAAGGCCCCAGGATGCCTGAAACCATGCAGAGTACCCAACATTATATATATATATATATACACACACACACACACACACACTGTTTTTTCTATATACATATATGTATAATAAAGATTAGTTTATAAACTAGGCACAGTCGTAAAATAATTTCACAAAAACTCTAACAAAAGTTATATGAGTATGTTTTCTCTTGATAGATTCCAGACAAATTGTATTTTTAAATCATGAGTAAGTAAAATTATGAATACAGATTTCTGTACATGGTTCAAAATACAAAAGGCTTAAAGGAATATATAGTAAAAAATATATAGTAAAAAATCCTCAAGCCTTACAAGACCCTGTTTTAAAAAAGCAATTATAACAAACAAACATATACATTTCTTTGTTCTTCATGATTTGTTGGGAATTCAAGTCTCTGCAAGAAATTTTCTGTAGGGATACTGGAGTTTTGAAGTTGCTATCCTACTTACTACAAGTATATCCAGAGTATCTAGCAGCACAGATTATATATACTCGGTGACCAATTTTTGATCCCCAGCACCCACGTAAAAATCTGCATGTAGGGGTGCATGTTGCAAATCTAGGGTTGGGGAAGATAGATCCTTGGGGCTGTCTGGCCAGTTAATTGGTGGGTCCCAGGGAGAAAACCTGTGTTATGGTGCACATGCATACACTCAGGTAAACACACTCTTAACAACAAACAAAGTGGATTGCTCCCCAACAACCACTGCTGAGTCTGACATCTGGCTTCCACGCAATGCATGTCAATGTTCTTAGACCTACCCATGTCGACCATTTTATAGAGAAGAAAAGGTATACAAGAAAAGCACAAAGAAGGAACTGAAATTAACTAAGAACAGTAACTTTCCTCTAAATTTTCTAAAAAGAGAATTTACCAGTCAACCAACCTGACATCATATTGGCGCTGCTGACAGGTGTACTGCCCCCTGGCATGTTAGATGAACTCATTCGAGCCTGGTCCTTCACAACAGTGTCTAGAAAACAGGCAATAAGGTTATGTTCTCTTCTGCTTGATGTACTAAACTAGTTGGGAAGAAATAAGAGTGGCTACCTTCAATCTTTACCTTTAATTTATACTCTTTATTACTCCTAGAACATAAAGTGGCAACTACTTTCACTATGAAGCCAATAAAAAGTGCATAATAAACAACTGGACTGTAGACCTGTGGTTAAAAACCAAGTCTGAATACAATGGTAGGATGGTAAGTAAATATCCATTATAGAGCTAAATTCAAAATGAAGATAGTTAAATGAATATTTAATGGAGATAATACAATCTAACCTGGCCAAGATAACAATTCATAATCATTCAACTGGTCCACCAGAGGAGGAGACTGAGTGGGCCAAAGCTATTTGCTGTGTAGCTTAGTGTTGTAAGCACAGACTTTACTCTTCATACCAATCAGCATACGGTTTTAGTTATAGGGACTTGGCAACAGGGTACCAGACTAATTGGAAAACCATTGCACTATTCTTTAGGGAACAATCCAATGTTGAAACAAATAGCACGGTGAGTCTAGAGTGGATGTTAATATCATTTCACTCACAAAAGCATATCTGGCTATATACCCACCCATAAACCTTAAAGGTTTATACAATAGTTAAGACTTGTAAACCTCACTGGCTCTCTCCAACAAATGAAACAAGTCAACATCTATTATATTCAACCAGGTCAAACCAGCCAATGGGAAATAGTAGAAAAATAAATGTCTATAGACAAGAATCTTTGCAACAATTTCTTTTTGTTTTGTTTTGTTTTTTTTTTTTTTTTTGGATAGATTCTTACTTTATAACCCAGCCTGGATTGGAATTTACTATGTAGTCCAATCTGACTTGGAACTTGTGGTGAACCTCTTACATAAATTCTCCTCTGCCTCATTTAGTCTGCTGGGCAGTGAAAGGCTACACAAGTGGACTCACAGAAGTAAGGATGCTCCATGGCCTCTCTTGCAGTGAGCCGTGACTGGTGGTCATATCGTAGGAGCTTGTCCAGAAAATCCAAGGCCTCAGGGCTAACAAGGTGCTGGTTTTCACTGTGGACGAAGCGTTCCCATCGCTTACGAGAGTGTCTGTAAGGCAAAATTAGAAATGAGAAATGGGACATAGGGTACAGAACCTAACAAAAGCAAAGAGGGATAAAATCCAAAGAACAGTCTTGTATCACTACTATACCACAGAGACAACTGTGGGGATAACACCCACAGACAGACAGAAGGTAACTGGTAACTGGAAATGAGTGTTGCACCAAGGAGAAACCCGGGGCTTCCCCCTTTGAAGAATCACACTTCAGGTAACTTTTAGGTTGTTGAATGATAAATTTATAATTTATAATTTATACAAATAAACTTATGCAGCAGTCAGGTGGCTGAGCTAGCCAGTACTCCTCCCCTATCTTTATTCTTGACTAATTCTGACACTTAGCAGATAATAAATGCCTATGCTTCAGGAAGTCGGTCTTGTATGAAGTGGCCAGTGTACTCCTATTCTGTCTCATCAGCACTGCCAGGGAAGTGTCAGCAAATCAGTCTATGTCTCTGTTTAGAAAGTCCTGCCATTTAAGATGCAAATGCCACCAGAAGAGACTCCCATGTTTGATTGACTTATTCTTCTACTTAGACCTCACATTTACTGAAACTCCCTTCACAGGAACCTCCAACTATAATCTTCACACTCAAGACTTTTCTATGTGAATTTGGACAGATGGCCATTCAATCTGATGTTATCAAGTGTGCTCAAACAGCATCCTCAGCACCAGATCAGACATTTTACACTTCTGGTAAAGAGAACAAGGCAATTTCCAGGATCCAAAATGCCAAACCACAGACAGATTGTGTGTGTGTGTGTGTGTGTGTGTGTGTGTGTGTGTGTGTGTGTGTGTCTGAGAGAGAGAGAGAGAGAGAGACTTACCTGCCCAAGATATCGTTGAAACGTGGATCTAATTCAATGTTGTACTTGTCAATATAGTCATATAAATCTTCTGTTCCCAGAACCTTGGCTATCCTCACCAACTAATATTAAAGAAAAACAAAACCCACACCACAAGCATATCATCAAATAAGAACTAATAAATGAATTAAATAAAAGGTACTAATATGCCCTATAAATAAATGTTACCCCTTAATGATTAATTCAAATTTTGGTGTGTAGCAGTTATTTTCTATAAAATCCCTAAGTCCACTCAATGTGAAAATGTTAGAAAAAGCCAACTACTTTGCCTGTTTTTTTTTCTTCCCTTGAAAGCCCCCCTGATAGATAGTCTTTATGCCTCATCGCAACTAAAATGATGACGTCTCTTCTTTTCGAACTTGTCACACTTTTGTATTTACATTATTATAGTCAATTGCTTTTACTGCTGGATTTGCCTATAGACAGACAATGAGCTATTTGAAGGTATTCCTCTTCACCTCTATATCCCTTCAGTCCTGTATGGCACTTGACACAAAGCTGCAACTTCCCAGGGGTTGTCCTTAGTTAAAGGTATCTTAAAAGCAAAACACAAACAAAAAACTGCCCATTATGCTAAATGGCATAATGTGGCGACACACACCTTTAATCCCAGCACTGGGGGTGGGGGGGATGCCCTAGCAGAGGCAGGCATATTTGAGTTACAAGCCAACCAGGGCAACATAGAGATACCCTGTCTCAAAAAACAAAATAAAATGCTTACTATGCCCAAAGGGAACTAGGCACTGATACCTTCCTATTATCATTAGTTCTGTGGGTTCCTTGAATTTTAAGGGGCACGTATAACTAGTTCAAAGTAATCTACAGATTACTATTAACCTACATTTCTATTGATATATAAATATATACATCTAAACTCAATTTATATGGAGAAAATGACCACAGCACTATTAAATATAAGCCAACACATGGAAGAAAATATTTCTAAAAGAGATCTATTTTTATTTTATGTGTATGAGTGTTTTGTCTACATGTATGTCTATGTACCACACGCATGTCTGGAGCCCACAGAGGTCAAGAGGGAGTTAGATCATCTCGAACTGGAGTTATAACTGGTTATGAGCAATCACTTGGGTGTAGGAAACTGAACCCAGGTCCTATGCAAGCTCAACAAGTGGTCTTAACCACTCACCATCTCTCCAGCCTCATCTTTTTTTTTCCCTGGCTGACTTGGAACTCTCCTTGTAGACTAGGCTGTCCTCCAACTCAGAATGCCTCCGGAGCACTGGGATTAAAGGCGTGCACTATGCCTGGCTCCAGCCTCATTTTTTGAAAACTACTTAATGACCACCCCCCACCAAAAAAAATAAAAAAAGCAACCTTTTTTATGTATGAATGTGCACCACACATGTGCTGTACTCATGAAGATCAGAAGAGGACATCAGATCACCAGGAACTGGAATTACAGGTGGTTGTGAGCTAAGTGATGTGGGTGCTAAAAGCTGTACAAACCTGTACCCAGGTCATGTGCAAGAGCAGCAAACCCCTCTAAGCCACTAAGCTGTCTCTCCAGCCCCTGTACATGTTTTATAGAGCACTTTCACATGCACACTAAGAAAGAAGCAACAGAAAAATACTGAAAAGACAGGGTAGGGAGTGACATTCTGATGTCTAAAGGTTAAACTGGGCTGCTCTAAGGACCAGTAAACAAGTAGAGAATTCTCAGATACTGTGCATTATGAACTGGATTTGGAGGTGAGATTGGGGGTGAGGCAGAGTATGAGGCAACTGTACTTTACACTAAAAATATTTAAGTTTTTAAGACACGTTTACTCTATGTAGCTCTGACTGTCCTAGAACTTGCTGTGTAGACCAAGCTGGCCTTTAATTCACAAGATTTGCTGCCTTGTCCTCCTGAGTGCTGGGATTAAAGGTATGGGCTACCGTGTATGTGACAGGGGGAGGGGAATGACAGGACATGGACTCAGAGACCCACATGCCCACATACCCTTTGCCTCCCAGGTGCTAGGACTAAAGGAATGCAAAACCCAGGTGGGTTTTTAATTTTTAAACATTGTAACCCAGGCTGGTTTGAAGTTCACCTTGTAACCCAGATCCACTGAAGTTTCTTATGAGTTTGTAGATCTAGTCATCTTTATACTAGGTCAGTAAATTTCTTAATGGAAATAACAAGTTATTACCTGATCATAATTGTCATGTCCATGGAAAAATGGCTCCTTCCGGAAGATCATACTTGCCAGCATACAACCCAAGCTCCACATATCCAAACTATAATCATACATCTGCATTAAAGAAAACATTGTTATCATATGAATTCCCAGGCTTGTCATTTCCAGATACAAAACAGACATTTAAACAAGTATTTTAAAAATCACTTCACTCATAGTGAAACACCAATAACACACTCATGTACCCCTTTTCAGTCTTTGTATGGTTACTTTCACCCAGTTATTGGCTTGTTTTTTTTTTAGTACTGGGGATCAAACCTTGAGCCATGGGCATACTAGGCAATTGGTTTACCATTAGGCTACATACATTGTCAACCCTTCTTTCAATCCAGTTTTATTTCTCCCTAAAGACTTATTTTTAATTATGTGTATTTGTGTACAGGGTACAGGGTGAGTGGAGTATGCGCATGAGTGAAATTACCCACCCCCTCGATCAAGGGCACTGGATTTCCTAGAGCTGGAGTTATAGGTGGCTATGAGAACCTAACTTGGGTCTCCTACAAGAACAACATGTACTCTTAACTTCTGAGTCATCTCAGCACCTCAACTCAGTTTTAAAACAAATTGTAATACTACTCTGAACTGCTTTCTTCACTTGCATAAGAAAACCTGCAATTTTTACTATGTGAAGAAATCCAAGGATCCCCTTAAGAGAGAAGGCCTACCCAACCTAGTTACCTCTTTGAAACAGGGTACCTACCACTGCATAGCCTTGGCTATCCTAGAACTCACTATGCCTTCCTTACTGTACTTGAACTAAAAGGGAGCTGCCTGCCTCTGCCTCTTGAGTTCTGGGATTAAAAAGCATATACCATTACACGCCACCAAGACTGGCAAGGTTACATTCTTTAGAATTCTAGAGATGGAACTTTTAGGGTAGAGCCTGAAACTTTAAGGTATCTGATAACAGCTCAGAACCTCAGAAAGGATAGGTATGAAAAGTGTCTCCTAAGGAATTCTAAAATACTGGGTAAATCTTTTTTTCCCATTTGAAAATAAAAAACCAAAACCAAACTTATTTTGGGGCTAGAGAGACAGCTCAGTGGTTAAGAGCACTGCCTGTTCTTCCAGGGGCCCAGTCAGAGCCCAAGTACCCCATAGCAGCTCACAAAGACCTCTAAAGCTAGTTTCAGGGAATCCAATGCCCTCTTCCGACCTCCACAGGTACCAGGCACAAATGTGATAGTCAAGATTTACAATCAAGCAAAGCACTCATAAACATAAAATTAAATAAGTTTAAAATACACACACATACACACACACACATATACATTTAAAAAAAAAAGATTTTTGTTTTGTTTTAAAGATTTATTTATTATGTACACAGTGTTCTGCTTACATGCATGCTTGCGGGCTAGAAGAGGGCACCAGATCTCATTATGGATGGTTGTGAGCCACCATGTGGTTGCTGGGAATTGAACTCAGGACCTCTGGAAGAACAGCCAGTGCTCTTAACCGCTGAGCCATCTCTCCAGCACCTTTATTTTGTTTTTTAGAGACAGGGTTTCTCTGTGTAACAACCTTGGCTGTCCTAGAACTAACTCGCTTTGTAGACTAGGCTGACCTCAAACTCACAAAAATCCACCTGCCTCTGCCTCCCGAGTGCTGGGATTAAAGGTGTGCACCACCACTTCAAGGCTTTAAAAGACTGTAATTGTAATTATGCATGTTTTGCCTGTGTGTATGTATTGTCATGTTGTAATTGTATGTTTATGCATGTTTTGCCTGTATGTATGTATGTATGTATGTATGTATTGCCTATGTACCAGTGTTTGCAGAGGACAGAGTAACCAATTGTTGGGAGCCACATGTGAGTGCTAGGAATTGCACCCAGGTCCTCTGCAAGAGTAGCAAGTGCTCTTAACTTCTGAGCCATCTGTCCCATCTGCCTTTTTTCCATTTTGGGAACAAGGTCTTATATTGTAGCTCAAGGCAGATATCAATCTTGTGGCAATTCTTTTGCCTCAGCCTTCCAAGTACAAGGATATCAGTGTGAACCACCAAGTCTGGAATATGTGTGCGTGCGTGCGTACTATATATTTGAGGCTCAATTTAGGAGACCTACAGACTTTTCTTTCGTCCTTCTTTTTTTTTTTTTAAAAAAAAAACAATTTATTTTTATTTTATGTGCATTGGTGTTGTCTGCACATGTGTCTGTGTGAGGCTCTCAGATCTTGGAGTTACAGACAGTTGTGAGCTGCCATATGGGTGCTGGGAATTGAACCCGGGTCCTCTGGAAGAGCAGTCAGTGCCCTTAACCGCTGAGCCATCTCTGCAGCCCCCGTCCTTCTTTTTAAAAGAGTGTCTCATATAGTTCAGGCTGGCCTTGAACTCATCCTTCTGCCTCTATCTCCTAAGAGCTGGATTACAAGTTATGCACAACATACCTCCCGGGTCAAGAGAATCTCTTATTGGGTATCTCCTGGTTTTGTTTTGGTAAATTTAGGACCATAATTTAACATTACCATTACCACACACAAACAAAACAAGTTACAGAAGACTTTACCTAAAAAAGGACAGCTATGGATATAATAAATGGCTTACTTAAAGCACAAGCTGACATTTCTGCAAATTCTGCACAAAATCAGCACAGAAACTGCACCATACTTGCCATTCTCTGCTCACCTGATAATCTACAAGTAGCTCTGGACCTTTGAAGTATCGGGAAGCAACTCGGACATTATATTCTTGGCCAGGATGATAAAATTCAGCTAAGCCCCAGTCTATTAGCCTTAGCTGAAAGAAAAAAACAAAAACAAAAACAAACAAAAAAACCAACATGTCACATATAATTACAGCATCTTCAAACTATTCACTCTGACACTTGTCAGAACCTTGCAAAGCCGCTGCCTTTTCATTTTAGCTATTCCTCTACCCATGTGGTGAGCTTTCAACATGTCAGCACTCTGCCCAGGCCCTGTTCCCCATCTTCAGAGACGAGGTCTGCGAACAACGCAGGATGTGAAGATTCTCTTCCTCGACCTGATTTCCTTCTTCTCTTTCTTTCTCAGCTCTACACATGCTGCTGTCCTAGCATGCCACATTGTGATGTTACGAGTTTAATACACACATTGTTTTTCATCCATGGTTTCTGTCTAATTTCCATAATAACTATATTTTCTAAGTTTCTAAAATGATAAACATACTTTTTGGTACAGTTTTTGCCGCCTTCTTTGTGTGCTGGTCTTTGATCCTAGAGCTTCCTAGGTACTGAGCTCCATTCCTAGCCCGAGTTCTGGCACAGTGTAGGCCTCAGAGAGCAAATGCTCCCTTGTGTATTCATTTTGACCATTCCTCTTTCTCCTGAAGGTAAGCAATAGAAACTAAGTTTCTCTTTCCTACGCTAGATCACAGAAACTTGTATGAAAACCTGTTTTGGCAGATCATATATGAAGATACCCTTTCCAAATGGGTCTTGTATCATGTCTGGGAAGATTGTGAAAAGACCAGTCTTGCTTGTTTCCCACTGAGCCCACTACATGCTACTTAGCTGTTCTCACTTCATCACACTTATTACAATTAAAAAAAAAAACCACCGGGTAGAGCTCTAGGAGCTTCTGGACAGTTATGTGGCAGTTCCTGGAAGGCAGTGTGCTGGGAGATGGCATAGAAGCTCTGCACAACTCCCCACAAACCTTGTCCTCAGCATCTCTTCATCTGTTGTCGTTTGTAATATCATTCGAACAAATCAGTAAATCTACTTACCTAAATTCTGAAATGTTCTAGCAAATTGAACCAGAGAAGGATTTGTGTAAAAAAGTATTAACCAACTGTTCCAAAGTGCAGATAAAACAACCTGGGGCTTGTAGCCAGCATGTGAAAGGGAAGAAGGGGAAGCCTTAGGAATGTGATATGATGTCTAGGTAGTCAGTGCTACAACTGAATCAAATTAGAGGATATTATGCTGGTGTCTGCTCTAGAATTTCGCTTACTCAGGGAGAGAAATTCTTTTTCTTCTTGAAATACACTCATTTCTTACATTGTATTGCCGGGTCTATCCAGTAATCTCAAAGCTGTCACTTTTCCAATGGAACCATACAGTACATTCTTCTACACTGTGCTGGCTTGTTTTAGTTTAACTTGACACAAGTTAGAGTATTTTGGGAAGAAGAAACCTCAATTGAGAAAATGCCCCAACCAGACTGGCAGGCAGGCAGGCAAGCCTGTGTTGCACAATCTTGAATGGTAGGTAGCAGGCTGAGCAAGCCATGACCAAGCAAGGCTAGTAAGCAGTATTCCTCCATGGCCTCTACCTCAGGTCCTGTCCTCCACTTTCCCTTAGTGATGGACTGTGCTGTGGAACTATAACCCGAAATAAACCCTTCCCTACTCGAATTATTTTTGGCCATGGCTTTTTTTTTTTTTTTTTTTTTCCGACACAGGGTTTCTCTGTAGCTTTGCACCTTTCCTGGAACTCACTTGGCAGCCCAGGCTGGCCTTGAACTCACAGAGATCTGCCTGGCTCTGCCTCCCAAGTGCTGGGATTAAAGGCGTGCGCCACCACCGCCCGGCTGGTCATGGTTTTTAATCATAGCAATAGAAATTCTAACTAATTACAACATATCCCTTATCTAAAACTAAAGTATCTTCTATAATCTGTCACTGCCTAATCCCTGATCCCTCCATCCTTCCTTCCCTTTCTAAAACCTCTCTGAAACAGGGTCTCACTATGTAGAACCAAGCTGGCCTTGAACTCAAAACAATCTCCTGGCCCAGTCTCCAAAGTATTGAGACTGCTTGCATGATGGCTTTAGCTACCACACTTGACTGAAATGTAACCTCTGTTAGAGATAAGCATTTTTGTCTGCTTTGTTCATTCATATACCTCCAGCCTCAAAGAACCTATTACAAGGAATGTGTCGGAAAATGTATTAACTAGGCACCTAAATTCCCTAAGACTACAACAGTCATCACTGTGTAAGAGGTGGATTTGGGCAATTTAAAAATCTTAATGTCAGGGATGAGGAGATAGCCCAGTCAAAGTGCTTGCCATAAAAGGATATAAACCCGAGTTTTAACCTCAGCACACATACACAAAAACAACACCAGGCAAGGCAGCACAAATTTGTAATCCCAGCATTGGGGAAGTAATGACAGGTGGAACAACCTACGCAGCTCACTGGCTAGCCAGCTACCAAATTAGTGAGCCTCAGGTGCCAATAGAAATCCTGTCTCCAGCCGGGTTGTGGTGATGCACACCTTTAATTCCAGCACTCAAGAGGCAGAAGCAGGCAGATCTTTGTGAGTTCGAGGCCAGCCTGGTCAACAGAGCGAGATCCAAGAAAGGCGCAAAGCTACGCAAAAAATAAAAATAAAAAATAAAAAAAAAAATAAAAAAAAAAAAAAAAAAGAAATCCTGTCGCAAAAAAAAAAAAAAAAAAAATCCTGTCTCAAAAAAAAAAAAAAAACACCCAAAACAAACAAGCAAGCAAGCAAACAAACGCCAGAGATGTAGGACTCCAAAGGAAGAAAATCCAAAATTGAAACACATATATCTGAACACACACACATTTGTAGACTGCTTCTGTAGCATGCATGAGGCTTTGAGTTCAACCCCCAGTATCACATAAACTGGGCATGGAGGCTTAATTATTTCAATCAACTGCCAAGTATTTATCAAGTATCTAACAGGTACTAAAGCCTAAGATAGACAATAGGGATAAAGTGTTCAAAATGGACTGCTAACTCCATCATGTTTATAAAAGAAGTTTGACTATGACTTTACCTTTCTGTGCTCATGATCAATCATGACATTATGGGGTTTCACATCTCTGTGCATAATCCCCATGCTGTGGCAATAATCCAGGGCCTGCAAGAAAGGAAAAATTTCTTGCATGAGTCATTGTTTGAAGTTGTTCTTCTTCTAGCCTCACACCAATCCAGGGGATCAGGATTAGGACAGCCACTCTCAGCTATTCAAGACCTGGTTCACATAGTCAAATACACTCAGGGATCTAACAGTCAAGCTACAAAATCATCTCATCTCATCTCATCTCTCTTGGAAAAACAGGGTCTTGCTAATGTTGTAGCCCAGGCTACTCTTAAACTTCTGTCAACATGCCTGCCTCAGCCTCCTGAGTGCTGGGATGATAGATATATGCTGTTCTTCATTTCAGCATCCTTTCTCTTCAGAAAGAACCAAAGCGTACAGCAACTGCACAACTTCGTACCCAAAACCTAAATTATTCCTATAAACACATTCCCCTCTGAAGAAAATTAGCCTACCAACACTTTATTTAAAGAACAGTAATTTCTTCAGTAGCTGAGAGGGGGGAGTGTGAATCACCAGCTGCCTGCTTATTTGAGTGTTTTTTTTTTTTTTTTTTTTTTTTTTTTTTTAAGATTTATTTATTATATATAGAGTGTTCTGCTTGCATGTATGCCTGCATGCCAGAAGAGGGCACCAGATCTCATTATAGATGGTTGTGAGCCATCATGTGGTTGCTGGGAATTGAACTCTGGACCTCTGGAAGAGCAGCCTGTGCTCTTAACCTCTGAGCCATCTCTCCAGCCCATTTGAGTGTTTTATCTGCACAAAACTATGCCTATGTGTGTACATATCATCCATGGCTAGTCTCTTGCTGTAACAGCAGAGTTGAACAGCAGGACAAAGACTTTAGCTCTATAAAGAAATTTGTCAACTCCTGACCTAGGTCATCTAGTATATGAATCTCAATATAGTTCATAAGTTAAAGTGAATGGAGCAACACACCTTTGAGTTTGTCAATCCTGGCCTTTAGTCAACCAATGCCATTAGCTAAGTTCTTGTTTTTCCTGAAGGACAACCTGGGATTCTAGTTTGCAGGACTGGGCAAATATATCTACAGCTTTACGTCCTGCTTTCCACTTGAGCCAATGGAAGATCAGATGTCTCTGCAGGTATAATCTTTTGATGCTATTTTTTGGGGGGGAGGGAGAGGAGAAACAGTGTTTCACTATGTAACTCTGGCTGGCCTAGAACTCACTATATAGACCGGACTGGCCTCAAAACCACAGAGATCTGCTTGCCTCTGCCTCCTAAGTGCTGGGATCAACAGCATGTACAAACATGCCTACCTTTCTTTTGATACTTTTAAATCTAAAACAGCTGGCATATTAACCCATGATTAATAAGAAACTTTAGCCAACTCTAAGCAGGTCTTTCCTTATAAAGCTGACCTTGTAACTACTGCGTGGCAAGATAATTTGTGATCTCACTTTAGAAATCAAAGTCCACTAGTAGTCAGCAATCTATAAGAAGAAATTAACAGTCCTTAGAACAATAACCCTCTGAGGGCGGAGTTCAATAATCTTTTTTTAATCTTGTTTGTTTCTTGATAGTCTCACTCTGTAGCCCAGGCTGGCCCCGAACATGTGGCAGTCCTCATACTGGGATTACAGGAAGGCCTGCACCTCCAGGCCAGCATCATTTGTTGAATCCTAAGTAAAATAAAGTATATCAGCAGCCAGTGCATTAAAAAAAAAAAAAAAAAAAAAAAAAAAAGAGTTGTTTTCACACTGTCATTTCCACTCCCAGTTTTCTTTAAGGCATTCTAGGGCTGGGGATACAGCTAATTGGTAAAGTACCTGTTTGGCATGCATCACAGAATAAAAACTGTGGGGAAAAAAAAAAAGGCATTCCAAAGTTGGGTGCGGTGGGTCATAACTGTGAGTCCCAGAATGTGGGAGGCTAGGGCAGGAAGATCATCAAGAGAGGCCACCCTGGACTGGACTGTCTTGTAAGTTGTAGGCCAGCCTTGCTTAAGAGACCCTGTTGCATAAAACCCACACGTTCTAATTATAAGTTCTATTGCACCCCATTTCATTACCAAGACTTTACCCAAGGGTCTAATACTAAACACAATTTACAACTACTGCTGAAGCTCCCTGATTTGAGTACACATTACAAAGTTAATCCCCTGGTTCTTCTACCATCAAATCAAACTTTTTGACAAAGCAAAGACCAATTTAAAAATACTTAGCACCTACAGTTACTTACTTTTAGAATTTCATACATGTAAAATCGAATGTCATAGTCTGTTAATGTCTGGTACAATTGCTGTTAAAGAAAAATGAAATTATTTAAGCTATAAAGCAATGCTAAGATGACAATTTTCTCATCCTAATTAATAGTAATTTCAACTAAGAAATGGCTCATTAAGATTTGTTTTTCAAATGTTCTCTACCTCTCCACCAAAAATTCACTTTCAAGAGACTCTTGGAGTCTTCATCTCTACATGAAAAGGTAAAGAATAACATAACACATATTGAAGCTATAATGGAATGTTGGAACCTACTTACACATATGATTGACACAACATGCACTGATACACTTTTACAACCTAGGGTTTTCTTTTTCATTTGCCTTCTCACTCTCTTCAAAGGCATTTTGGTAGACAACCTCCGTAGTAGTGAAATGTCCCTTCTTGTGCCTGCACACTTGGTACTATCATCACCAGTGGGTACGAAAATGTGAAGAAAGATTTACTGAGCCAATTGAACAGAACCATTCTAGTCTCTGGTGACTATACACTCTGCAAACATCTGCAATATAACTTTTCCAGTTTCTCAAAAGGCTGCAAATTATTACATCTAATTACCTTTAAATGGTGAGTGGCATTCTCTGACAGTTTGAGTTTATCATTCTGATTCTAAAATATCTAAAACAGTTTCTCTTTTCTCTCTTTTTTCAAGCAAATTAAACCATCTGTTTAGTGATAGTAACACTCCTGATACTGGCCCTAGACAAAGGCCAGTCCAACTCTATTAAATGTGAACTTGAGGAAAGCATTACATTCTTCAGTTATACCGGAATAGAGAACTGTTTGAATAAGTAGGCCACTCGAGAATCTGCATTCAGAGATATGTATTGTACATGGTTGTGTTACAGTAAAATCTTACATGACCTTTTCTCATTATCTTTTATGATCCATACCCCAGGGGAGGGAGTACAGCTCAATGATAGCTGAATTACCAGGCACTTTAAACTTTCAAGACCTAGGTTCAATATCCAACAGAATGAGAATAAGGAAACAGAGTAATAGCCTAAAGTTCCTAAGATCTGAAGGAATTTGCATGTAGTCCCTACTATTATAGAAACAATTTATTCTTTCTTGAACTTCGCTGCCTAAAGTCAACATGTACTGTCACCTTGACTAGTCTGGACAACAGTAGAAACTGTTAAATCAATGATAAATGTGGTAAGATGTAAATGTACTCACTAGTTATTCAAAGAGCACTAAACAAATACAAACATAAACTATCCAGACATGGAAAACAGACACTACTTTTAGCACTGATCAATCTAGGGGCAAAACACTCTTTTTAAAACAAGCAAAAAGCAGGCTCTTTTTACACTGTCATGCCCAAAAGACTTTCTGTATGATCTAAAAATCTAGTAGTTTGAAATGGTTTCTTATGGATGATACCTTGAAGTCTGTGTTGTTTACATGTTCAAAAACCAAGGCGGGCGTTCGTGACTAAGGGAAGAAAAAGAAAAGATATTAGTACTGTCCCTGGCAGCTTTAGTTTTCAGCTTGTGGCCTTTGTGTGGGAAATGTGGCAGTCTTTGCTGCAGTAGTAAGAAAATGTGTCCACTCTGATCATTAGCACACTTAGGTTATTTTTGGAAGGATTTTGAAGAAATCTCCCAAGGCTCTAGGAGACCCAACAATATTTCTATTACCCACCAGCTCTAGGCCTAGGTTTGCAGACTGGATTTACACATTTGGTTTTTAGTGTTATCAATCTCCTAGGCTAGAATAACAGACTTGTGTGTGTGTGTGTGTGTGTGTGTGTGTGTGTGTGTGTGTATAAAATGTATTTGTATGTTTTAAGTCTCTTCTTTCATAGCAGGACCTAAGCTGGTTAAACATGTAACTTATTTAGAACATTTAAAGTAATATTTAATGGTGAGGTAGTGAAAACAGAACTAAGTAAGTTGTATTGGGGCCCAACACCACCTGAGCCCTGCTCGCCTTGCTAACAACTACTGTACTTACCACAGGGTCTTTTACAATGTCTGCAAGTGTGATAATGTTGGGACCGCCTCTCAAATTCTCCAAAATCTTTATTTCACGTTTAATTTTCTTCTTTTTTACTGGCTGAAATGGTAAAAGTATATTAGCACACACACACACAAAAGTATTTCTGAGTACATCTCACAGTTACTGTAACAAAAACAGCTTCTATATGAGCTTCCTGGAGAAAGGAAATGTACAGACTTCTCAGAACCCCTTCTCCCAGCACTATCAGGCACTCTGCAGGTACTTAAAAGTATCTATTCAAAGACCAGATATCCACAGAATTATCATTTAGTTTCAATTTATTTGCAGCATGTCACACTTTAAAACCTTGTTAAGCCACCATTTAAAATGGCAACACAGTAGATCTTTTTAAACAAAAAAAAATCTTTTAATGGGGCCAGAGAGGTGGCTCAGCCTTTAATGGCACTTGTCACCACCACTGCTGTGCTGATCCTGAGAGTCATCCTAAGTCCATATGATGGAAGGCAAAAATCAATTCTTCCAAGTTGTCTTCTGATCCCCGAAGACCCACAAAATAAGTAAATAATGTTAAAATAAAGCTTTTAATGCATTAGAAAAAGGGGGGATCTTTTTCATTCCTTCCTGCACAGTCTTCCTATAGGCCAGGTGGCTTCAAATTCATACCAATATTCCTGCTTTGCGTCTTGAATATACTTTAAAGGAATGCAATTTCTTTTAAAATGGCTAATAGCTAGAACTAATAGTTTTTGTGTTTTTAGATGTGTGTGTGCTTTTGTTTTGCCTGTGGACTACCATTAAAAAATTTGTGAGATGCCGGGCGATCATGGCACATGCCTTTAATCCCAGCACTCAGGAGGCAGAGGCAGTTGGATCTCTGTGAGTTCAAGGCCAGCCTGGTCTACCAAAATTTGTGAGACAAGAAAAATGCTACAAAAGAAAAGTGTTTGGGAATTTCTGCTTCTTAGTAGCAACAGACACTTCTGTGGCAAGGAATGATGAGCTGAGTCCCCAGTATAATGTAGCACAGCAGGCAGTGCATTAATCAACAGAAGTTGCATATTGACACCCACTGGCTAAATCTGACTTATGTAATATTTCAAAAACCTTAAGCAAAAATTCATTTATTTTTAAAATGTTATGTGTAGGGTGTTTTGCCTGCATGTGTGTCTGTGTACCACGTGTGTGCCTGATGTCCTCAGAGGTCCTAAGAGGGCATCAGATTCTCTGAAGAGCAGTCAGTGCCCTCAACCACTGAGTCATCTCTCCAGTCTTCCAGAGTCAACATTTAAAATATCAGATTATGTAAATATTGTTTCCTAAATTCTCTTTGCAAAAGAAAGCATAATAGACACTAGACTTGCACTGCTACATGGCACTAGTCAGCTGCAGCTAAGAAGCAACCACCTCCTTTTCTTTTGTTGGGGAGGGTGTGCACTGGTGCATGTGCATGGATACATGTGTGTCAATACTCAATTGCTTCTCCACTACATTTGTTACAAATGTTATATAACATTTATTTACTTTTAATTAAGTTCGAAGCACAACACAGGGAGAGTTGAACCATGTGGGTTCTAGAGACTAAACTGAGGTTGTCAGTTTTGGCAGCAAGCATCTTTACCTATTGAGCCATCTTGCTGGTGCTCTACCTTACACTTTGAGACAGGGTCTTTTTATCTTCTCTCATTAAATCTAAAGCTTACTGAGTGATTAGCCTGCCTGGCCAGAAAGTCTCGGACATACTCAAGCCTCTAAGTTTCCAGTACTGGAATTACAGGCACGCACAGCCATGTCTGGCTTTTTAGGTGGTTACTAGAGATCTGAACCCAGGTCCTCAGACTTGCACAGCCAACACTTTACTGAGTAATGTTCCCAGCTGTTATTTTGTTTCTTTCTCCGTTTTTGCAGCATTAGGAAACAAACCCAAGACCTGATGCACTTTAAGCAAGCATTCTACCACTGAGTCACATGCCTAGACCATTTCTTTTTCTGATGAAGCATGTGCTCCCAGGCTTGTCTTAGTCCCTACCACTCACATAGAAGTGGAGATGGTGATACCACATCAGGTTCACCTGCTTGCTTCCTTATTCTTACAAAACAAAGGTAATGATTTGCTTATTAGAAACAAAAGCATAAAACAAACTGAAATGGATATTAGGTAAGACTTGGGAAAGAGGAGCCTCTTTGGCCACATTCTAACCATCTCTTGTGTTGCTTTAGGTCTGATCTGGCAAGCTAATATTGGGTGTTCTGTTGACTTCAGAGAATAAGAGGCAGGCTATATTACTGGGGAAAAAAAAAATCTTTCAAGTAACATGTATAAAAAGGCATCTTGCCAGACGGTGGTGGCTCACGCCTTTAATCCCAGCACTCGGGAGGCAGAGCCAGGTGGATCTCTGTGAGTTCGAGGCCAGCCTGGGCTACCAAGTGAGTCCCAGGAAAGGCACGAAACTACACAGAGAAACCCTGTCTCGAAAAACCAAAAAAAAAAAAAAAAAAGTCATCTATATGGATAGATGCCACATTCCAAATAAGTCTGACATTATTTCTCCTCTTGTACTCACCTTGAGAATTTTAACAACAACTTTTTCATTATTTGTGATGTTGATGGCTTCAAACACTTCACTGTATTTGCCCCTGCCTAATTTTCGAACAAGCTGATAGTCATCTTGATTTCTGTGGATAAAAACAAAGTGACAATGATTTCAAAATATCAAATTTTCAACTTGTAAAGCTCTATTTTTGCCAGGCATGGTGGAACATGCTTATAAGTCCAGCACTTGGCAGGTGAACACAGGAAGATCTGCATTCAAAGTCATCCTGGGCTATTTACAGAAAGCTTATTGAAGAAAGGAAGAGAAGCAACACACACACACACACACACACACACACACACACACACACACACACACACAGGAAAAGAGAAATAAAGAGATAGACAACTCTTATTACCAGCAGAAGTAATACAAGTAAGAGATACTTCAAATGTTAAATTAAAAAACAAATCTGGGCCAATTAAAACTATGTATGTAGCAAATAGGAAAGAATTTGGGGATATGACTCAACTGATAGTGCTGACCTAGCAAACACATGGCCCTGGGTTCAAGCCCCAGAACCATGTAAACCAGACATGGTACACACTTATATTCTTAGCATTCAGGAGGTAAAAACAAGTGGATTGAAGTTCAAGGTCATCCTCAACTACATAGTTCAAAGCTAGCCTGGGTTGCATAAGATTCTGTCTCAATAAACATTAAAAAGAAACAGAATAATAATAATTATTATTATCATCATTTGTTGTTTTTTTTTTCGAGACAGAGTTTCTCTGTGTAGCTTTGGAGCCTGTCCTGGAACTCACTCTGTAGACCAGGCTGGCTCCACAGAGATCCTCCTGCCTCTGCCTCCTGAGTGCTGGGATTAAAGGTGTGTGCCACCACCACCCAGCTGAAAAAGAATTATTATTATTAAGCTTTTTTCAAATATTATTTCAAATCTCCAACTCTTCATGATCTAATGGGACAGTACACATAGTTAGTTTGTACTGAGATTTAAATATATGTTTGTTTCCAAAAGCAAGCTACTTCCCCTTCAGTAACTGATTTGTATATAGTCTTGCTTCATACTAGCTGGTCCAATATTGGCACTGAACTCAACAAATGATCTAAGACTATTACAGTTCAACTATACCTGGTAGCAGCCCTTTCTTATCAAGCCTCTTTGTCTACAAGTAGATTCCAAATATGTATGTTTGATCTTTCAACTGTCCTTCAGGACAAGACCTGACATTTAATAAAGCTTGCAACCACATCAGAAATAGTGAACCTGCTGAGGAATAATCCTTTTGTACATTGTAAAGACTTGTCACTTCAATTTGTTTAATGAAACACTGATTGGCCAACAGTACGAAAAGTACAGGTGGGGCAATCAAACTGAGGATGCTGGGAAGAAGGGCAGAGTCAGAGAATCGTCAGCAGACTCAGGAGAAGCAAGATGGGCATGCCGTGCTAAGAGAAGGTACCAAGCCACGTGGCAAAGTGTAGATAAGAAATGTGGGTTAGGCCGGGCGGTGGTGGCGCACGCCTTTAATCCCAGCACTCGGGAGGCAGAGCCAGGCGGATCTCTGTGAGTTCGAGGCCAGCCTGGGCTACCAAGTGAGTTCCAGGAAAGGCGCAAAGCTACACAGAGAAACCCTGTCTCGAAAAACCAAAAAAAAAAAACAAAAAACAAAAAACAAAAAAAAAAAAAAAAAAAAAAAGAAATGTGGGTTAATTTAAATGTAAGAGTTAGCTAGTAACAAGCCTGATCTATTGGCCGAGCATTTATAATTAATATATAAGTCTCTGTGTCAGTTATTTGGGAGCAGGCAGTTGGGACAGGAAAACTCTGCCTACGGAACCAGAAGTTCCATGTTTACCCACACTCTGCTAACTAATAAGGACATTAGAGGTCATAGGCAGAGTAAAGAATAAGGCAGATGTTAATACTTTTCCTCATCCCCTGCTGCCTACATGAGGCCCTTGCTCTAACCAACAATAAACACAGTTCCTTCAGGAGGTCTGGCTGGTTACAGGGGTCTACAAATGTAATCCCAGGACTTAGGAGGCTCAGGAAGGGGCCTGGCAAGACTGGTCTATAAAATGAAAGCTTGCCGCAAAAATAATCAAGCAAGCAACAACAAACCAGTAAGGCCCAATTCTACCAGGTATGGTAATGTATGCCTATACCTAGTTATTTGGGAGGCTGAGGCAGGAGGATCACAAATTTTGGGCCTGCTTGGGCCACAGAGTGAATTCAAGGCTAGCCTGTTTAACTTACAGAAACTTTATCTCAAAAGAAAAAAATGAAGTGGAGCTGGTGGCACATGCCTGTAATATCAAATCCCAACACCTGGGAGGTAAAGGCAGGAGGATCAGGAGTTCAAGCTCATCCTTAGTGAATGAGAATCTATCCCCAAAATACCAAAAAATAAAAAAATTAAAAAGAAGCTGGAGAGATGAATTAGTGGTTAAGAGCACTTCTTCTTACAGAGGACCCAGCTTCAGCTCCCAGCACCCACATGGTGGCTCATGACCATTTATAACTCTAGTTTCAGGGGATTTGATCTCCTCTCCTGATCTCTGAGGGTACCATGCAAAACATTTATACATATCAAATAAGTAAATCTTAAATAAATATGGGCTGGCAAGATGGCTTAGAAGGCAAAGGCCCTTGCTAGTAGGCCTGAGTTCAAACTCTGGTCCCATACTGTGCATGGAAAGAACCAACTCCCAAATTTTTCTTTGGCACATGTGGTATATGCAGCCTCCCCATCAAATAAATAAACTGCAATAATTTTTAAAACCCCCCAAAATAAAACAAAAAGATCAGTTAACACTCTACCATGCATGAATCCCTGATGCATAACCCAAAATGTGCTGCTACACACCTGAATCCCAGCTCCAGAGAGCTGGAGGCATAGGGATTAGAAGTTCAATGTCATCCTGGGCTAAACAGCAAATTTGAGGCTACTCTGAACTACATGAAGCCCTATGTCACGAAAAAAAAAAAAAAAGAAAAAAAGCCTGGGGCTATACCTCAGCAGTTGAGTACCTATCTACAATCTACAAGGTCCTAGGTTTAATGCTAAGTAATAGGGGGAAGAGAGCTAAATTCCACTTATTCTTATAATACAGTATATGCCATTATCAGCCATTCATTTTCTCAAGCAGTTGAAAGGAGAAAGAAAAGACATACTGAACTAAGAACAATGGACAATATTTTAATACTATCAGATCTTTTTCTGTTCATTGAGTTCTCTTATACAAGGGCATATAAACTAATACAAGCAAGCACCATGTAAACATTCAAAGCAGCTCTGTAATATCATTTCAGCAGAGTTATGACAGCATTTGGTTTTTTAAGATAAGACTCTAAGATTTCTACAATAAACACAGATAGTACCTAGAGTTCAAAGTCTATGATAATACAGAATTGTTAAGATTATCAGTAGTGATAACATTTATAGGTTTGTACTATAGTTCTTAATGGTATTTCTAAGCCAAGAGTGTCTCCTTATATGCAGAAAAATTGCTTGCTGTTAAATATCACAGCATACCAGAATGGAACCATACCCTATGACAGTTCAAGGAGATAGTTTTAACCACTTACAGACTACAGAAAGTCATATGGAATTAGATATAAAATGCCATACATGGGAGTTAATTTTTGTTTTTGAAAGGTTTTACACTACATAACCCAGGTTTGACCTCCAATTCAAGGTCATCTGGCCTTTTCAAACTGCTTTATTTTGTACTTAACTATCAAAATGCTTTTTATCACAAAACTGACAAAACTCTCCAATTAAATGCCATGTTCAGACAGGAAATGCAAATGTTCAAATGAGCCTCTCATGGGTAACTATGAGGGTAAACATGGTTGTTGAAGGAAGCTAAAGCTCTTAAGGATAGACCTGGGCTGCATTCCATGATGCATATAACTAGGGTCATGTAAAGGATAAAGGGTAAATCCTGCTTCTCATCCAAAAGAAGTTTCTGTTTCTAGAGAACTATTTCTTCTTTTACAATCACCATGGGATAGAACTCTGACCCCCAAAATACCTTAAGTAATTAAGTTTGGTGATTTCAAAGTCTCTCAAGTACTTCAAAATGTCTCACCTATTTTCAGTGCTAGCTTTTAACTCAGAAGCCCAGGCAAGCCCTAACCTTAAGCTTAAAGCTTGAAAGCAAGCTGACAGGTAAGTCTTTCTTAGTACCCTCATGCACAAAATATATAAGCCAGAGAAGGAATCACAATGACTCTGAGACTGCAAACCCAGAAACTGAGCTTGCCAAATCACCAACCTGCTATGTAATAAACTTGTAGCCCCAAGAACACAAGCTCAGCTTTGTCCTTGAGCTTTGGAGGGGTCAGGGAACGCTTGCTAACATGAATTACTCAACAAATCTACAAGATACAGCACTGTGGGTGAGTACAGTGAAGTAAATGGAAATAATTACCCCCATTCCACCACATGTGACTCATAATCCCAATATTCTCGGGGTCTGTGCGTGTTAACATCTGTGTAAACTCTGGCCCTGCTTGGCACGGGTCCCGACATGTCAGACAGGTTGGCGGACAAAGCTGAACTTGATGTTTGAAGATCTGGCAGTCACTGTGTTCAGAGACAGATGTGGGTAAGACCTTGTTTCAGACCTATTTTCTTCAAACTGCAGAAAAAAAAAATGGAGAAAGACAAATTACTTTTCTCAAAGTATTTTGGAGGAAAACCATTTTACTAATAATAATGATTTCAAATGTACCTCTATGCTAAAATATCCTAGTCGTGCTAAAACTGATACTTATTTTGCAAAGTAGCCTGTAATCCAAAGGCAATGTTTGGATATTCTTTGTAAGATAAAAATAGCACTGAGGGTAGATACAACAACACTGTCACTGTTTACAAAGGCATGCTAAAACAATCTAGAATGGGGAGAAAGCCACCAATTATCAATTGATTCTAACATCTGACAGAACTAGGGAAAAATAGCTCATATACCTTCAATATTATCTTATGTTGACCCTAGTCATTTGGAAGATCTTATAGAATAATTAGCAGGCACATAACATTAAGATATACTTGATTTTCGATGGGCAGTGGTGGTGCAGGCCTTTAAACTCAACATTCAGGAGGCAGAGGCAGTCAGATCTTTGTGAGTTTAAGGCCAGCCTGGTCTACAGAACTAGTTCCAGGACAGCCAGGGCTACACAGAGAAACCCTGTCTTGAAAACAAAACAAAACAAAACAAAAACAAAAACAAAAACAAAAAAGCCAAACAAAACACAAAAGTTTGAGTAATGTGGTCAGACTACTGACTCCTCATGCAGGGCTACAATTGAAAAAAAAGCCACCTTGTGAGGTAGTACCTAAGTACTGCCGCAGAGAAGCAGTAACATCTGTGGAAAACTCAGGGAAAGGACATTTGTACTTGCTCACCTCATTGTAAATTCAAAGATCAAAATGCAGTCAAACAAGGGCCAAGATTATAGCTCAGTAAAGAGCTTGCACAGCATCTGCAAGACCTTAAATTCAGTTCCTGGTACCACAAAACCAGAAAAAGAAAACAAGCCTGATCTTAGTCAAACAAACTTGCCTTTTCTTCCAGTGGCACTAGGCCAGCATGGTGGCACATTAGGCAGATTGCTGAGGAGTCCAAGGTTACCCTGGTCTATAGAACTAGTTCCAAGACAGCCAGAGAGACAAAGAGAAACCCTGTCTTGAAAAACAACCTCTCCCCTTAAAAAAAAAAAGTGGCACTAGGGGTGGTCCTAGCAGTTAAACCCAGGGCTTTGAATATGCTGGGCACATTCTACTCCTTGGTTTTCTCTCTGAGTCTTCTCAATTATACTCAAAAGTGGAAAGAAAATAGGACCCAAGGAAATAAGCAAGCAAGAAGTCTGAAAGACCTTTGTTAGTCCCTGAAGATTAAAATTTTGTTCTAATGTAAGCCAAAGCCAAGAGTCCCATCTTGTAAGGTAGGTAGTCTAGTAGGTGATGCCCTCGGTAAGAACCCGGGACTCTGAAGACACTTAGGCTGAGAGTGAACACAGAGAAGACCAAGTGAAGAAATAAAGCTGTACTGGAAGTTTTATCACATCTCAACTTATTTTAAGGTAGCCTCTGGAAACCTGACAAGCAAGGTCAAGAGAGAGGAGAAAGGGAGGGAAGGAGTGGGGGGACAGTAACACGGGGGGGGGGGGGGGGGGGGGGGATGTCTTGCTATGTGTCTCAATAACTCCTATACAGGAAGGGAGATCTGAAACTCAGTTGGTAGAATGCTTCTTTAGAAGGCACAAAGCAACACATAAAGCCAGGTTTACTGGCTCCCACCTATACCTATAACCCCAGTATCTGGGAAGAGGAAGCAGGAAAATTAGAAGCTCAAGGTCAGGGGCTGGAGAGATGATGGATAGCTTGGTTGATAAGCCCCAAGTTCCATTCCCAGCATTCACATGACAACTCACAACCATTTGTAGCTCCAGTTTCAGTGCCCTCTTTTGACCTGAGGGGCACTGTATGCATGTGGTACAGAGAAGAGACATACATCAGTCAAAACACCCAAAGAAATTAAAACAAAACAAAAAATTCTTAAAGAGGACCCAGGTTTGGTTCCCAGCACCCATCTGTAACCATTTGTAACTCCAGTTCTGGGGGAATCTGAACACCCTCTTCTGGCCTCCACAGGCACTACATGCACATGGTACACATACATACACTCAGAGAAAACACAAGCATAAAACAAAAATAATCTTATTTTTACTTTCTTTTTGAGACAGGATTACTTCCTGGCCATCCTGGAACTCACTGTATAGATAAGGCTGGCCTCAAACTCAGAGATTCACCTACCTCTGCTCCCTGCCCCAAATACTGGGAGTAAAGACGTGAGTCACCAAACCTGGCTAGAAATAAAACTTAAACAAACAAACCACCATTGGCTACATAGTGAATTTGAGGTCAATATGGGTTCCACGAGACACTGCCTCAAATTTAAAAAGTTAATTTGATTTTCTAAATTATTTTATGCGCATGAGTGTTTTGCCTGCATGTGTGTGCCTAGTACCTTCAGAGGTCAGAAGAGGACATAGGAGTCCCTGGAGTTACAGATGGCTGTGAGGCACCATGTGGGTACTGAGAATCAAACCAGGTCTGAAACAACAGTGCTCTTTGCTGAGCCAACTCCCTAGTCCCTTTCTTTTTTTTTTTTTTTTTTTTTTTTTTGAGACAAGGTCTCTCTGTATAGTTCTGGGGCTTGCTGTGTAGACCAGGATAGCCTTGAACTCAGGGATCTTCCTGTTTCTGCCTCCTTGTGCTGGAATTAAACGTATGCACCTGGTCCCTCTATTACTTTTTTTTAAGACAAGCTTTCTCTGTGTAACAGCCCTGACTTTCCTGGAATTCACTTTGTAGACCAGGATGGCCTCAAACTCACAGAAATCTGTCTGCCTCTGCCTCCCAAGTGCTGGGATTAAAGGCGTGAGCCACCACTGCCCAGCCCTTTATTACTTTCTTAAAGATTTATTTTTATTCTGTGTGTTTGAATGTTCCCCTACATGCATGTGCACCATATGCATAACCGGTGCTGGAGGAAGCCAGAAGGTGTCAGATCCCTTGGAATTGGAGTTACTGTTACAAGCTGCCACAACAATGCAGGGAATCAAACCTGCATCCTCTGAAGAGCAGTAAGTGCTTAACTGATGAGCCTGAATTCCAGCCCAATTTGAGAATTTTAGCACATCTTATCTCATTCATTCCAAAAGAGAGGAAGACAACGTAGAATAGGCATTAAGTTACATTCCAACAGGATACCCAAGTTGGACGGATGATTTACAAAATGTGAGCTTCAGAAAAGATACAGTAGCATTCAGAACTAGCCAGGCGTCAACAATAGTTTAATAGAAGCTAACTATATTTTTTCCTCATCTTACTGCTTTAAAGAAAGAACTTCGGTTTTTAAAGAAAGAACAAGTATCCAGCTTTAAGTCATTTCTTACTGTTACTTTTAAACTATATCTTTTGAATCACACATGGCAAGAGATTTACTTGAACTTCTGGGGTTCTTTAAAATGGTCTTTTTTAAACATGAAAGCAAAAATTATCCTAAGACTAGCTGGTCCCTTCAATCTTTCCTGTTAAGAGACTCAATTACGGGGAATCCGTGGCTGATATGTAGAACTGAATTGTATTGCAAAATAAAAATAAAAAAAAAAGAGACTCAATTACTGAAATTTTAAAAACTCTAGACACAGAGAAAACACTATTGTGTGGCACATTGGGATAAATGAGCAAGACTGCTCTAGCTTATACACAATGCACCTTATACAGCCTTAGGCCTAAGGTTGATTGTCAGAAGTCTTCCTCCAAGGTTCTTCACCTTACTCTTGGAGGCCAGGTCTCTTAAACCCAAAACTTATTGATATATCTAGTTTCACTAGCCAGCTTGCTCAGGGGAATTCCCTGGCTCTGCCTTCCAGTGCTAGAATTACAGGTGGGCAGTCACTCCTCCCTGACATTTACCTGGTTCTGGGCATCAGAACTTAAGTCCCATTACTTGACACATCTCCATGACCCCTTTTACTTACTTACTTACTTACTTACTTACTTACTTATTTATTTATTTATTTATTTATTTATTTATTTGTTTGTTTGTTTGTTTTGAACAGGCTCTTGCTCTGTAGCCCATGCTTCCTGATACTCCTTATATAGCCTTGGGCTGTCCTGGTCCTTCTTTAAGTCCTCCTGCTTCAGACTTCTTAAGTGCTGTAATTACAAACACATGCCACCATGCCTGGTTTAAGCCAGAATTTCTTTTCTTCTTTTTTATTTTTTGTTGTTTTATTTTATTTTTTTTTGGGGGGGGGGCAGGTTTTCTCTGTGTAGCCCTGGTTGTCCTGGAACTCACTCTGTAGACCAGACTGGCCTCTAACTCACAGAGATCTGTCTGTCTCTGCCTCCTGAGTGCTGGAATTAAAGGTGTGCGCCACCATGGCCCGAAGCCAGAATTCTTATCTATAGTGCTACATCTGATAGGCGCTGCTGAGGTGCTAGTACTGTAAGACCCTCCAGCCTAAACACACTTACATTCACCTGCACACAGTGTGCCCAGATAGTGCAGGTACAGATACAGGAAAAGATAAATAGGGCTTTCAAGATGGCTTCGAGGATAAACGTGTTTAGCACCAAGCCTTGACAACCTGAGTTTGACTGCCAGAATCTACATTGTAGAAAGAGGTGCCCCTCCTCACAATAGATAAATGTAATTTTTAAAAACCGTGCTGGAAAATTAAATTGAGGAAAAAATAGAGATTAATAAAACTGCTGGGTAGTGGCGCACGCCTTTAATCCCAGCACTTCAGAAGCAGAGGCAGGTGGATCTCAGAGTTCGAGGTCAGCCTGGTATACAGTGAGTTCCAGGACAGCCAGCACTACACAGAGAAACCCTGACTCAAAAAAACAAAACAAAACAAACAAAAAACCACCACCAACAAAAAAAGATTAATAAAACCAACAACTAGAATTTTGGCAGTTCCCAGGCTTTCTTTGACCTTTAAATTCCAAAGTTGCAACTGCACATTGAACTAAGAAAACTTCCCGTTCAAAACAATAAAATTTCTCTGGTCCTATTAAGGGCTCGATTTTGGAATATAATATTTATAATAGCTATGGATGTAGCTCAGTGATAGAATACTTTTATATAGACCTAGTTCGATACCCAGCATATCTCTGCAAAAAAATTACTTTAAAGCTGGGCATGATGGCATATGCCTGTAAAGTTACCACTCAAGAGGAAGATCACAAGTTCCAAGACAATCAGTCAGGACTACAAAGTAAGATCTAATTCCATAAAGGGTCACAATAATACAACTTACTGAAGGAGGAAGCCATAGGACATTTTTCTTTAGATTACAATCTTAGCACACAAATGGGCCTTCTGCTTTTATTCCTAACTACAAATTATACAGCATCATTGCTTCAAAAGGCAATGCAAAGTATTTCTAACCTAAAACAAACTTATGAAAAATGGTGAAGCAAAAACATTAGCATTTGAGTCCTCTGTATCAATGTTAAATAAATGACACAACAGTGGGGTGTCTTCCAACAAAGTTGATCATTTATTTCAATTTTTAAAAAAGGAAGAAAAGAAACCAAGTTATTTTGTTAACATAATTCTATCCTAAAAACTTAACTAATGGGCAGAAAAGTCATCACCTGTGTATTTTATCTTTTGATCAGATAACCGAGGCAAAATGAGTCTTAGTGTGAAACTTAATCCCACTGGCCACCATTCTCGGGAACCTAAAGACAGAAAACTTTGAGACCTAAAGTAATCTAAAGCAGAACTCAGCATTTACATCTGTAATAATCACTGCTACCATTTGAATGTCTCTTAAAGCAGTATGGCATGAGATGCATACTTTCAGGTTCAGGGGTTAAATAACCTGTCTACCCCTCCCCTCATTACAGAAGGACTAAATAGAAAAGAATAGGTTTGAACCCAAGTCTACTTAGGATTCAGGACCTAAACAGGCTCTTTTTACTAAATCCAATACCAGGCCCTTAAACTCTACAAATGGACCTTTAAAAAAAAAACAAAACAAACAAAAAGAGAGGGTCTTACCATGTAGCCCTGGCTCACCTGGAGCTCTCCATGTATACCAGGCTAGCTTTGAACTCAGATTCACCTGTTTCTGCCTCCTGAGTACTATGTGCAAATTGATTTATTAACAGCTACCCAAAACACTGCCATGTTGGGTGTGGTAGTGCATGCCTTTAATCGCAGCACTCTGGAGGCAGAGGCAGGCAGATTTCTGGGAATACAAGGCCAGCCTAGTCTGTATAGTGAGTTCTAGGCCAACCACATATACATAGTGAGATTGTCTCAAAAAAGAAAAAACAAAACCCAAACTACTGTCTTGAGTTATATTAGATGTAAGGTGAGGAATAGACGTTAGAGAGGCGCCTTAAAACAGAACCTTCATTTTAAAGATGTATGAAGGTCACCTTAGCACAAGTTTTCTAGAAACTGTCATACTATGATGGCTGTAAAAAAAACAACTCTGAGATACCACCTTACACCTGTCAGAATGGCTATGATCAAAAACACTAATGAGAGCCGGGTGGTGGTGGTGGCGGCGGCGTCCCAGCACTCGAGAGGCAGAGTCAGGCGGATCTCTGTGAGTTCGAGGCCAGCCTGGGCTACCAAGTGAGTTCCAGGAAAGGCACAAAGCTACACAGAGAAACCCTGTCTCAAAAAAAAAACAAAAAACAAACAAACAAACAAACAAAAAAAACCAAAACAAACAAAAAAAACACTAATGAAAGTCTATGTTGGAGAGGATGCGGAGCAAGGGGAACACTCCTCCACTGTTGGTGGGAGTGCAAACTTGTACAACCACTGTGGAAATCAATATGGCGGTTTCTCAGAAAATTGGGAATCGATCTACCTCAAGACCCAGCCATACTACTCTTGGGCATATACCCAAGGAATGCTCAGTCATACCACAAAGATACATACTCAACTATGTTCATAGCAGCATTATTAGTAATAGCCAGAACCTGGAAACAACCTAGATGCCCGTCAACTGAAGAATGGATTAAGAAAATGTGGTACATATACACAATGGAGTACTACTCAGCAGAGAAAAACAATGACAGCATGAAATTTGCAGGCAAATGGATGGAACTAGAAAATATCATCCTGAGTGAGGTAACCCAAACCCAGAAGGACAAACATGGTATGTACTCACTCATAAGTGGATACTAGATATAAAGCAAAGAACAACCAGACTGCAACCCACAGATCCAGGGAGGCTACCTAGCAGGGGGGCCCTAGGATGACTGTGGCTTATAATAAGTTTTGGTTTTACCCAATCATTTGGCAAGCTCCAGTGAAACACTTCACTATTAGGATAAGAATTTGTACTGTATCAAGCTGATAATAGAAAAAAATAAAATAAAATAATAATTAAAAAATTTAAAAACAAACTAACAAACAAAAAAACAGAAACACAACTACACGTTAACTACAGGGGAACACAGGTAGCTGCCAGTGGATATTTAAGGAATGTTACCTGAAAATTCTTCAGTACATCAAAAGTGTGGAATGTAATATTTTGGCAGGAAAACTGGTGAGAAAGACAGATGAATAGAAGTAAATAATGAAAATAATCTCCAACTAAAGTACATAGGGGAAAAAAAAAACCCTCAACACGTTTGAAAATTTACTGTTTTGATTACCAAGCTTTTTTTTTCCAGAGCTGAGGCCCGAACCCAGGGTCTTCAAGCGCGCTCTACCACTGAGCTAAATCCCCAATCCCTCCAAGCTTTGTTTTTTAAAGGATGAGTGCTGGGAAGAGTGCTTATCCAGTAAGTGCAGAACCACAGGTCCAACCTTCAGTCCCACGGAGACAAAAATCAAAAGAAAAAGAGACAAAAGAGTCTGGAGACTGGGGCTACAGTTCAACTATGAGCACTTACCTAGAATGTTAAAAGCCACAGCAATACACACCCAAAAAATGTACTGTTCACTGTGCATTATGGTTTACCCCTGTAATCTCAGCATGCTGGAGAATCAGACAGAAGGATTACTTTAAAGACCAACCTTGGCTATACAAGCCAAGACTTTGTCTCAAAAACTCCAACCCCAAAAGGAGAGAAAACAAAAATAAATGAGAGAGTTTATGAGTTATGCCAGGCATGGTGGTATATGCCTGTAAGCCTTATACTTAGGAGACAGAGGTAGGATGGTCCCTACAAGTTCAAGGCCAACCTGGTCATCTTAAAAACAAACAAAAGCACTTGCAAACAAAGAGCCTTATTGGGTCAGCCAAATGGCTGTTGAGTTCAATCTCAAGGATCCCCATGATACAAACAAAAAACTGACTCCCGAAAGTTGTCCTCTGACCTCTATTCATGCACGTATGCATGTAATATAAAAGAGTTCATCCCCATTTGCAACAAATCCTATCACTTCTATAAAAACAGAAAAGAATTTATGTCTCAGCTGGGTGTAGTGGCTCATACTTGTAATCCTAGCACTTGGGAGACTGACACAGGAGGCTTGCTGAGTTCAAAGCCAGTCTGGGGGCTGGAGAGGTGGCTCAGAGGTTAAGAGTACTGGCTGTTCTTCCAGAGGTCCCTAGTTCAATCCCCAGTAACCACATGGTGGCTCACAACCATCTATAATGAGATCTGGTGCCCTCTTCTGGCATGTAGACAGAACACTATATGTGTAATAAACAAACAAACAAATAAGCAAGCCAGTCTGGGCTAATACAGTGAGTTCCAAATTAGCCTGGACTATAGTCTAATTCCCTATCTCAACGCTGTCTCACATAGGATTATCCATTCCTTTCTCCATTCCAGTTTATGACTTAAAAATATACAGCAAAGCAGGAGCTATAGCTATAGCTCAGTGGTAGAGTGCTTACCTCGCATGGGCAAGACCCAGGGTTTACTCCCCAGCATGCCACCCTACCCCCAAAAGAACAACAAAATCCACCCCTCCCCAAATCAAAGCAAAGCCAGACAGGCAGAGACAGAAAGACCACTGAAAGTTCTGTCAGTCTGGTCTACATAGTGCATGGGTCAGTGGGTAAAGGCACCTGTAGCCTAACCTGAACTCAATCCCGGGTACCATGTAGTAGAAGTGACACTACTCCCAAACATTATTCTCTAACCTCCACTCACACACATGGCGTAGTGTGCATCCATACGCTATACGTAAATGTAAAAAAGTCAACAAAAATGGGTCAAGGGTGTGTGCGCGCGCGACAGAACACTTACCTAACATTAAAAAATATACATAAAAACTTGCTGGGCGATGGTGGTGCACGCCTTTAATCCCAACACTTGCGAGGCAGAGCCAGGCAAGTCTTTGTGAGTTTGAGTCCAGCCTGGTCTACGATGTGAGATCCAGGACAGGCTCCAAAGCTACACAGAGAAACCCTGTCTTGAAAAAACAAAAAACAAACAAAACAAACAATACACACACACACACACACACACACACACATATACACACACACACTTAAAGACAAAAGAAGTAGGGACCTGGTGATATATGCCTACAATCCTAGGGCTTGGGGGCTGAAGCAGGAGGATCACAGCACACTCTAGGCCAGCCAGAACTACATGAAGAGAGACCACTCAAAATAAAAACAAATCATGTGGTGGTGGCACATGCCTTTGATCCAAGCACTCAAGAAGCAGAGGTAGGTCAATCCTGGTCTCAATAGCGTTCCAGGACAGTCAGGACTACAAAAAAACACCCAAAATAAAAACAAATTGCATATGCTGGGCAGTGGTGGCACACCACTTTAATCTCAGCACTCAGGAGGCAGAGGCTGGTGGATCTCTGTGAGTTCGAGGCCAGGCTTGTTTACAAAGTTTGAGAAACTTTGTCTCAAAAATCAAAAACAAACAAACAAACCCAAATTCATAAAAACAAGAGACTGCAGTACAGAAAAGATGCTATAGGTACATTCTTAATACAGTATAGGCAAGTAATTCCCATCTATGATTACAGTATCACTGAAAATACCATCTCTAGGTGCTGGAGAGATGGCTCAGGGTTTGAGTGCATACTGCTCTTAAAGTATAGTTCAGTTCCTGAGACTTATTTCAGGTGGCTCATGACTGCCTGTAACTCAGCTCTAGGGGATCCTCTGTCTTCCTAAGACACCTACACTCACATGCACACACAACCCCCCATAGACTAATACAAATACACATAATTAAAATATTTTAAAAAATATAATACCTCTAATTAAAGGCCATGGTGTCTACAGATGAACAAAGCTAGAACTCTTCCTGAGTCTGAAACAAGATGAATTCAATCTAGAAACAAGAGAATCCTAGATATGGAGAATCAATCAATCAATCAATCAACAAACAAGTAAGTAAGTAAATAAATAAATAAAGGAGGAAGAATCTTAGATCTGTCTGTCCCTGGGTAAGGGAGGCAACCTATATATACTGGGTGTGACTGACTTACTGATCCACACCTAAACAGCAATTCAGTACCTCACTCACCTGGCAGGCCATACCAGAAACAAGATGTACAAGTCAAGAATCTCTCTAAAAAATAACTCTTGGCATCAGAAAGTGAAAATCACGAATAAAGAGTAGCAACATGATAACAGCTGGTGATTTCATTAATAATCTTCTCTTCACAAGAATCCTCGGAGGTGTAGGGTACTATCCCCATTTTACAGATGAAGAAACTGAAGAATAGTAAGTAAGTCATCTCATGTAGCTATTACTCCAGCTGTAGAGGTGACAAAAATCAAAGCTTGAGAGGCTGTGGAGCTTTGATCCTCAACTCTCAGAGTAGAGTTCTTCCCACTAGCCTCCTAGCCTTCCTGACCCCTGGCAACTTCAGCTAACTCTAAATCCAGTTCTCTCCCATCCAGTTCCTACAGCTGTATTAGAAATTATACCCAGGGCAAAGGAAGGTCCTCATGGCACCACCAAAAGCTACTAAGCTGAAACACAGTATATTTTTTATGACAAAATGCCAGCCAATTGGGAAGTTGAGGGCAAGGACATCTAGAGGTCCTTAGTACAGTACCTGCCAGAAGTATAGCAAGTATTCAGGGGCTGCTGAATGAATATCTTTTGACTAGTCCAAATGTCTACTTTATACTTTCTGATACAAAAGTGACAATTTTCTAATAAATTACCCCCTCCCCATTTTAGAGGGAGTATCTTTTCTTGAGACAGGATATACTATATAATTGTAGATATATACTATATATTACACACACACACACTATACATACACACATACATACATACATGCTATGTAGATTGGCTTCTATCTCACAGGCACATATTACCAGAACTTCTTATCTTCTGTTAATAGAGGCCATAAGAAGGCATCAGATGCCTTGGAACTGGAGTTAGATGGTTGTGAGCCACTATGTGAGTGCTAGGAATTGAACTCAGGCCCTCTGAGAAGAGTAGCTAGTGTTCTTAACTGCTGAGCCATTCTCTCCAGCCCCACCTATTCATTTTTAATAGGGTGATTTTCTTAAAATTCATAGAATATCAGATAGCTAAATTGAGAAATGCTCATTAGAGCATTAGTCATAACTAGAAAAATTCCAAGAGCTCACTTTTGTAAAACTAAAATGTTTCAGCTAATAAAAACCACTCAAAAAAATCCTCACAAGACTCAGTGTTAAAAGAACAGACTAAAAAGGTATGAAATCTGACACATACAAATTATAAAATTCCTCTAACCATTACACTTATTTCTAAAATTTTTAGGTAACAATATTTTTTTCATGTAAGAAAACATTACATTACAATGTAAAAAGAGCTCACCCACCATAGCAACTGTTGTTAAGTAGAGTTTTTTTTTGGGGGGGGGGTAACGACAGGGTTTCTCTGTGTAGCTTTGTGCCTTTCCTTGATCTCGCTCTGTAGACCAGGCTGGCCTCGAACTCATAGAGATCCGCCTGCCTCTGCCTCTGAGTGCTGGGATTAAAGGCGTGCACCACCGCCCAGCTTGTTTTGTTTTTTTGTTTTTTATCTAAGGCTAAAAGACACATAATTTGCAGAAACCAATAACACCACCACTCCTAGCTTTATCTTGTGATGTGATTATCTATTACTTCAAACTTTTTAAAAGACTCAACCCTTGATCTATAACATGTTTGGTCAACAACTGCTGGATTCTGATCTGTAACAAAATATTTAAATATTGGCTAGAAATTATTGTTTCTTTTCTGTGGGGAAAAAAATCCAACTGTTCACTTTTCCAACCACACTAAAATGTTTCAGCTAATTAAAAAAAAAAAAAAACTCAGAAAAACTCCTAAGATCACAGTGTTAAAAGAACAAATAAAGTGGGGGCATTTGAGATGTGACACATAAATTATAAGATTTAGGCCTATAATCCCAGCACTTGGGAAGTCGAGGGACGAAGAGTAGAAGCTCAAGATCATCCTCAGATACTTAGTGAATTTGAGACTAGCCTGGACTACAAGAGATATGCTCAAAAAATTTAAAAAATGGCACAAGTCTTTCAACGCCAGCACTTAGGAGGATCTCTTGAGTTCAAGACCAACCTGATCTACATAGTGAGTTCCAAGCCAATCAGTTACATAGTTAAAACTTAGGCTCAAAAACACAAACACATTCTATCTATAACTTAAACAGCTGCCACTTTTCCTTAATAATTCTAGAGGAATTTCTTCATTCAAATAGCTAGCTAGGAGTTGAGGAATGGAGCTCAGATAGTAGAGTGCTTGCCTAGCATGCATAAAGCCCTGGGTTTCATTCCCAGTGGGACATAAACCAGCCATAGTGGTGAGTACCTGTAATTCCAGCACATTCAAGGTCAGTCTAGGTTATATGAGACCCTACCTTAAAATAAATAAATAAGAGAACAACAAAGAAAAACACAAAAAAGAAAAATTAAACAAGCTAACTGGGTCAAGCATGGTGGTTTGTACCCAAATTCCTGTACTCATAGGCCAGCAGCAGGACTGCCATGAGTTTGAGGTCAGCTTGGTCTACATAATGAGACCCTGTCTCAAACAAACCAACCGACCCAAAGGAAACAAAAAATAAATAAAATAAAGCTAATTGGCCTACACTTCTCTCTAGTCCTGCTCACCCTGCCCTGTGTGTGTGTGTGTGTGTGTGTGTGTGTGTGTGTGTCCCCATCCATTAGGCAACAACTAAATATGCCACTTTGAAATCATCCATCTTATGAGTCCAAAGAAATTTAGGCTTAAGCAGCCATTATTCTTGTGCAAGAAACTTGGCCCTGGTGACTCAGTGAATTGTGATTGAGACAGGTTCTCTCTACACAGCCCTGGCTATTCTAAAACTTACTATGTAGACCAAGCTAGCCTTGAATTCACAGAGATCCACCAGCCTCTATTTCCCAAGTAGTGGGATTAAGGCTGTGCGCCACCATGTCTGGCTTATAATTTTAAACCAGTTATTACAAGCATTATTAATTATTGTCTGAAAATGCTAAGTCCTTGGCAAATCACATTAGATGTAAGTTTCTGCAATTATATATCTACAGTCAAGTTGTCAAGTTACCATAAATGTTATAAACAGTTAATATGTTGGGGACATCTTCTGTGCTAGATATCATGCTAAATGTGTTTATATAGTCTCTCAACTAATCCTCCCAATGACTCAATGACGAAGTAGGCAGAAAGAACTAATTACAGTCCCAAGTATTTTAGGGTAATCAGAGAATACAGGTCCAAAGCCATGACTAGGATCCTTTGGACAGCTCTAGAACCTTCTTGGTTGCCCTTCAGAGGGTAATTTTCCTTACTGTAAAGTCTAAAAACCAAACTCAAGCATATAATTTCAAAAATCCTTCATACCCTGAAATGTTACCTTGTCAAGTGTATTTCAATGAAAGAAATGGTCTTACTCTCTACTCTAATGTTTAGTTAGTCCAAATCTTATGATTCTAACTTGAGGACACCATTAAAGAAAGCCAAGGAGCACAGTGGATCCCACATGTAATACCAGCACTTGGAAGGCCAAGGCAGGGAATCACCGTGAGTTCTAGGAAAGTCTGGGCTACAGAATGAGATCCTTTCTCAAAAACAAATAAACTACATTTTGTAGATATGATTGCTAAATCTAACCTCAAATGACAATGGCAGGGAAAATAACTTTGAGTGAGCTGAACTATAAGAGGACAGATAGACACTACCAACTTAGCGATGCTGCTAAAGTGATTCAGCACTAGAACCAGCATTTCGGCAGGTTATCTAGTCCCTTCATATTGCATCTAAGGACAGGAACAGAATATTTAAACATCAAGGGCTTGAGAGATGGTTCAGCTGTTAAGAGCACTTGGGTTAAGAGAACCTCAGTTCAATTCTCAGCCCCTACATGGAGGCATACAATCATCTAGAATTCTCTCTAGTTCCAGCGGAACCAATGCCTTCTTCTGGTCCCCACGGGCACTAGACAAAAGTGCAGGCAACACACTCATACACATTTTAAACATCAAGCACGAGGCATAAGTTCTACTCTATACCATTATTCTGTAAATAATCTTTGCTGCCTTTGTTTCCTAGAGAATCACCACCCTAACATTCTGAAATAAAGCTAGCAAATGCCAGTGTAAAGTTTCTATTGTTGCTGTAAGAAATTACTACAAACAAAGCAACACAAATTATAGCAGTTTCTGTAAGTCAGAAAAGCAGAATGGGCTTAACTGGGTCTTGTTGAGTATCCAACTAGGCCAAACTCAAAGTATCAACGAGCTGTTTTTCTGGCTGGAAGCTCTGGGAGGAATCTGCTCCCAGCTCACTCAGGTTGTTGGCTTGATTTCCTATGGCTGTAGGACTGGAGATCTGGCACCGTTGATGGCTGTCAGCTAGGGTTCTCTTTGCTGCACAAGGCTGCTACATTCATAATTTCCCTGTTGCCAGCTCCCAGAATGGCAGCATGAAATCTCTGACTCCACCCAAAGCTCTTGGCTTAAAAAAAAAAAAAAAAAAAAAGAGTCTCACTATATAGTCCTGGCTGGCCTCAAACACATAGACTCACTTGTCTCTGCTTTTGGAACGCTGGGATTAAGGGCATGGACTTCCACATCCAGTAGGTTCTTTGCTTTTTAAGGACCCATGGCTTAGACTAAAGCTCCAGGGGAAAAACAAAAACAAACAAACAAACAAACAAAAAGACAGAATAATCCTTTGAGTCCCTTAAAGTCCCTCCATCAGCAGTTCTTAACCTGTGGGTCAAGTCCCCTTTGGGAATTGAACAACCTTTTCAGAGGGGGTGCATATTATGATTCATAACAGTAGCAAAATTAGTTATGAAGTAGCAATGGAAATAATTTTATGGGTGGGGGTCATCACAAGGAACTGTATTAGACTGAGAACCACTGCCCTAAATAGTTTTCCTTCTGCCACATAATATTTTAGGGATTAGGGTACCAACATTTTAGGGAGGTCATTGTCTCCAAAGTCCATCCTCCAGCCTCCAAAGATTTACATTCTCCTACCCACAAAATACATTCATCCTATACCAAGTTAAGTTCCCAAAGGTCTCAAACCACTATAGCATCAACCCAAAGTCCAAAAGTCTCATCTAATGCTTCCAGGTTTAAAAGAAAAATCTAAATCTAAGCCAGGAGTGGTGGCATATAATTGTAATGCCAGCATTTGTGAGGTTACTCAACCAGCTCCTTCCAAGCCAGCCTGGTGTAGTGAGTTTCAGGCTAGCAAGGGATACATGGCAAAATCCTACCTCAAAACAAAAACCAGCAACAAAAACCTCATCATTTAATTTAGGTATAAGATGTTCTGGGCTACAATATATTAACTAAAACATTTGGGACACAAATATAAGAAGAAATATACCGAAAGCAAATCCAAAATCCACTCCATGTCCTGCCCAAAGAAAATCCTCTGTTGTTTTGTGTTCCAATCCCCTAGGCTCTTGGTTCCACTTGAGGCAAGGGTGTGAGCGCGCGCGCACACACACCCCTCTATATGAAAAGCAACACTAGTTCAACAATCCTCTTTAATTTTTCCTACTTCTTTCAGTGGACACTAGCAATGTTCCTGTAGGCATAAAATTATCAAGAATGGGGCTTTCATTAATTTCACAGAGAACATCTAAGTGTTTAAAAAAAAATTTAAGTTTATTTGCAAATCAACTTACAAACTCTGTCTTCCATAAAAGCACAAGCTATAACTTCTGCTCAGTTTGCTGGCCAGTCATCTCTCCTCAGTTTGCTGTAACATGTAACTCACTCCTATCTCAGTCTTCACTAGTGAAGTCATTAACATCCACATTCCTACTAACAATCTGTTCTAGGTCTTTTCTATCATACTCCTCAAAATTCTTCCAGCCTCCACCCACTGCCACTTCTATGTTTAGGTAACAGTACACCCTGCTCCTGGTACCAAAATCTAATCTAGTGTTCTGCTACCATATTACCATCAATGTAGTGACTTATATCATCACAAATTTATTCTCTTTTGTTATATATATATATATATATAAATTGGGTAAGCCTGTCTAGGTTAGGGTCTCAAGGCCAAAATTAAGTTATATGAAAGCCATTTTGCTTGCTGAGATCTCTGGAGAGGATCCACTTCTAACTTCATTCGGATGTTGGCATTCAGCTCCTTGTGGTTGTAGGACCGAGGTCTCCATTTCCTTGCTGTCAAACACTAGAGGCTACCCACATTCCTTCTCATATTCTCTTTGCAGCCTTATCTAAATGTACCTAATGGAGTCATCTCATGCTTTAAATGTCTGATTTCCCCATACACCAATCTAATACAGCTGGGAAAAGTACTGACTTTAAGTGCTCATGTAATCAGTCTGTGACTAAGCTAGGATCCAGGTTAATTTCCTATTTTAAGATTTTTGGGGCTGGAGTGATGGCTCAGTGGGTAAGAGCAAGTACTGCTCTTTCCATAGGACCTGAGTTTCATTCCTAGCAATCCCCAACAGGCAGTTTACAACTGTCTGTTACTCTAACTGTAGGGGACTCAACACCTTTTTTTCTGGCCTCCATCAGTACCCACATACATATAATTTAAAACAAAATCTTTCAGAGAGTCTTAACATTAACTACACCTGCAAAGTCCTTTTCTACTATATAACAGTGTATTTACAGATTGTGTAGATCAAAATATGGTGACACATACACAGATGGGGTATCATCTGCCCCAAGTTAAGGCTTTAAATCCAATTTCATTTCTTTTTTTTTTTCCCTTCAAGACAGGATTTCTCTGTGTAGCACTGGCTGTCCTGGAACTCACTTTGTAGACCAGGCTGGCTTCAAATTCAGAGATCTGCCTGCCTCTGCCACCCAAGTACTGGGATTAAAGGCGTGCACCACCACCACCACCACCACCTTGCTTAAATCCAATTTCTAATAAAGTCTTCCTTGTCTTTAAATGACTGTAAGATGTAAAAATGTTTTGGTCAGGCCTGAGGAGGTACTAAATTCGTAAAGTGCTTGCTATAAAAGCATAAGGCCACCGGGCGGTGGTGGTGGTGGTGGTGGTGGTGGTGGTGGTGGTGGTGGTGGTGGTGCACGCCTTTAATCCCAGCACTCAGGAGGCAGAGGCAGGTGGATGTTTGTGAGTTCAAGGCCAGCCTGGTCTACAGAGCAGATCCAGGAAAGGCACCAAAGCTACACAGAGAAACCCTGTCTCAAAAAAACCAAACAAACAAAGCATAAAGCCCTAAATTCAATCCTCAGCATCAACATAAAAAGTCAGGTGTAGAAATCCCAGCATAGGTGGGAAGGAGAAACAAGAGGATCCCTGGGGCTGGCTGGACAGCCAGTCTAGCTAGATCATGGAGTTCCAGATTTAGTGAGATACTGTCTCAGGAAAATAAAATAAAATGCTGGGTGGTAGTGGCAGCGGTGGTGCATGCCTTTAATGCCAGTACTCATGAGGCAGAGGCAGGCAGATCTCCAAGTTCATGGCCAGCCAGGTCTACAGAGCAAGTCCCAGGACAGCCAGAGCTACACACAGAAACCCTGTCTCAAGATAAAATAAGGTAGAGGGGCTGAGAGAGAGCCTACCAGCTAAGAATGAGTATTGCTCTTGTAGAGGTCTGATCGTTCAGTTCCCACTAAACATATTGGGCAGCTCACAACTGCCTATAATTCCAGCTCCAAAGTTTCCAACCCTCTTCTGGCCACCAGCATTCATGTACACACACATATCCCCACAAGATACAGATTTTTTGTTTTTGTTTTTCAAGACAGGGTTTCTCCCCTGGTTGTCCTAGAACTTGATCTGTAAACCACGCTGGCCTTGAACTCTGAGATCCACCTGCCTCTGCCTCCTGAGTGCTGGGATTAAAGGTGTGCATCACCATCACCCAACAATCCACAGACACAGATCTTTAAAAAAAAAAAAAATTAATGAGGGGCTGGAGAGATGGTTTAGTGGTTACGAGCACTGGTTGTTCTTCCAGAGGACCTAGATTCAATTCCCAGCACTCACATGGTGCTCACAACCATTTGTAGCTCCAGTTCCAGGAGATCCATCCAATAATCTCCTCTGACCTCTATGGACATACATACACAAATAAGTAAATAAACAAATATTTTTAAAAAAAAAAACTTTAATAAAAAAGGCAGAGAGAAACTGAGGAAGACACCTGACATCCACCACTGGCCTCCACATTCACCTACAGACAAAAAGGTATACACTCATGAATATATACACACATACAAAATGTTATGTTCGGAGATAAATCCAGTACCAAGAAGTTGGATGTGGTAACCACACCTGTAATTCCAGTACTTTTGAAGGCTGAGTGGAGTAGACTCAAGACATCCTGGGCTATAGAGTAAGCTTGTTTCAAAACACAAAAGCAAGCAAACAGCAACACAGGGCGCAAGAACCAAAAGCACACCATGGAAATGTTACCAAGTTCATCCAAATTCCAACTTCCAGGTAACCCAGAAACTGGTTCATGATCCCCCTTGAGTACTTGACTTTCTGTTCTTGTTTTCCATAAAAGCCAAAATAAAGCAGGTACGGTGTGCTTAGTTTGTTTCAAAAAAAAAGTTGCCAAAGAGTAACCTAAGTTTGCAACTATTAATAAAACCAATCTAAGTAAATATCCAACCCTTTCCTTCTTTCTTCAAGTTACACATCCTCCTCTAATAACAAACTAAAGCCAAATATTTCAAAGTCAAGGAAGGACAAACTTGCCCTGGTAGGACTGCAGCAGATGAACTTTTCAAGACAACATACAGGGAAGTTAGTGTTTGTCCTGGACTTTCAGCCTCAGGTGTACTAAGCAATTATTACCAACTGACTTGTAATAACTACAAAGATGAATGCTGAAGTGATCCCTAACAATAAACTTCAGTAGATGGGAGAAATTCTGAGCATATCAACTAGCCCCTTTAGTAACAAGTCAGATCTACTGAGCACTTACGGTCTGCTACATAGTCTAGTAAACGCTTGATACAAACTATCTTAGACACTCCTTAGCATAAACTTGCAAGCTAGGAAATACCACCATTTTACAAGTAGGAAAACAAAGCCTACAGAGTTTAGGTAACACGGCTAAGTCAGTGGCTCTGATATTTGAGAACCTAGGGAAGTTTAGTTCATTGCCACTGGCCTATACGGCCAGTTATTTGACGAAATGAGGTCTTCAACTCTCGGGGAGGGGGATCTTCCCTTCCTACTTTGGTTTTCATTTTTTCTCCCCTAGGCCCTTTCCAAAAGAATTTAACAGTTACAAGAAAATCAATTCTTCCCAAATAACCTGTCACCTTTTCAGAACACTTTCTTCCCCCACAAAAGCAAAGACAAGGCAGCAATTCTCCCAACTCTGACTTTGCTTCCCCAAAACAAACTCCAGAAGTTTCACCCATCACCAGCCTAATCTAGATCTGTTCCAACACTGCAAAAATCAAAGAAACAAATTCGAAAGTACTCTTCTTTCAAAAGGTCATTAATATGTATACTCTTAGCCAACCTTTCTCCTTCTACGTACCTCTTCTCCTCCACCCAGGCCCCCAAGGAGACCTCAAGCCCAAATCCACCTGGTCGGCCGGCCCCAATTCGTGCTCCCCTCGCCCTCCCTCACCAAAAACCCCGCCCCGGGCCCCCTCCACCTTGCACCGGGTCTGCAGGTAGGAAGTTCAGCCCCGCCCAGAGGAACCATAGAAGGCCCCTCTCGCTGCTGCCCCGCGCGGCGCAAGGATCCACGCCACTCTGCCCTGCAGGCCCCGATCCCTCGGTGCGCTTCCCCAGCACCCGCGCGCGTCCCCCCCAGTCCCTTCCCCCTCCCGCCACCCCACCTCCAAGTTGTCCCTTAGTCTCCGCCCAGTCCAGCCTCCCTCCCGCAAGAACCAGGAGTCTGACAGCCAGCTCCCCACCCTCCCACCGGCCGATCCCTCTGCCTCGCTCTGCGCCCTCCCGGGCGGCCGCGAGCGTCCGGGATGGACTGCAGGGGCCTCGGCTGCTGTGTGCGGTGAGGGGGGCAGGGGAAGGCGACAGGAGGCCTGGGAGGAGGCTGAGGGCGTGCGGGGCGACCTCGCCCTGCTGCCTCGGCCTGGGCTCACCCGCGCGCCCCGATGACCTCAGCCCACGGCTCCCTCGGTACCTGCGGTGGAAGCGGCAGCGGCAGCAGCCGCGCTCCCCTCTCCTCACACAGACAATATGGCGGCGGCGGAGGAGGAGACACACGGCTCGGCCGCCAGCCGCAGGGACCAGAGCGAGGCTACAGCCTCCAATGCCGGAAGCGGAAGCCCCCTCCCGACCAGGGACGGGCGGAGCCGGAAAGGGTGGAGCCGGCCCGCCCTCGGAGGCGCCGGCTGAGTGCCGCCATGCTGGCTTGTTCTGTGTCGCCTGGCAGCCAGCGTTCGGGTAGTAGGCTGGGGAAGTGAACTGGAGTTCTCATCGTAAAGCTTAGCAGTGAGAATTCTAACCGAGAAGCGCATTTCAGTCAAGCACCTGTAATAGGTGACGAGACAAAACATGAGCGTCCCATCAAGCATGCAAACGGTTGGTTTGACCCCGCCGAAGATGGCGTTGTGTTAGCTTTCCCGCACTACGCCTAGCGAGAGAGACTAGCCGGCTAGTCCCTTCCTTTCTTCAAAGAAGCATGCGCCGCCTTCCCTGCTGTAGAGCGAAGCATCCTGGGAACTGAAGTCTCTTCTGCCCGGACCCCTGGTCTAGGTTTAGGTTTCCAGCAGCACTTTTCCACCTCAAACTTGGAGTTTAGACTAGCAAAAGTTGGGTACCGTAGGGGGCGTGACTCTAGATTCTACAGTCTAGAATCTAGGAAAAGCTGGTAATAACCCTCTAGAGAACAAGGCCCTGTACCCTTCCTACGCAGAGCTGCCTATTCAGAATACCATAGGGTTTTCTGCCTTTCAATCTACCCTCATCCTCACTCTATTTGCACACGTTTCCTCCTCCAAACAGACACAGGACTCCTTCTGCTATGCCCACCGGAGTAGATTCTCCTTTTGATCAAAATTCTTCTGTGGAGTCTCAAAATTCTCTCTTGTGTAGCAAACACTTGGCTTCATAGTCAGTACCCCCCCCCCAAAAAAAAAAACCCAAAATTGGTCAAACCCCTTCTTTTTAGTTTTTGCCTTCTCTAAAATTCCTGATGTTTCCACTCACTAAGACGGCAAACAACCCGGGAATTTGGCAGTGTGGCCTCCCTCTCTGAACTTGTGAACTAAACAACTTGCATGCATTTGTCGAGTTTATTCAGGGGGTTTCTTTTCTTCTGAGGACCTACTCTCTTTGAGCTCCCGAACCCAGGTACTTAGCAGCCTGAGGTCCCTAGCTGACCTCCTCCATCAGACTGTGAGCCCCCTAGGAGACAGTTTACGTGAGTGCTGCTGAACGCTATTGAGTGTTAGCCTCACCTCTGGTAGGACAGAGGTGTGAGGGCTGAAACAAGGGTGAGGAGGCTGGGTTATTTCTGTACCAGTCATTATCCCCAGCTGCCTCAGAATAACTGTTTCAGGGATAGGCTTTCCACCCTCTCCAGCCCTCCTTTCTCAGTTTGTCAGCTGACTGGCACCTCTGCTCCCAAAGAGACACTCCTGCCCCCACCATGAAGTGGGACCGATGGTGGCTTGCAGATATGTAGTGATGGCGTTAGAGAGGTGGCAGTCACCTTTTATGAGCCTCTCCCAGACAGGTCTGTGAAGTTTGATCCCAATTGCCTGAGTATCCACAATTATCTGGGTGTCTGCAATCTAAAGCCATTGTCTTCCCCCCCAGCCCCCCCCCCCCTCAGTTTTCCCATCTGTGAACTGAAGTGGTTAAACAAGATGATCTCAAGGTTCCCCAGCTAGGCATGGTGATGCATGCCTGTAGTGGCAGTACTTGGGAGGTAGAGGCAAGAAGATCAGGAATTTGAGGCCAGCCTGGGGTTCATGAGACCAGTCACAAACAAACCAGAGGTCTGTCTCTGAGGCTGTAGCTCAGTTGGTACAGTGTCTGCCTAGCTTGCACTAAGCCCTCAGTTCAGTTCCCACAGTCTGCATAAACTGAACCTGGTGACCCTTGACTACAATCCCAGCACTTGGGATTAGTGAGCTGAGATAAGCCTGAGATACATCAGATCCTGTCTCAAAATAGATGGATGGATGGATGGATGAATGGATGGATGGATGGATGGATGGGTAGATAGATGATAGATGATAGATGGATGGATGGATGGATGGATGGATAGGTAGATAGATGATAGATGGGTGAATGGATGAATGGATAGATAGATGCTATGAAGGAAAAGAAAGTAGATGTGAAAAAGACTTGAAGCTTTAGATAGCCTAAGTGCTATGAAGGAAAATGATAAGTGGTTCTGAAGTACCGAGTGGCTCAGAAGCTCGCTCTGGGAAGGGAAAAGTAGGTACAGAGGACTACGGGAGAAAGGAGTCAAGAATATGGGAGGAGAGTGGACAGGACACTGGGCCAGGCTTTTGTCCGAGTGAAGCAGAGGTCTTCCTGGGATTAGCACACCTGCCTCTGATGATCGTGTTGACCTGAGCAGTGCCTAGGTGGCCTGAGTTTTTATTTGTGTATCTCTTGTATTGTGTGTGTATGTGTACCATGTTTATGTTTGTGCAGGTGACTGCAAAGGCCAGAGAGGACAGGCACCAGATCCCCTAGAGCTGGAGTTATAGCCAGCTGTGAGTCACCAAACCTGAGTCCTCTGAAAAAGTAGCAAGTGCCCTAAGCTGCTGAGTCATCTCTCCAGCCCCCCACCCCCACCCCCCTTTTTTTTTAAAGAAAAGATTTTACCATACCTTTAGCCCAGGCTGGCTCAAACCCTTGACAATTCCTTTTTTGGGGGGCAAGGGTGGGAGGTTTCAGACAGAGTTTCTCTGTGAAACAGCCCTGGCTTTCCTAGAACTCACTCTGCAGACCAGGCTGGCCTTGAACTCACAGAGAACCGCCTACTTCTGCCTTTTGAGTACTGGGATTAAAGGCATGCGCCACCACCGCCCGGCTCTTGACAATTCTTATGTTGTAACCTCCCAAGTCCTTAGATATGAACCTCACTACAACTAGGATTGCTTTTTTTCTTTTCTCTTTCTTTCCTTTCCTTTTTTTTTTTTTTTTTTTTTTTTTTTTTTTTTTTTTTTTAATTTACTTAGCAGGTGATAGTGGCATATACCTTTTATCCCAGCACTTGGGAAGCAGTGACAGGCAGATCTCTGTGAATTCTAGGCCAGCCTGGTCTACAGAGCTAGTTCTAGGACAGCCAAGGTTACACAAAGAAACCCTGTCTCGAAAAACCAAACAGACATTTTATATATATGTGTGTGTGTGTGTGTGTGTATGCATGCGTGAGCATGTGGGGGGGCAGGGGGGCAGGGGAAATGGGGATCAGAGAACAACTTAGGGGAGTCTGCTTTTCCCCTCCACTGTATGGGGCCTGGAGATGGAACTCAGGTTGTCAGACGGGCTTGGCAGCAAGTACCTTGACTGGCTGAGCCATTCCACCAGACCCCCTACCAGGACTTCTACTTGCTGGATCCTGTTTACTTTGGAGGACAAGGATGCCAGAAACAAGAAGCTCCTCCTCAAGTAGACTGGTTGAAATGATTGGGTCTCAGAGGGCTGCCAGGGTTACTGTCAGACTACCTCCAACTTCATTACGATCTCATCTGCATACTAAATGGAACACTCTCCAGTGCCTTGACAGTTGGTAATTGTCATAGCAACGACTGGAAAGAACCGGGAAAGGAGGGAAAGGAGGGTTGGAGACCTAGCATAGTAGGGAAAGTACATGCCTCCCAAATATGAGGACCTGAGTTTGATCCAATGAACCTAGAGGAAGCAAAACATCCAAAAGATGTGATAGCACAGAATTGTAATGCCAGCACTGAGCAGGCAAAGGCAGGTGGAACCCTGGGGCTTAAAGACCATCCAGCCTAGCCTATTTGGTGAGTACCAGGCCAAGTAAAATACTGTCTCAAAAACCAAGGTGGTACCTGACAAACAACAGCTGAGGTTGACCTGTCCTCCAAACAAGCATAAGCACACAGGCACAGGCATCCACATGCAAACACTAAGTCAGGGGAGTAAATGCAAAGTGTGGCAGTTCAGTCCTATGCTCTCAGCACCCGGGAGGTAGATTAGAAGTTCAAGGTTACCCTCAGTTATACAGGGAATTTCCAGTCTAGCCTAAGCTACGCGACACCAGACTCTCTCTCCCCAAATAAAGAGAAAAAAATTGAGGGGCTGGAGAGATGACTTAGTGGTTAAGAGTACTTGTACCTTCAGAGAACCTGAGTTTAATTCCCAGCAACCACATGGTGTCTCACAACCATCTGTTATCCAGTTCCAGGAGACTCAATGCCCTCTGTGGCACATACGTGTAAGTAAAACACTCACACATATTTTAAAAAAGAAGTTGAAATTGCTTGCCTCATGCTGTGTACAGAACGTTCATTTTCACATTTAATCCTCATATAATAAGACAAGGTAGAAATCAAAACAATCCCATTGCACTGATGTGGAAACTGAGGGCCAGAGCGATCATGGTGAAGCTTGCCTTCTAGCCTCGGCCATTAGATTTCATTACTGTACTGTGAACCTAATATCGGTTTTCTGTTGCTTAGCAAGCTAACCCAAAGCATGGTGACTTAAAATGACAACCATTTGTTTGTTTGTTGCCTCTGTAGTTTACATGTTTACCTTGGGACTGCTCTTTTCTGTGTTGCATGGTTTCGTGTGGGCTCACTGTGTCTGTAATCAGCAAGCTGATGGTGGCTCAGCAGCCTACTCCACACATCTGAAAAACGGCTGCTGCTGTGGTCTGAATACTTGGTTCTCCTCCATCTGGCTTCTCCAGTAAATAAGCTCTGGCTTCCTTAAGTTATGACCTTCAAAAGGAAGAGAATAAAAGCAATGATACTTCTTCAGGTTGAGGCAGGGGAATGCTATAGCATTATCTCTACTTTTTTTTTTTAAAGATGTATTTATTTATTATGTATACAATGTTCTGCCTGCATGTATGCTTGCACTCCAGAAGAGGGCACCAGATCTCATTACATGTGGTTGTGAGCCACCATGTGGTTGCTGGGAATTGAACTCATGACCTCTGGAAGAGCAGCCAGTGCTCTTAACCTCTGAGCCATCTCTCTAGCCCTCTACTTTGTTCTATTGAAAAAAGCCAGTCATGTGACTCTAGCCATCTCAGATTCAACAAGACTGGACATAGACACCTTCTCCCTCACCTACTACTTCCATATGTAAATATTGTTTAACTTCTTTTTAAATTTTATTTCATGTGTAAGAGTGTTTTCTCAGGCCTGGAAAGATGGCTCCATAGTTAAAAGAGCACTGACTGCTCTTCCAGAGGACCTGAATTCAATTCCCAGCACCCATGTGATAGGTTCCAGGAAATCTGATAGCCTCTTCTAGCCCGTGTAGGCACCAAACACAGACATACATGCAGGTTAAGCACTCATTTTATTTTCAAAATAAAATACAATTTTTAAAAAAGCCAGGCATGATAGCATAAGCCTTTAGCAGGCAGATCTCTGTGAGTTCGAGGCCAGTCTGGCCTACAGAGAGAGTTCCAGGACAGCCAGAGCAGTTACACAGAGAAACCCTGTCTCAAAAAACCAAAACTAAAACAAAGCAAAGAATGTTTTGTCTGCAATTATATATATGCACAGCATACATGGCTTTTAGCCACCATGTGGGTACTGGGAATTGAACCAGGGTCCTATGTAAGAACAGCAAGTACTCTTAACCTTTGAGTCATGAGTCATCTCTCCAACCCCTATTCTTCTTTTTTTTTTTTTTAAACTTTGAGACAATTCACTAACTTACTCGGGTTGACCTTGAACTTGGCTGTGTAGTCCAGGAGTCCTTGAACTCCTTTCTATCCTTCTGTCTCAGCCTCCCAAGTGTGGACTATTGGTGAAATTATTTAGGCCACTCCACGTAGTTAAAAGGAGATTTATTTAATGGCGTAACTTACAAATTAAGGGATAGGTAGGTCGCGGGGTCTGGGGAAGGTGTATCACAGTCCAGCGGTGTTCTCTGGAGCTCTCCTCTGTCTACCTCCACCATCCAGCGTCCTGGAACCAAGAGAGCGTTCGCCGATCTGGATCTCGGGTCCCCAGGCGCCTCCCTTGGCCCCGCCTTGTAGGCGTGACAGTTGCCGAAGTCTCAATGGGGGTTGGAACTTCCAGAACAAAGCTGGAATGGCTACCCACTACATCTCCCCCTTTTTGTCTAAATAAGAAAGTTCTAACCTAATACAAGACTATATACAAAGGAATGGTTATCAAATATTGTCCAGGAATAATGAGGGATAATGACCTAGATAAGATGGAACTACTTCCAATGCAAACAATATCAAGCAAGAAACACATATTAAAATCCAGAGAAGTATAGAGCATAGATAAATGGCATGTTACAAAGATCATTCCAAAAGGTGTCCTACCCTAAAGAACCTGAATCTAATACTTAATATGTTCTATCTACTAAGTTGTAACTATAACTGCTAGTCTTCAATCCCATCAAAGACCTGAGAAGGAATATAATGGTACCTGAGAAATGGTAGATGGATGCAAGCAACTTTCTGGACTGTGATACACCTTCCCCAGACCCCGCGACCTACCTATCCCTTAATTTGTAAGTTACGCCATTAAATAAATCTCCTTTTAACTACGTGGAGTGGCCTAAATAATTTCACCAATATCTGGCGTCCAACGTGGTGGCAAGAGTTTCCACCTAAAAACTTAGAAAAAAGATTCTAAAACGGACCTAAAAACAGCTTCCTAATTGTCTCTCTTAAATAAGCGGCAGCTGCCGGTTTGAGCTACTGGCGGGTTCCTAGTGTGCACTCTCGACCTGCAGTATGGTAGGAATGAGGCCTCTGCAAGTAACACATTAAGCTATGTGGTGGATTTAGCCTTTGCTAGTACAAAACAAAAAAAAAAGAAGTTTCTGGGCTACACGCTGCTTGGATAAAAGCATAGACCCACGATAGCTCCCAGAGCTGGCGGTAAATGTAGCCATGTTGGGAAGCTGAGATGGGCGGAGCCAGCAGCCACAGCTGCTGCAGTTTAAGGCAAGAGATTCACAATAAGACAGATTCAGATGTAATAGTTTACAATGTATGTAAAAGATAGGTAGGCTTGAAAGAGACAAAAAAAGTGATATATAGAGTTATAGAAACAAATACATAGTTTTAAAAAATAAAGTCTTTAAAGAGACAGTAAAGGTAGTATAAAAAATAAGCCACGTAAAGATGACTACCACACAGAGAATCTGGATTATGTTCTCTTTGATATTCGTAACTGCAGAAAAACATTTGATTGTAAAAGCTGTTGAGTTATGCCAAAATGTATATTTTAAAGGTACCTTGACTTCAAAATTTGGATATAAGGATATGTTGCTTTGGAAAAGAGTCTCTGCTCTTGTTTCCACAGAAAGCCAGAGACTATGGATTTGTTCCAGATTAAGATACATCAGGTTTGACCAGCCAAGACCCCCTGAAAGGTCTCCAGTGACACCATGGCCCAGATGATTCAACATCCAGAATGGTTTCAAGTCAACTGGCTCAGATATACAGCCTCACGGACTACTCCATGATCCTAAAATTTTCTTTCTGTCTCCAGAAGATACAGCGCCCCCCTCCAGCAGGAAGTAGTAAGAGAAGCTACGCCCAAATTCCCAAATATACCAAGCTGGCTTTAGAGATGGAATTGGCTCACTCCCCCTCTAAACCCAGACATATTGCTCAAAAAAAAAAAAAAAATGGTTAAGAGATTCTTATGTCCCAAATCAGAAGAGCCCTCTGATGTGGGACAGAGAAAAAACAATATTTTTATTTAAATCAGGTTGATTATAAATACAATCTCTTTCTAAAACAAAAAGGGGGATAGTTTAGATATGATAGGATGAAAGGGTAGATTAATGAACCTACTTTTAAAGAGTAACAACTTGTTTAAAATGTTTTACATCGCTATAGATTTTAGTTTATTGATACAAGTTTAAACTTAATTTTGTTATACTGTATATATATTTCTATTCTTGTTTGAGGTATTATGTTTATGTAACTCATTTAAAATTATAATGGATAATTAAAAAATAGATTAATAGTTAGTCATCTATGAAAATATTTGTAGCCATGTTAGTTAAGTCTTCTAGGTATACATAGATATATTTCAGATAGATAGGTAGTCTTCAAACACTTCAAAGACCTACAGAATATGGCATTTAAAATGTTTTAAAAATTTAGACTTTTTGGACAGTGAGACATGTCTGCTCCTGACGGCACCGGTTTACTTCAGAGAGGAGGATGGGCATCGAAGACACTCCATATGGAGTTTATCTTCACCTTGACAAAAATAGCCATTTGGGCAAGAAACTGTTCTTGCCTGGACTGTCTGATCAACTGGACATGCAGGACCCATAGAAAGGTGACCTCTGAACTTTGCTTGACAAAATGGTCCTTCAGGTTCCTGCTTTGCAGAGAAATCTGCCAGACATTCTACAAGACACAGAGAAAAGTGAATAAGAGACTCTAGGCCTGTGGGCTGAAGACAGATGCCCCAACTTTACAAGAGAACTTTGAATGACTGTCCAGGCTGCCAGCTGTCTCTGTCTACCCTACAAGACTCCTAAAAGTTGCTTATATCCTTCTCCATTTCTCAGGTAGTAATATATCCTTCTGAGGTCTTTGATGTGGTTAAAGACTGGATACTTACAATTTTCCTTAGTTATAATAAAAGATAAGTTAGATATAAAACCTTAAACTTACAAATATAAGATAGATAGGATCTCTTCTTTAATACTGTAACTGTAATTCTTGCTTGATAATTGTTTTGTTATATGTAATTTTACTATGTTAAAGTTAAAACCTTCCTTTTTAAGAAAAGAAAAGGGGAAGTGCTGTGGAATGGTCTGTATGTCAAGTGTGTTGCTGATTGGTCAGTAAATAAATCACTGATTGGCCATTGGCTAGGCAGGAAGTATAGGCGGGACAAGGAAAAGGATTCTGGGAAGTGGAAGGCAGAGAGAGAGACACTGCCAGCCGCCATCAGGACAAGGAAGATGTAAGGTACCAGTAAGCCATGAGCCATGTGGCAAAGTAAAGATTAATAGAAATGGGCTAAATATAAGAGTAAGAGCTAGACAATAACAGGCCTGAGCTAATGGCCAAGCAGTTTAAATAATGTAAGAGTCTGTGTGTTTATTTTATAAGTGGGCTCTGGGACTGGCGGGACTTGGTGGCGGGAGCTGGAGAGAAATTCTCTAGCTACAGTGGACCAGCCTTAGACTTCATCTCTGATAAAAGACACTGAAATTATATTGTACAGTCTGGTGCAGGGAAGGATGGAACTGTGGCCATATTTGAAACATTACATCATATTAAGTAACCATATATATGAAACTGCTTAAAGAAATTATGCTATAGCCAAACTAGATATTTTTTCTTTGAGGTCTGTGTGTGTGTGTGTGTGTGTGTGTGTGTGTGTGTGTGTGTGTGTCTGTGTCTGTGTCAAGGAAAGTATTTGTGGAGACCAGTAGACAATGTTGGTGTTATTCCTCAGGTGCTTGTTTTTGTTTTTTTTTTGTTTTTTTGGTTTTTTTTGAGACAGAGTCTCTAACTAGCTCAAAACTCACCTGCTGACTGACCAGCAAGCCCTAGGGACCCATCTATCTCTATCTCCTCATCTATTGTGGAATATTATTTTAAGATGTGTTACAATTGTTTATGCTATGGAACATCTGCTCTAATGATGCAAGGATGTGTTGCATTCTTTTATGTTACATTTGTTTAACTCTGTGAAGTTGTGATTCTTTGCCTGTCTAAAACACCTGATGGTCTAATAAAGAACTGAACGGTCAATGTTGAGGCAGGAGAAAGGATAGGCGGGGCTATGTGGGAGGAGAGAGAGGAGCAAGAGGATCTAGCCGCCAGAGAAGGAGAGAGACTCAAGGGGCCAGCCACCCAGCTACACAACCAGCAATGGAGGAAGAAAGAAAGAAAGGTATATACAATAGAGGAAGACAAAAGCCCAGAAGCAAGAGGTAGACAGGATGATTTAAGTTAAGGAAAGCCAGCTAGCAACAAGCCAAACTAAGGCCGGGCATTTATAAGTAATAATAAGACCCCATGTGGATTTATTTGGGAGCTGGGTGGCAGGCCCCCAAAAGCATAAAACAACCAACAACACTCATCACTGCAATTAAAAGCATGCAGCATCACACTTGGCTTTTTTAAAAAGATTTATTTATTTTATTGTATGTGTATTTATTTTATGTGCCTGATATGTACCTTGGGTGTGCCTGGTGCCTGAGGAGGCTAGATGATTCCTGGAACGGAAGTTACAGACAGTTGAGTCAGCATGCTGGTGCTGGGAGCCCAACCTGGGTCCTCGGCAAGAGCAGCAGCAAGTGCTCTTAACCACTAAGCCATCTCTCCAGTCCCTCATACCTGGCTTTTTAAAAAATACATTGTCTCTGAGGATGGAACTCGGCTTCTCATGCTTAGGAGGCCCGTTCTTTAATGACTGAACTAGTTCTCCAGCCTGAGGACTCATATTTTTGAGCACTTACTATATATCTAGACAAAATACAAGATGCTTTTCATATTTTGACTCACGTAGTCATAACAGCAGTCCTGTGACTCTCTCTTAGACACTGTACACACCAAGGCCAAGAGAATTTAAACAATTTTTTCCAGGTAACATCAGCAATCACAGTCATAAGTAAAATGCAGATACTACTATGTCTTGGCATGGAGAGCTGACTCTGATGTACTGATGGATGATAAAAAGCAAAAAGCAAAATAATAGTTTGTTGACCACATCGGAAAATGGTGCTGGAGATACAACTCAGATGAGAATGTTTTGTCTGAGCATGATGGTGTACCACATGCTATAATCCCAGCACCTGGGAGGTTGAGGCAGGAGGATTGTTTACATTCAAGGCAATCCTGGATTACGAAGTGAGTAGTAGGCCAGCCAAAGCTACATAGAGCCTGTGCCCGCCACCTCCCACCCCCCACCTCCCACCCCCCACCCCCCCACCCCCCACCTCCCACCCCCCACCCCCCCACCCCCTCCCACCCCCATCCCCCACCCCCCCACCCCCGCAAAAAAAAAAAAAAAACAAGAAAAAGAAAGTAGGTATATATGTGCTGTAGAGGGTCTAGGAGGGTTTTCCACCAGTGATTAATGGAGCCTATCTGAAGTGGAAAGAAGAGAAAACTCTCACTTTCAACATCCTTGTCTATATTGTTTGATTTTTAAAATTTATTTATTTTGGATCCCTGGCTGTCCTTAACTTGCTATATTGACCAGGCTGGCCTCAAACTCACAGAAATCTATTTGCCTCTGCCTCCTGAGTGCTGGATTAAAGGTGTATACCACCATGCCTGGCTTTTATTTTAATTTTTGAAATTCTCATTATTCCATTTATTTACTTCGTCTATGTGTGCACTCATGCTCCAGGGTATCATAGCACATGTGTAGAATTCAGAGGACAACCTCTGGGATCTGGCTCTCTCCTTCCATCTTGTGCTTCCCAGGGACTGAACTCAGGTCATTAGGCACCAACCAAACTGTCTCGTTGGTCCTGATTGAAGTCTAGTTTTTTTTCCAATCAAACATGAATCTTACTCTTACCTCCCCATAAAACAGAGAGTGCTTAACATTGCTGATGTTTGCTTGTTTATTTTTGCAGTACTGGGGATTGAACCCACGGCTTTGTGAATTCTAGACAGGCACTCTACCACTTAGCTACATCCATAACCCTAAAAAGTACTTAAAAATGTCTTTTGCCGGGTGTGGCGTTGCACGCCTTTAATCCCAGAACTTGGGAGGCAGAGGCAGGTAAATCTCCAAGTTTAAGGCCAGCCTGGTCTACAGAGTGAGTTCCAGGACAGCATGGGCTACACAGAGAGAGAAACCCTATCTCAAAAAAAAAAAAAAAAAAAAAAAGCCAGCCGGTGGTGGTGCACACCTTTAATCCCAGCACTCGGGAGGCAGAGGCAGGTGGATCTTTGTGAGTTCGAGGCCAGCCCGGTCTACAGAGCAAGATCCAGGAAAAGGTGCAAAGCTACACAGAGAAACCCTGTCTCAAAAAAGCAAAAAAAAAAAAAAAAAAATCAAACGATAATAAAAAATAAAAACATTTTCAACTTGTCCCTCATCTCTGTCTTTCTCTGTTTGGCGTTTTCTTTACTGGTTTTCCCTTTTTGGGCACCACACCCCTAACTCCTTATCAGCTCTGGCCTGAAGTTTCCTCCTTCTGTAGCTCACCCTTGCACACGGCTGGAGGATACTTTCTAAGTGCCATGCTCTGTTCTTGCTTAAGAGTTTTCAGTAATAGCTGAGCATCGCATCACATGCCTGTCATCCCAGCATTTGGAAGGTGGAGCCAGGATTAGGAATTCAAGTGTTGCTGTGAATAGAACACCCACACCCTTTGGCTGGGTACACGGTTTGTAACTGTGACTTCAGTTTGGCTGGATTCCAGCTCTGTTACCTAATAATGGTATAAACTTGGACAAGTTTTTTGACCTCTCCGAGCCTCTGTTCCCATAAATGTTAAAAAGCGTAACAGAAAGAAAAGACATATCTTATGGCCAGTTAAATTGCCTAGTGACTGTTCTTTCTCTCTCAACTGGCAGCAGCTGGCATTTCCTGTCCACAGATGTTAGGCTGACCCAAATGACTCCATTACATACAAAATGACCAGGCAAACATTACACCATGGGTCTTAGGAGTTCTCTCATGCAAGGCAGGGTAGAGCATACTTAGAATCCCAGCCCTCAGGGGGCCAAGGCAGGATGGGTCACCAGTCCCAGGACAGCCTGAGCTACACAGCCAGACCTTTTATTTATTTATTTATTTTTAAACAAACAAACAATGGAAGAGAATTCTATTTGCTCTGCTTTAAAAAACAGTTTCGCCGGGCGGTGGTGGCGCATGCCTTTAATCCCAGGACTGAAGAGGCAGAAGCATGCAGATCTCTTATATTTTCGGTTGTGACTCTAGCCTTTAATGGCTGAGCCATCTCTCTAGCCCAGCAGATGGATCTTTGAGTTCAAGGCCAGCCTGGTTAACAGAGTGAGTTCTGGGACAGGACAACCAAGGCTGTTACACAGTCTTGAAAAACAAACAAACAGACAGACAAACAAAAGAATTGTACTTTAATGTTTGATTTGATTAAATTTGGTAATTTGGTCTCAAACTTGTTATGTAGCTGAGGCTGGCTTTGACTTTCTAATCTTTCTGCCTCCATCTCTCTCTCTTTTCTTTTTTTGGTTTTTTCGAGACAGGGTTTCTCTGTGTAGTTTTGGTGCCTGTCCTGGATCTCACTCTGTAGACCAGGCTGGCCTCAAACTCACAGAGATCCGCCTGGCTCCGCTTCTCGAGTGCTGGGATTAAAGGCGTGCACCACCACCACCCGACTGCCTCCATCTCTCAATATCTGAGTTACAGGCATATACTACTCCTTGTTTAGTAATTGTTTTTGAGACAGTGCCTCATGTAGTGCAAGCTGGCTTCTAAATCGGTTTATGCTGAAGATAGTGACCGTGAACTTCTGATTCTTCTGCTTTTGACTACTGGAAATACAAGTCTACACCAACATGCTCCTTTTTTTTTTTTTCCCACCAACAACTGAATCCAGGCCTTTGTGCATGCTAAGCAAGCATTCTACTAACTGAGCTATGCCCAGCTCAATAATTTCTAAAAATTTTCTGGTGTGTGTGTGTGTGTGTGTGTGTGTGTGTGTGTGTGTGTGTGTGTGTCATGTGCGTGTGAAAGCTAGACAAGGACACTGAGTGTCTTTCATTATCAATTTCTATCTTCTTCTTGGTACTGGCTGGTGTTGTGTGTCAACTTGACACAAGCTACAGTCATCAGAGAGAAAGGAGCCTTAGTTGAAGAAATTCATCCATGAGTTCCAGCTGAAAGGCATTTTCTCAATTAGTGATCAGTGGGGGAGGGTCCAGCCCATGGTAGGTGGTGCCATCCCTGGGCTGGTGGTTCTGGGTTCTATAAGAAAGCAGGCTGAACAAGCTAGGGGAAGCAAAGCCAGTAATCAGCACTCCTGCATCCAGGTTCCAGCTCTGCTTGAGTTCCTGTCCTGACTTCCTCCAATGATGGACTATGACCTGGAAGTGTAAGCAGAATAAACCCTTTCCTCCCTAACTTGCTTTTTGTTCATGGTGTTTCATTGAAGCAATAGAAACCCTAATTATGACACTCTTAGACAAGGTTTCTCACTGACTGGAAGCTCAGCATTTTGGCTCAGCTGGTTGGCCAGTAAGCTCCTAGGGCTTATAGGCACACACAGTCATGTCCTTCTTACATGGATTCTGAAGGTTCAAACTCAGGTCCTTCCTCTTGAAGAATAAGTGTTCCTACCCACTAAGCCATCTCCCCAGATCTCAGTAATTAATTAAAAATATTTCAATTTTTGTATAGGGGTCTTTTGGTGGCATGCATGTCAAGGCACCATGAGGCCAGGAGAGGGCATGTGATCCTCTGGGACTGGAGTTACAAATGATTGTAAGTCATGAGGTGAGTGCTGGGAATCAAACCCAAGTCCTCTTGAATGGTTGAGAGCAGCCCGTGCTTGTAACCACTGAGCCATCTCTCCAGCCCTGGCTTTAAAGTTTTCATGGTCTTGCCTCAACCTCTCAAGTAGCTGGGATGCTACCATGTATGACCAATATTTGCTTTTGAAAGTCATAGGGTCTTTGTGTGTGTGTGTGTGTGTGTGTGTGTGTGTGTGTGTATTCAAACATGTGTGGTATACCTGTTTATTTCACTTTTTTTTTTTATAGATTTATTTATTACATATAGTGTTCTGCATATGTCCCTGCAGGCCAGATGAGGGCACCAGATCTCATTACAGATGGTTGTGAGCCACCATGTGGTTGCTGGGAATTGAACTCAGGACCTCTGGAAGAGCAGTCAGTGCTCTTAACCTCTGAGCCATCTCTCCAGCCCGGTATACCTGTTTATATGTGTGGTATATATGCCTCTATGTGCACACAGAGGCCAGAAGTTGACATTGGGTATCTTCCTCAATCATTCTCCTCCTTATTTTGTGTGTGCACTGTGTATATATATGTACACATTTGTGTGTAGGTACCTACTCCTGTGTGCACACAGAAGCCAGAAGAGGTGTCCTCCCTATCACTATCTACTTTATTCTTTGTGGCAGGGTTTCTCACTGAACTGTGAGCTCGATTTTTCAGATAGGCCACCAATCATCAAGCCCCAGTGATGTACCTGTCTCTACCCCCCACAGCACAGGGCTTTCAAGTGCATACAAGACCATACCCAGCTTGTTGCTTTGGTGTTGGGATCCTGACTCATGTCCTCACGGCTGCACAGCAAGTGTTCTTAACAACTGAACTATCTTTCCACCTTATTGTTTTGAGAAAATATCTTCCACTGAAATTTCTGCTCACCAAGTGCCTAACCAGGCTGGCCAGCAAGCCCCAGAGATACTCTGTTTCTGCCTCCCCAGCATCAGGAGGTTATACATGACTGTCCTCTGAGCCATATCTTCATGAGATAGCCGTATCAGCTTGCAAAAGATCATCCCAGTTGGGCTTGTTGACTGTTGGGGTCCCCTTATAGGAAGAGGGCCAGGGAAGGCTGTGTGGGACCCTTACCCAGGTATTCATCCATTTCTCCTGACCAGATGCATGTAGCTCTGCCCTAATTGCATGCGGTCTCTCTGGGAGTGGCTTGAGTATATAGGTGGGAGAGTACTAGGGGAGGGGGCTCCATCTATGCAGCAATGGGAGAATTATCTTCCCATTAGGGATACCTCAATGTCACCCATGCTCCTGCTCATAACCCCTTGACTGTTGTCTGTAAGGAAGCCTCATGAATTCATTGGTTCCTCGAGGCAAACTTTGGTGGAATCGTACCTCTCTGTGTTGTTTGGGACATTAGGATGAGGACATTTCAAACCAAGTCAACACCAAAGCCTCGCTGGGAAGAAGAACCTGAGCCAAGGCCTAGGAGGGGTGGTGTAGGCAGCCATGAGGGTGCTGGAGAGAAGGCTGCTTCAAACAGAGGGGGCAAGGTGAGTGAGGACCCCAAGAAGGTTCCTGCCTGCTGGGGATACAGAACAGTCAGTAGACAGGGTGGCTGAACTAAGGCTGGCAAGAGGAAGACAAAGGCCTAGATGGTGTGTAGCCTTAGGCCACCATAAACATTCTGCCTTCTGCTTTGAGAAAGGTGGGAAGATATGGAAGGCTTTGATCAAAGGAAGGACGGGGCTCATTTTTCAGTTTTTCATGCTCTACCCATTTACTTATGTATGCTGAAGGAGGAATAAATGGACTGGGAATGGAGATGGGTCCAGGGAGACCAGGGAAGTGGCCACTGCTACCCTTCAGATGAGAGGCAGTAATGGTTTTAAACGATGTTAAAGCTGGGCATACTTTAAAGGTAAACGTTTAAGGATTTGCTGAGAGGATGGGTGTGCCGAGAGAAGAAGACAGCATTGTGCTGGCAGAGTGCTTGCCTTGCGTGTGCAAGGCCGTGGGCTCATTCCCCAGCACCACACACACAGTGGGGCTCAGTGGGTAAAGGGCTTGTTGCACAAGCATGAAGAACTGAGTTGAGATCCCCAGCACCCACATCAAAAGCCAGGCACATCAGTGTGCACCTGTAATCCCAGCACAGAGTGGGCCATTCTAGGTGAATCAGTGAGCTCCAGGTTTAGTGAGAAATTCTGTCTAAAAAGAAAGAGCAATTGAGGGCCTGGGCATGGTGTCACACGCCTTTAGACCCAGAACTCGGGAGGCAAAGGCAGACAGATCTCTGTGAGTTCAAGGCCAGTCTGGTCTACAGAGTGAGTTCCAGGCCAGCCAAGGCTGCATAGTGAGACCCTCTCTATTAAAAAAAGAAAGGAAGAAAGAAAGAAAGAAAGAAAAGAAAAGAAAGATAGAAAGCAATAGTAGAAAATATCTGATATGGACTTCTGGCCTCCCCGCACGTTCACTTGCACCTCCGTACATGCTCATGTGCACATACAAGAACATAGAAACCAACACAGTAAAAGAAAAAGGGCTGGAGAATGGCTCCTCAGTTGAAAGTGCTTACTGCTCTTATAGACCGCTCATAGAAGTCCTGGGTTCAGTTCCCACATCAAGTGGCTCACAATGGCCTGTAACTCCAATTGCAGGGGTCCAGTGCCTCCGGCCTCCATAAGCACATGTGGCACACGTAATCTCATGCAGACATGCCCACGCGTGCGCGCGCACACACACACACACACACACACACACACACACACACACACACACGCATGTAAAAATTAATTAAAAAAAAAAAGAGAAATGAGAATAACCCTAAAATTTTTGGCCTAGGGAATGGAAAGAAGCAATTTGCCAGCAACAGATGAAGAGTTACAAAAGAAAACATTTCTGGATGACAGGAAGGGCACAATTAGAAGCTCTGTCTGAGATCTGTTACATGTGTGTAACTCCCAGATGTCCAAGTGCAGCACTTAGAAAGAAGGTAGATCCACACATCTGAACCTAGCAGAGAAGTCCAGTCAGAGAGGTCATGTTAGAAGCTGTTATAAACTGACCGTGTTACCACTTCCTGCACTGAAGCTCCGCCCCTCAATGCGATTGTATTTGGAGATGGACCTGTAACAAGGTGTAAGGGTAAGGTCCCGCCAAATGCCCAGCCTGTGCTCTGCAAACACTGTATTCACTAAAATGGACTGAAGAAAAGGTCTGGATTAAGGAAACTAAGCAAATAGCAACTACATACAATACAAGATCCAAGGTCAGGAAAAACTTGCTGACCCTTGCTATAAAAGATAACAGTGTATGCCAGGCATATGCTTCATATCTTTAATCCCAGCACTTGGGAAACAGAGGCAGGTGGATCTATGTGAATTTGAGGCCAACCTGAGTTACATAGTAAGTTCTGGGCCAGCCTGGGTTATGTACTGAAACTCTGTCTCAAAAATAAAAAAGATAACAGCGGCACTGGGTATGACAGCTAATGCCTACAGTGTTAACACTTGGGAGGTAGAGGCAGGAGGATCAGGAGTTCAAGGCTGTCCTCACTATGTCCTCACTATGGCCACAGAAGGTCGGGCAGCATATTGGGCAGGAAGCCTGTGGAAAAGCCTTCTCAAGATACTGTTTCTCCCGAGAGACAGGAAGCCAGAAGCTCAGCTGAGTTGGGGAGGAGGTGATAGAGGTTTGAGGAGATGGGAAGCATCCCTTGGGAAATGATGGACACAGGGAATCTGTGTGTAACTGTTAGTTCTTACCAAAGCCACCACCAAAGGAGCTGTCCTGTGCACTGGGTGAGCGCCGTCTAAGGAGCTGTCCGTGCACAGGGTTAGAGCCGTCTAGGGAGCTGCCCCGTGCACAGGGTGAGAGCCGTCTAAGGGGCTGCCCCGTGCACAGGGTGAGAGCCGTCTAGGGAGCTGTCCCGTGCACAGGGTGAGAGCCGTCTAAGGGGCTGTCCCGTGCACAGGGTGAGACCCATCTGTTCATGAAGTTTTTTGTTTATTTGTTTTCAACCACACTACACTGCTGAAGGGCAAGCATGGAGTCATCAACCAGGAGAGGTTTGGCTGGAGCCTGGAAGGGAATTTGAGGAGTGTACTGGCTGGTTTTGTGTGTCAACTTGACACAAGTTAGTCATCAGAGAGGAAGGAGCCTCAGTGGAGGAAATGCCTCCATGAGACCCAGATGTAAGGCATTTTTTCAATTAGTGATCAGTGGGGAGGGCCCAGGCCATAATGGGTGGTACCATCCCTGGGTAGGTGGTCCTGGGTTCTATAAGAAAGCAGGCTGAGCAAGCCAGGAGAAGCAAGCTAGTAAGCAGCACCCCTCTATGGTCTCTGCATCGGCTCCTGCCTCCAGATTCCAGCCCTGCTTGAGTTCCTGTCCTGACTTCTGAGTTCATTATCATCATGGCAGAGAACAGGAGCTACAGCTGTAGCCGAGAGCTACATCCTGATCTACAAGCAGAAAGTGAGAGAGAGACACTGGCCTTGGCACCAAAAAGCCCATTTTCAGTGACACACTTCCTTCAACAAGGCCACACCTCCTAATCCTTCTAATCCTTTCAAATAGGACCACTCTTTAGTGACTATGCATTCAAATATATGAGCCTATGAGAGCCGTTCTTATTCAAACCACCACAAAAGCAAGCAATAGAAGAGAGAAGATGGAGCTCAATGGTAGACTATATACGCTTGGCTAACATGCGTGGCATCGTAGCATGCATGATATAAAACAATAGAATAAAGTAAAAGACAAGTTAGTTAGAATAAAACCATATGGAAATATTCTGGTACAACACAGGGCAGATGTGGTGAAGTAGCTGGGAGGACACAGCTCTCTGAAACCACCACGAAGCTGCAGACAGAATGCCATCTTGGCAGCATGGCAGCACAGCTGTGTGGCTTTGGTAGTCCTTCTGTGGCAAGTTCTGAACCAAACATAGCCCAGCCTGCCCCAGTTGTCACAGGTTGAATAGTTGTGCCCCCAAATACATGCCAAGACTGAGTCTCCAGTGTAATAAATAGTATTGGGAGGCAGGGCCTTTGGGGAGTGACTGGGCATATGGGTGGGGTCCTCAGGATGGGATCGATGCCCTCATACAAGAGGCCCAAATAATAGCTTGCTATTAGTTGGATCCATTTTTAAACCGGAAGAGCTGGCAAACACCAGCAAGTTCATCTAGTTCCTGGACTTGATTTGCAGCCTCCAGACCTGTGAAAAATACATGTCTGTTGTTAAGCCAGGCAGGGTAGCTCATGCTTGGGATCCTAGCTAGCCAGGGCTATATAATAAGACCCTGTCTAAAAGAAAGGAAGGAAGGAAGGAAGGAAGGAAAGAAGGAGGGAAGGAAGGAAGGAAAAGAGCCTAATAAAATTTAAAAAACAAAGCAACAACAAAAACATATTGTTTCACATGGGAAATAATGTTTGGCTCTAGGCCCAAATCCTTAAAAACAGAGATTCAGTGAAACTTTCTGGGGCCTAGAGGGCCCTAGCAAATGTCTGTGCCCATGCTGAACTCCTGCCATATGCCCAGGGCAACCCCATCCCTGGGCACCTCCTGACACTCTCCCTGGAACTGCTCTTTGTCCTTTTAAACACTAGGACCATGTTTAGAAGCCATAGTAGGTGACCTGCTGGTCTCCAATGTCAGAGACATGGCGGCCTCTTTGGAAAGTCTCCAGAGCACTGTAGATACAGCACATTTTTGCTGCCAGAAGTCCTGAGAAGGGACTGGGGGTGTGGCTCAGTGCCAGAGTGCTTGCCAAGCACGCACAGGGTCCTGGGGTCAATCCCTAGCACACACATGCACACAAAATCAGCAATCCTGTTTTAATTTTAGATCCCAGCCACTGACCTGCTGTGTGGACTTGTGTGAGCCATGTCACTTTGCAAGAGCCTCAGTTTCCCCTCCAGAGGAAGAAAAGGGGACAATATCTGTCTTGTGGAAGAAGGTCACTCATTCAGAAGTGTTTATTGAGTGTTTCTTGTCTACACTAGTGGCACTGGTGAGCTGGTAAACACCTCAGCCTTATTATATCGCTCATGGTTTCATGAGAATGACAGAAACCAAGCAGGTGTGTGGGATTGAAGAAAAGGTCATAGGGCAGGGCAGGGTCCCCTGAAGAGTGTAGTCAGGGGAGTTCTTGGGGGTGGGGTTCGAGCAGCACTGAGCCATGAGAGCACTGGAGACAGAGAAGTCGAGGCAGAACAGAGACACCAGCAAATAGCTACAATCTGAGGTGGGAGCGTGCTCGGTGTGTTTGAGAGAAGGCGAGGAAGCTGTGGAAGCTGACAGGAGAGAGTGACGGAGAGGAAATGAGAGCACGAGACAGAGCAGGCCACACTGTGCCATGTCCTCTGAGCCCCCCCCCCCCCCCCCCCCCCCGTGCTGGGTTTGCTTGCCAGTGAGAAGAGGGGTCAGGTATATCCTAAAGCTACTTTCTTGTCCATGACCCAGGTCTGGAGCTCACAGGCGCCAGCCATGCTGCACTTCTGGTGGAGGACCACCAGGTGGAGACTCTGGGTCATGTTTCTGTCTTGCAGATGGTTGACTCGGGGCTTTGTTAATACAGATGCTGGGCTGGCCCCTAGTGTCTGACCTGTTTAAGAAAAAAAAAAAAAAAAAAAAAAAAAAAGATCTGCATGTCTAGACTAGTTCAGGGAATTCTTGAGAATCTTGGGTTGGAGCCCCAAGGCAGAAACCAGAGGCACTTTCATGTCATCATATTGGAGGTGTCTGACTCAAATACTGTCTTGCTGTTTTCTCTGTCTCTGTCTCTCTTTCATTTTATTTATTTATTTATTTTTATGTGTATGGATGCTTTGCCTGCTTGCATGTCTGTGCCACTTGCATGCCTGGTGCCTGTGGAAGTCAGAAGAGGGAGTCTGATCCCTTGGGACTGGAGTCACTTATAGCCAGCTGTGAGCTGTTACGTGGGAGCTGCAAGTCGAACCTGGGTCCTCAGGAAGAGCAAGAGCAGCCAGTGCTCTTAACTGCTAAACCATCTCTCCAACCTCCCCCCCCCCCTTTTTTTTCTTTTTTGTCTATTTTTGAGACAGGGCTAGCCTGGAATTTGCTATGTACAGCAGGCTGGCCTGACACTCACAGAGATCCGAATGCCTCTACCTCCTGGGTGCTAGGATTAAAGCTGTGCACTAACTACTCAGCTATCTGCCCATTTACATGCGGAGTAAAATACAGATGGGTCTCTTGCTGCCTAACCTGGTGGCCTGGCTTTGACTCTTGGGAAGGAGATGAGAACCGACTCCTGCAGGTTGTCCTCTTACCTCCACACACTTGCTGTGACACACACCACTGAAGTGAGCAAGTGCCAAGAAAAAAGATGCCAACGAGAGCCTTTTCTCCACACTGGTTAGCAGTTGGAAGTGTCTGGTGACAAATCTAAGTCCCACCCCTTACCATAGTGACACTGCCCCTTTTTTATAATAGCTGTCCCCAGCCTAGCTGGGATCAGAAGGTCCTCGAAGGACAGGCAGATGAGCGAGGAACACAGGGAGGGGTTGCCAAGCAGAGCTAGCAGGGGCAGGTGGGAACGGGCAAAGGGGGGGGGGCAGGACAGAATCTCCAGGCTGCCATTCAAGGGCTCTGTGATCAATGCCTACCCAGATGTGTGCAAGCACACCCAGCCTTTAACACTCACTTTTCAATGGAAAAAATAAAATTGACGGTACAGAGATGTCGAGTAACAAGAGGAAGACTTCTCAGTCATCCCGTAGCAGAACTGGGGCTGGAGCACAAATGGTCTGTACCAAGATGGCCTCTTGGCCAGGTAGGTCACACAGAAGATCAGAGCTGGAGAAAGCCCTGGAGGGACCTGCGTCTCTATAGCAACCCTGCCTGACTTCTGTGCCTCTGATGTCACCTGACATGGGCTGGAGGTGAGGAGGAGGCTAGGGTGGGATGCTGAGCCTGACAGAAGCTTAGCCCACCCCAGAGAGACTGGTAAGGAGGGCATGGATGGAAGAGCCCTTCCCCTCGTAGCTGAGGTAAGTGATAAAGGACACAGGAGACTGGCACCAAACTGAAGCGGAGGAGAGAGGTTGGGTGGATGAGACATTGGCATGGGAGGAAGCCGAGTTCTGGTCTCAGGGGAGAGAGGTTAGGGATGGGATTAGGCAGGCAAGCCCCTCGCTTTGGGTTTCCTGTCCCATATCACAGCTTGTCCAGCTTCGATGAGTAGCAGGGCTCGGAACCGTGAAAAGGGGTTCATTTGATAGATGCAGGCTCCACTGGTATAAACCTGGGTCCAGGATAATGGTAGGGCACGCATTTATCATTCAACTGTTGTCTGTGGATGGCACGTAGCTGCCAGGCTGGACTCCCAGAAGGAAACATTCTCTGTGATAGAGCCTGATTCCTTTAAGCAGTCTCCTTTAGCATGGACAAAATGACAAAAAAGAGCCTGGAAATGTAGTCGGTTACTAGACTATGCCTAGTATGCACAAAGCCCTGGGTTCAATCCCCAGCATCACCTAAACTGAGTGTGGTGGCAAATGACTAATCCTAACACTTGGGAAGTGGAGGCAGGTGTATCAGAAGTTCAAGGTTATCGTTGGCTACATAGAGAGTTCAAGACCAGTCTGGGCTACCTCAGAAAAAGAGAGAGAGAGAGAGAGAGAGAGAGAGAGAGAGAGAGAGAGAGAGAGAGAGAGAGAGAGAAGCATTTCTATCACTTTGATGGAGAGAGGACTTCTCTTAGCAGAAGCCATTGGATCAGAGACCAGAAGAAGGGGGTGCATCTGGGTGAAGAGTGTTTGGGGCAAAGGCAGCAGCCAGTGCAGAGACCCTGAGACAAGAGAAGTTCTAGCAAAGAGGAAGAAGGGCAAGGCACTGATGCCCTGTGGGTGGAAAGGGAGTGATGGAGGATGCAAGGAGCTGGTGCTCAGGGAAGGCGGATTGTGGAATGTTCCTTTACACTGTGTGAATATGTGTCACTATGATTGGGTTAATAAAGAAGCTGACTGGCCAATAACTGGACAGGTAGAAGTTAGGTGAGACTTGCAGAAAAAAGAGAGCATGAGGAAGAAGAGAAGGAAGGTCTCAGAATCAGCAAGAGACACGCAGAGAAGATGAACTTGTCATACTGAGAAAAGATATTGAACCATGTGGCAGAGCATAGATAAGAAATATGGGTTAATTTAAAATGTAAGAGCTAGCTAGTAATAAGTCTGAGCTATCGGCCAAACATTTATTATTAATAGTAAGCCTCTGAATGATTATTTTAAAAGTGGCTGAGGGACTGAGAGGGACAGAAAAGCCTCCGTTTACAATGGGTTAATTTGAAATGTAAGAGTTAGCTAGTAACAAGTCTGAGCTATTGACCAAGCATTTATAATTAATATAAAGCCCTTTGTGGCTATTGGGGAGTGTGGTGATATTTGTAATCTAAGAAATAAAGCTTGCCTGAAGATCAGAGGACAGAACCAGCCACAGAGTTAAACATAGAGGTGAGGCAGCAGTGGCACGCACCTTTCATCCTAGCACTCGGGAGGCAGAGATCCCTCTGGATCTCTGTGAGTTCAAGGCCACTTTGGGCTACATGAGATTGAAACAGTCTAGGAGAGAAATAGAACCAGGCAGTGGTGGCACACACTTTTAACCCCAGTATTTGGGAAGCGCACACGCCATTAATCCCAGCACTAGGAAGGTTGAGATAGAAAGTGAAATAGCTGGGCAGAGAAAGGCAGCTAAGGCATGAAGAGACAGGAACTAGAGAGCCTTTCCACTGAGGACTCAGAGGCATTTCATCAGAGGATCGAGGAGTTGGCAAGGTGAGAAGTAGCTGTGGCTTGTTCCTTTGTCTCTCTGATCTTTCAGCATTTACCCCAATATCTGGCTCCAGGTTTTTATTATAAGACCATTTAGAATTTGTGTTACAGGGGAGTGGGCTGATGGGAGAGAAAAGTCTGCCTACAGTGGATCCTACAGGGCCTTAAAAGCCACTGTAGGAGGCTGGCCATGCTAACACACATGCCTTTGATCCCAGCACTTGGGAGGCAGAGGCATGTGGGTCTTTGTGAGTTCAAGGCCAGCCTGGTCTACAGAGTGAGTTCCAGGCCAGCCAGAGGTACTTAGTGAGACCTGTCTCAAAAAATGATATTAAAAGCCAAAAAACAAACCAAAAAATGCTGCTGTAGGGATGTTAGTTACTTCCCCACATTTATTTGTGTGGCAGGGAATGTGCACATGGCACATGTGTAGGATCAGAAGACAAATTTCTGCAGGGAGTCAGTTGATTCTCGATTTCCACCATGTGGCTCCTAGGGATTAAATTCTTGTTGTCAGGGTTGGTGACAGTTACCCTTACCCAAGAAGCCACCTTGCTGGGCCCCTATTCCTCTATTTAAAAAAATGTTTTGGGGCTGGAGAGATGAGCACTGGTTGTTCTTTCAGAGGACCCGGGTTCAATTCCCAGAACCCACGAGGCTGCTCACAACTGTGTTACTATAGTTCCAGGGGATCTGATGTCCTCTTCTGGATTCTGCAGGCACTGCATGCACATGCCACACAGACACACGTGCAGGTAACACACCCACACACATAAAATAAAATTAATTAATTAAAAAATGTTTTTTGACACAGTATCTCACCAAGTTGCCTTGAACTCACATTAGTCCAGGCTGGACCTGAACTTTTGATCATATAGACCATCAAGGCTTAGTCATGAGATGGGAAGAGTTTGAACAGTGAGGTATATATGGACTGACTTAGGTTTTTTGTTTTTTGGGGTTTTTTTTTGAGACAAGGTTTCTCTGTGTAGCTCTGGCTGTCCTGGAACTCACGTTGTAGACCATGCTGGCCTTGAACTCACAGAGTGCTGGGATTAAAGGTGTGTGCCACCACTGCCTGGCTAAAATTTCTTTTTTACTGATGTATTTAAATTTGTTCATGAGGGGGTGGGGCAGAGGATAACCTGCAGAGTCAGTTCTCTCCTTCCACTACATGGGTTCTGGGGATTGAACTCAGGTTGTCAGACTTGGTATCAAGTGCTGCTTTGGGGCCATTGACCCCCACAGTCACCTCTCTGTCTCCCTCCACTGTTTGAGTTTTTTTTTTTTAAGTGAGGTGAAGTTCATATATTATAAACCCACCAAATATACAAACCAATGTTGTGTAGCTATCTCTCTCTTAAGGCTGGGTAACCATATCTCGGTTTAGTTCTGAGACGTTGTTCTCACCCCTGGAGAAAGCACCGTGCAATTAGGTAGATAGCGTTTTAATCTTCATTTCGCAGAGAAATAAACAGAGGCACCAACAAGTAGTGAAGAGCCCCCTGGTGTTGGGCCAGGAGCTGGAGCAAGCTGGTCATAGGGCTGACTGCAGCCTAAGGGTGACTTGCCTAGGTCAGGCTTGAACTCTTCCAAGTACTCTGAGATGGCTGCCCCAAGGTGCTTCTGGGAAGGGACAATTTGAGGAACATTTGAGGCTGGAAGGGAGAACAGGTCTGGGGGTGTGGTTCAGTTGATAGTGTTAGCTAGTGTGAACAACACAAAACAAAGGAAGAAAAGAGTCAGCAGGCTGAGCTGAGACTCTGCTCCCCTGCTAGGGTGACACACCCCGAGAACGCGCTCTGGTGCCATCTTCCTCTACCTGCTGGCTGTGCAGCCTTGGGCAAGACCCTTTCTCAATTTTTTTTGCCCTTATTTATTCATTTTAAAATTGTAGTGTATTTTATTTTGTACATGTACAGATACATGGCACAGTGCTCATGTGGCAGTCAGGACAGCTTGCAGGAGTCAGTTCTCTCCTTCCTCAACATGGATCCTGGGGATGGAACTCAGCTCTTCAGGCTTCACAGCAAGCACCTGCTAAGCCATATCACTGGCCCCTCTTTATAAAATTATTTTCAGATTTATTTATTTTGTGTGTATAAGGTTTTTCCTGCATATATGTCTGTGCACCATGTTTGTGCAGTGCTCAAGGAGGTCAGGAAACGGCATCAGATTCCCTGGAACTGGAGTTACAGAAGGTTGTGAACCACCGTGTGCCAGCTAGGAACTGAACCTGCCAAGTGCGCTTATCCACCAAGCCATCTCTCCGGCTCCCTCTTGACTTTAAAGAATTATTTTATTTATCTATTTATCTATTTATTTATTTATTTATTCATTCATTCATTCATTCATTTCTGTGTGTGTGTGTGTGTGTGTGTGTGTGTGTGTGTGTGTACCCATGGAGGCTGGAAGAAGGAAGCAAATCTTTTGGAACTGGAGTTACAGGAAGTTGTGAGCTGTCTGGTATGGGTGCTGGAAACCAAACTCCACTCCTCTGCAAGAGAATCAAGCATTCTTAACTACTGAGCTGTCTCTCCAGGCCCTTCCTTTTTCCTTTTTGAAAAGTGTGTGTGTGTGTGTGTGTGTGTGTGTGTGTGTGTGTGTGTGTGTGTACACCATGGCATGTGTACAGAGGTTAGGGGACTTTTACATCACCAAGGCAGAGTCTCTCTTGTTTCTGCTGCTGTGCTGTATACCCCTTGCTAGCTGGCTGACAAGCTTCTAGATGATTCTCCTGTCTCTGCATCCTGCCTCACTAAAGGAGCATTGGGGTCACAGACACGTGCTACCACATCTGGCTTTTACATTTTTTTTTTATGTACATTCTGGGGCTGTAACTCTGTATGCCATGCTTATGCAGGGAGCAGTTTTTATACAGAGTTTCTGAGCACCCCCAAACCCCCACCCCACCCCCATGCCTTTGGTGTCTTTGAGACAGGGTCTCACTGCTTACCTCAGCTTGCTTGAAACTCTTAATCCTCCTGCCTCAGCCTTCGAAGTGTGGGGATCACTTATCTGAGCGAGCACACCTGGCCCCAGAGGCCTCTTAGATGTAGGCTTTTCCACTGAACTCTGGACATGATGCCCAGCTGCTGGCTGATGAACCCAACCTGCTCCTTTGGCAGCTGTGGGGGGCTCAGAGAGAGGTAACCCTTCACACAGCTGCTCAGGCTCCGCATCTGGAGCTCCTGATTCGTCCCCTCGCTGGTCCTGTGTGGCCACCTCTACCTGAGTTCCCATTCCATACTCCCATCCCTACCGTTCCCTTCGCCTTCTGGCTAGGTCTCTGTGGCGGGGAACCTATGTATCTCTGGCACAGAGTGTTTCAGACATGAAAGTCAGGACTAGCACGGGCTTTTGTGACACAGCCAGGAGCCCCAGGTCCGGGTGGAAATTGCCTAGACTGCCTCCAATCTTCCACGAGCCACATCCCAGTCTCTGAGTCTGTTCTCTCCTCCCTAAACTGGAGATGAATGAAGCTCTCTGTAGTCAAGCAAGTTCAGAGGAATCACTTTTCCCTGGACAGGGGTGGGGGCAGGGTGGAGGAATGGGGGGGGGTGTCTCCAGGGAGAGGGGCCCTCACTGACTTCATGTACTAAGGACACGGTTTGGGAGCAGGGGTGTGAGTGCAGACCAGCATGTCACTTGGCTTGCTTTCTGTGTTTCGGAAGTGGGAGAATGGAGCAGAGGACACCCATGCAGGAGCTGCTGCCCAGGGCAGGATGGAGGTCAGATAGGGAGGAGAACTCGAGGGTTGTGTCTGTGTGGCTGCCAGGGCAGGAGCAGGAGGCCTTGAAGAGGTCTTCCACCTCTTGGCTGTGGGAGAACACACAGAAACCTCACACATCAGCTGCTATGCTGGGCCCTGCCTGGCCACATTTAGACCCCCACTGGAAGACCGGTAGAGAAGGGCCACAAGAGCCACCTTCTGACTTGGGTCCCAGAAGACCTTCTTCTGGCAGCTTGACCTTGCAAGCACCCCTCCCCAGAGGACCAACCCCTTGGCCGACTGTCACTGCCCCCCCTGAGACAGTTAGAGACAGACAGAGAGATGTGTGAGGATAAACGTGTGCGTGCCTGTGGAGCATGAGTGATCCCTTGCCCTGGGCCAGGCAGCTGGACTAATGGTCCATTTCCCCTGATCCGAGACCTCTTCTGGGCCCCCAGCTGCCCTGATGGGCCAGGTCACCCCCCTCCCGAAGGAGCCCCTTGTCACTCCCCATTCGGCTTTCCTTGTATTGTGTGCACGGCCTGGTTCCTCGAGGAAATGGGGCGGCTGGTGGTGCGGGGGCGGCCGCCAGCGACCCCACCCCCTTCCCCCCATTGTCATTCCTGGCTTCTCCCCTAGCCCTGCTGCACGCTCTAAAAATAGACCTGCATAAGGAGCTGGCCCCACCCTTGAGCCTCTGCTATGGCTGAGGTTGCCAGGGGCAGAAGTGCCCTGGGGACCGACGTGGCCTTCCGAGTGACCAGGGTCAAAACAAGTAATGACTATGTAAGTTTAGGACACGGTTTCCCTCTCTCTGAGCCTCGGTGTCCTCCTCTATAAATAAGGACAAAGATATCTACCTGGGGGCTATCAAGGCTAGCTGGGTCAACGCAGGGCAGCTGGGTCAGGAGGTCCCTGTGCTTGTCCTGTCTACGGGTTGGTGCCTGTGTCCTGAAGAGCCTAAGGAAGAAGGGTCTGCAGGTGTATCCCCCTCGCATAGCCTCAGTGGCTGTCAAGGACTTCTAGCCTCCTGGAAAGCCTTGGCAGCCCTTGGCTCTCTGGCCCGACATTGGTAAGCTCCTATGAGACCATGCAGCCTGGCAGGGACTCGAACCAGCCTCTGAGGACTGTTTTTTCCGCTTTAAGGATCTGCCTCGTCCATCTGGTGACACTGAGGACTTCCTGGCTGGGATAACCCTGCCTTCAGTCCACAAACACATGATTCACCCCAAGGAAGAGGTGTTTGGTTAAGGTCTGGGCTGGGGGCTGGGTGGATGTCCTCAAGCATTTACCTCTGTGCAGCTCTCCAAAGAAGGCAGCATGGCTGCTGCCTTTGGTCCTGTTCATGGTGGTGGCGATGTCATTCTGTCTTCCTCTCTTCCTTTGTCCTTTTGTTTTTTAACTATGAAAATTTACAAACCCGGATTTTTGTATTTATTGTGAGTGTTCGTGTGTGCAGATTTATGTGTGCCTTGGTTCAAGGGTGGAGGTCAGAAGACAATTACAAGAGTCAGTTCTCTCCTTCTAGCACGGGATTCTGGGATTCTAACTCAAGTTATCACGTTTGACGGCAAGCACTTTGAACTGCTGAGTCATCTTGCTGGCAAAATGGACTTTTTTTTTAAAGCAAAGTTGGAGTTTATTAAGACTTTCAATCCAGATTCACATATGGGCATTAAAGGGCGATGCCCACTGGAGGCATGGGTGCAACTTTCTCAATAGAGCAGCACGCAAACAAGGATTTAAGTATATATATATTTTATATTTATTTATTGTGGGGCGAAGTCTCACCATATAGACCAGACTAACTTCATACTTGCAGTAATTAGTCCCCTTGCCTTAGACTCCTGAGTGAACCACCACCTGGCTCAGATTTTTATTGATGTGTTGAGTGTTTTGGGTTTTTTTGTTTTGTTTTTTTTTAAGACAGGATTTTAAATGGCCCAGGTTGGCCTCAAATTTGCTGTGCAGCTGAGTCTGGCTTTGAACTCTTGATCCTCATGCTTCCATCTCTTAAGGATTACAGGCATGCACCACCTGTACCTACTCTTTATATGATTTTTTTTTTTTTTTGAGTAAGAAATAAATGTAGCTCAAGCTGACTAAGAATGTCACTATGTTTCTGGGGTAGCCCAAATTTGTGGCCTCAGCCTCCAAGGTGCTTAGGTTACAGGGGTGAGCCAATACACGGAAGGGAAAAGAAGAATTAAAGGGAGAAGATGACAGGTCCTAAGGGGTTGAGGTTTTTATTACAGGGAGAACACAGGTGGAAACAGAGGCATCTGAGGGAGTCCAGAATGGACATGATGGGCAGACTGGACCAGGCCTTGTGAGGAGGGGGAGGGGTGAGAGGCGAGAGCCAGGAACCAAGAGCTTTGGGCAAGAGGCAGAGACCAAAACAGCTGGGTTACACAGGAATCAGAAGAGTTGAGGGAAGGGAATGCCCAGCCCAGTCCCTGAGCTGGAGTTCACAGCAGGGTGACTCTGTAACAGGTACCAGAGATGCTGGGAGCACCTGGCAGCCAGCCTCCACTTTGATATGTTAAAGGCACCTCAACTGCTTGTCCCAGGTTTGAGACCTGACACACACCCGGTGCAGCATGGCTTCTGTTTATATCAGAACCTCAAACTTGTAGACCTACTCTGCTCAAGGTTAAAATTTTGTAAGTGTTTGTGCATATCTCTGTCTATCACTTTAATTGTGGGTTCCAGAGAAGGAATTGGGATTTTATCAGTAATTACTGTGTCCCCTGAAACAAATACCAATGGACATTAATATTGTTCCACACAGCATCCTTCACAAACCCCAGGACACTCAGGTTTGTCTGCGGTGCTTGTTTTTTGGGGTTTGTAGGGGACACCTTGGCACCTCGTTGGTTCTTTTCATTTTTTTTTAATTTGATTTTCTTTCTTAAAAAATGTATTAGTTATTAATGGTGTGTGTATGTGTGTGTGTGTGTGTGTGAGAGAGAGAGAGAGAGAGAGAGAGAGAGAGAGAGAGAGAGAGAGAGAGAGAGAGAGAGAGAGAGAAGAGAGAGAACAGGAGCCACAGCGTGAGTGTAGAGGACAGAGGATAACTTTCAGGAGGCGATTCTCTCCTTTCACTGTGGGTTCCAGAAATCAAATTCCCATCCTCACGCTTTGCCCAGTGAGCACTTTTACTCACCAAGCCACTTTGACAGCCCTTTTATTCTTTTCTTTCTTTCCCCTTCCTCCCTCCCTCCCTCCCTCCCTCCCTCCCTCTTTCTTTCTTTCTTTCTTTCTTTCTTTCTTTCTTTCTTTCTTTCTTTCTTTCTTTCTTTCTTTCTTTCTTTCTTCCTTGTTTTTTTCAAGACAGAGTTTCTCTGAGTAACAGTCCTGGGTGTCCTGGCCTCGAACTCACAGAGATCCACCTGCCTCAGCCTCCTGGGTGCTGGGATTAAAGGCATGCACCACCACAGCTGGGCACCTGCCTCATTTTCTAGATGCTGGGATTTCAGACAGGCGCCCCCCCCCCATGCCCCTGCCACAGGCTGGACTCTAAACAATCTGACAGTTGGGCCCTTCCTCCCAGACACTGGGGAGTGGGTTGAGAGTGCTGGGTAAGTGCTCTACCACTGAGCTACATCCTCAACCCCACTTTGGCTGTTTTTATGTGGAAATTTGAAAAGATGCAAAAGTCATGCTCCAGGCATCTTGACTCCTTTTGAATACACATGCAGATAAAAAATGGTCTCTGGTGTGTCCAGTGATGGATCTCTCACAGAGCCTGGAGGTGATCCTTGCTACCAGCTTTGTGTTGTTTGATTGTATTTTATGTACGTCAAACAGTCCAGTTCTTACACAAGGGCTGCACACTATACATGCTGTTCTGCATCCAATTTTTTGTATTGTGTTTGGTGATGCTCTTGACTTCTTTCCAAATCAGTGTACACAGCAATTCCCCCAGTGAAAATGAAAATGGCTCCATTTAAAGTGATCTGTGTGTGACTGGAGTGAGGGCCCAGCCTTAAGAGCACTTACTGCTCTTCCGGAGGACCCAAGTTCAGCTCCCAGCACCCAAAGTGGCTCACTACTGCCTGTAACTCCAGCTCCAGGAGATCCAAGGCATCTGCACTCCCATAACATACACTCGCACGGACATACATGCACACAAATAAAAAAATAAACCTTTAAACAGCTGTTTTAGTCATGCACTGAGCCCCACACCTGGGAGTTTAAAGGAAGAGGATCATGAGGTCATTCCAGACAGGGTTACACAGAGAAGGTGCTCAAAAAGAGGGGCAAGAAGGCTCAACAGGACAGAGCACCCAAGCATCTGCAGCACAAGTTGACAATCTGAGTTCAGTCCCCAGATGCTGCAGTGGAAGGAAAGAACGGAGACTCCTCCCCTTCTCCTCTTTTCATCATCTTTTTTTTTTTTTTTTTTTTTTTTTTTAAGACACGGTCTATCTATGTGGCTCTGGCTGTCCTGGAGCTCAATTTGTAGACCAGGTTGGCATTGAACTCAGAGATCTCCTGCCTCTGCTTCCGAGCACTAAGATTAAAGGTGTGTGTCGCCACACCCGGAACAAGAACCTGTTCTTGCAAATGTCTTCTGACTGCCACATGCAACCACTATATACACAGTAATAAGAAATGAAGAAGAAGAAGAAAAAAAAACACAAGAGAAAAAGCCAGGGAATATAGCTCAATGGTACAGTGCTTGCCTGGCTGCTTAACATGCATGAGGCCTTGGGTCAGTTTCTAGTACCTTAAAACAGCAGCAGCAGCAACAACAACAAAACACACAGGCTGAAGCCCAGAGCCAAGGCAGATGCTTAAGCCACTCACTAAAACAAACAAGCACATGTGCTTTGAGCTCTGTGAGCACACTGGTGGTAAACCCATCTGTAAACCCAGACCTCGGGACACGGGCAATAATACTAGAGTTGTTAGGGTCACAGCTTGAGCCAGCCAAAGACATTAAGTCATAATGAAGACTGGAGAAAGATGTATTCAAAATGGAAATATTGAAAAGAGGAACAATTAAAGGGTCCAATGACCCCCTCCTTCCCAGGTCAATCTTTCAGTGCTGGCTCATGCCAGGTTTAGGTTTAGAGGGCAGAGGTATGCGTCACTAAGTAGTTCTGGTCAAGGTGTAGTCCCACCCATCACTGACCCATCATTGTCTCAGTTCCAGTCTGTCTTATAAAGTGACCAGACAATGCATCAGAAATTTGTGAAATCTCTTCCTAGGAGACAGTTCCTTCTGGGACGGGCACCAGACCTCATCCTTTTCTTTCTGCCAGCATGAAAATCCTGGGAAAATTCCGATTTCTTGGAGACCATTGTTTCAATAGTTTTATAGCCAAAGGAAGGCTGCAAGTGTCTTTCTTTAGAGTACCTTCATTTTTACCACAATTGCTACAGAGACAGGAGAATGAATTCAAAGTAGGTAGTAAGTTCAAGGCCAGTCTAGTTACATGAGACTCTGTAAAACAAAACAAAAAAACCAACCAACCAAACACAAGGGGAAAAGAAGGAAAGGAGAAAGCAACGGGGCTTCTAGGACCTCTTCCGCATCTAGTGAATATCATAATCACGCTTTTTTAATGTTTTCATTTATTTATTTTTATTTCACATGCATTGGTGTTTTTCCTGCATATACGTCTGTGTGAGGGAGTCGGATCTTCTAGAACTGAAGTTACAGACAGTTGTAAGCTGCCATGTGGGTGCTGGGAATTGAACCCAGGTCCTTAGGAAGAACAGTCAGTGCTCCTAACTGCTGAGCCATCTCTCCAGCCCATAAGCATGGTTTGTTGTAGGAATTTAGCAGAGTCACTGTATCCGGGGTAGATATTAGAATGAACAACCGTCTTTTAAGAAGTACTTTGACCTTGGAGAATCCTTGTGGAAAACAGTGATTGTTTCCCATGATGTGTAGAATTGTTTTGCTGAAGGGACATTGCAGCCATCCCAAGACTTTGATCACAAGACACACCAGGCACACCCGAGGCTCTTGTATTATTGTGTATTACATATGATACAAAATAAAGGACTATGGCCATGAGGGTGTGTGATGCTCTCCTTTAGTAAGACATGTAAATTAGATTATGGACCTTGGTATGAGAACACACTTTGTGTAACTCAATAAATATGCCTTTGTAGGGCTGTTCGAGGTTCAGTCCATTAGAAGAGGCTGGACCTTCCTGCTGCCGCATAGGCCTTACAATTTTGTCTTGGAGTACCTTCTTTCTTCAATGGACCCATGCTACATGGTGCACTCGGACAATGGTTTTTAAATGTAAGAAGGTGCATAAGGTTACAAAGGAAACCAATGATACCAAAATGCAGTAAAAGCATTTTTTTAAAAATTGTGTGTGTGTGTGTGTGTGTGTGTGTGTGTGTGTGTGTGTGTGTACACATGGGTGCTGGTGCCCACAGAGGACAGAGGCATTAGGTCCTTGAAGCTGGAGTTGCAGTTGGTTTTGAACTTCCTGATGTGGGTTTGGGCAATAGAACATGGGTCCTCTGGAAGAACAGTAGGTGCTCTTAACCCATGTGCCATCTATTCAGCCCTCATTGTTGTTTTTAATATATATATTGGTTTTTTGAGACAGGGTTTCTCTGTGTAACAGCCCTGGCTGTCACTTTGTAGACCAGGCTGGCATCGAACTCACAGAGATCGGCCTGCTTCTGTCTCCTGAGTTCTGGGATTAAAGGCATGTGCCACCATGCCTGGCTATTTTTAATATATTTTTAAAGATTTAAATAATAATGTCAGGCAGTGGTGATGCACATCTTTAATCCTAGCACTCAGGAGGCAGAGGCAGATGAATCTCTGAGTTCGAGGCCAGCCTTGTTATTTATTAAGTGGCTCAATGTTTTTCATTAAGCGGTGCTGTTTACCATGTGAGAAAAGCCACGAGGCACAACAAAACCCACTATAAGAGTTTATTAAGGGAAGGGAACAGAAGGGGTGTGCATAGGCCTATAGAATGACCTTGCAGAAAGAGAGGGGAGGAATAGGTGGAACCTGCTTTTATAGGCTCCCCACACACATGCACATATGGGCTTACATAGCTACGCCACGCATGCACATAGACTATGTGATCACACAATGCACGGATTACACAGGACATAAGGTCCTGGGATAACTAAGCATTTTGCCTGGCTACTGGACAGTGACCCACAGGTATAGCTGGGGGAGTGGCTAGAAATTCTAACATTCCAGAGTCTTTGTTTTTCATAAAAATGGCAGGTGAATGGGAATGGGGGTGCTGTGCCTCCCAAAACTGCTTCCAGCTCACTCGGTGGGCATATGTTAACTTTTGGGGGTAGAGAAGGGAGCTTTTAGGGGAGCTGGACATCCTGAGGTAGTGGATTGTCCTCTGCTGCTTTGAGAATCATCCATAACCTTCTGCTACTTCAGGCTCTGTGACTGTTTGGGTCTGACAAGGTGCTGGTGAGGCAGAAGAGGAAGTTTAGAAGAAATGTTATATTGTGGGGGTCCCCGAGGGGTCCCAGGGTAAGGGAGGGGGTCCCAGGACCAGGAAAGTTTGAATTAGACTTATCTGAAGTGGATCTGACCTGACCAGGTGGATTCAAGCTAGCTTTGGAGCTCAGAAGAATTTTTAAACATATTAAGAAGCAGCCACAGGGAATTTAAAATGTTGAGCTGGTAGCCATGATATTATAATGTTTAGTACTCCACTATCAGAATTTTATTGGTTAATGTTAGCAAGAGAGAGAGAAAAATCTGGAGCATGCTCTTTTTCTGAGAAGGTCAGAAAAATAGGCTTAAGTCCTCTAAGTCTCTGGAGTGAGAGAGGGTAATGAGCCTGGGTAATGTACCTGGTAGGGTCCTGCAGCTGGATAATAATGGGGGGATAGTGCCTAGCAATAGAAGGGTTCTGGGTGTCCCAGACTTTGGGGTCCACCTGAGAGGCTGGCAAGGGAAATGAAATGTTAGAGCTAGTAGGCTGGGTGGCTAGGAGGAGGAGAGGAGCTGCTGATGAGTCTGGAGTGAGGCAAATAAGGGGAGCAAATGAAATAAAAGCTCCTACCTTAGCTAGAAAATCTCTTCCCATTAGGGCATAGGGCAGGTTGGCACAACTAAAAATGTGTGAGTGAGAGGGATACCCCTGAAAATACAATTAAGTGGTGGGGTCTGGTGAGGTAGGTAAAGCTGTTCCCCTACCCTGACAATAGGGAGATTAGAAAGAGAGGTGGGACCCCAAAACTACCTCAGGACTGATTAAGAGGCTCTGGTATCCAAAAGGAAGGAAATGGATTGCCCTAAACTCTGATGGCTACCCTAAGTTCCCTGTGAGAGATGGCACCTTCAATCCTCGCCCATGGCTAAACCTAGGAGATCACCTGGAGAGTGGTCTTCATTTGGTGTCCCCATGCCACGAGGTGCATGAGGGCAGTCAGCTGACCAGTGTCCCTCTTGGTGGCACTTTGGACAAGTCCCAGATGATGGCCTGCATGGGGCAGGGCAGGCACAAGCCCAGCGGCCTTCTCTACCACACTTAAAACAGGGACCTGGAGGCCTTTGGGTGGCCAGTTGGATAGTGTGTGGCAGTTCTGTTTATGGGCTTTCTCATCTCTCCCATGGTACACTTTAAATGCCACTGCTAAGAATTCTGCTGTGGGGTCAGGGGCCCTCTCTCCAGACCCTTAAGTTTAGCCCTGATGTCAGGGAAGTTCTGCGAGACAAAGTGGGTCATAAGGAACTGTCTGCCTTCTGGGCTTTCAGGATGTAGGCTAGTATATTGTAAGAGAGCCTTTGTAAGCTGTTCTAAAAAAAGAGACAGATTTTCTTCCTTATCTTGCTTTATGTTTTTTTAGATTTTCATAGTTTACTGGCTTGAGGTCAGCCTTTCAATGACCTGCCAGGAGGCAGGTTATAAAGCAATCCCTAGTTAGAGAGCCAGCCAGGGTTTTATGATCCCATTGTGGGTCCTGATCAGGAACCACCTTGGCCCCGGGTGGATGGGCAGAATTAGTTTGATGAACCTTGTCTGTGTGTATCCTAACCTGCTCCCAAACTTGTCCGTGCTCCTCAGGAAGTAGGATTAGAAAGTATCGGAGCACGTGGGCTGGAGAGAAGGAATCAAGAAGGGAGGGTTTGGAACAGAGGTAAAAAAAGCTTGGGTATAAGGCAACTCTTTCCATTTGCCCATTTGCTGGCAGAAGTTGGATAATTCTCGTAAAATGTTGGGATCCAAGGAGCCATTAGGTGGCCATTTTTATTGTTCTCTAAGGGATATTTGGGCCACTTCTCAGAGGAGGAGTGGGACTAAGAGGAGGAAGCTTTATTCCCATGACCGCAGCAGAGAAAAAAATAAATAAATAAAAAAATAAACGTGATCCAGGACTACAATCTCAGGCGTCCCTGAGATCCAGTGAGGATTGGTGATTGGCACAAGTCATTCAATGCTTCACGAAGCGAGAGAATGAGGGCGGGGCATACGCAGCCTGAGGACGCAGCCTGAGGACGGGGGTCCCACAGTGAGAACAATATCTCATACTAAAGTCATGGGAAATGGCTAGAAATTGAAGTCTGTGATGGGGGCCAACCGTAGCTGATGAAGGCCATAGACAGGGGTTCCCCCAATCCTGGGGACACCAGAAGGACGCCGGACAATCTACAGTCATTCCCATGGAACCAGGGGACTGTTTACACTGGCTGGAAAGGGAAAACTCACCAATCGAAGCAGCTGGTGTTGTGCAGAGTGGTCTGGCGGCCGGGCAAATGGAAAAGTGGGCAGTTGTAGTTAGATTAAACCTCGGTACAGGATCCTGGGTGCAGAGCACCGGGAGGGTGTGCTTTGTTTCAGCACCATTGTTATTTATTAAGTGGAGCAACGTTATTTATTAAGCAGTGCTGTTTACCATACGAGAGAAGTCACGAGGCACAACAAAACCTACTGTAAGAGTTTATTAAGGCAGGGGAACAGAAGGGGTGTGTATAGGCCTATGGAATGACTGTGCAGGAAGAGAGGGGAGGAATAGGTGGACCCACTTTTATAGGTTCCCCCCACAGGCTTATATTGGCTTATGTAGCTACGCCACGCATGCGCATAGATTACGTGATCACACTGTATGCAAATTACGTGATCATGTAGCACATGGATTACATAGGACATAAGGCCCTTCGATGACTAAGCATCTTGTCTGGCTACTGGACAGCGCACACACGGCCATGTAGCTGGGGGAGTGGCTAGGAATTCTAACAAGCCTTGTCTACAGAGCCCAGGAAGGCCAGGGCTACGCAGAGACACTCTGTTTTAGAAAACAACAACAACAACAGATATTTTAAAAATAATGTAACTCTACAATATTTTATTACTTTATTATTATTTTTATGTGTATGGGTGTTTCGCCTGAGTCATGTGTGTTCCTGGTGCCCATGAAGGCCAAAAGAGGGAGTTGGATCCCCTGGAACTGGAATTACAGATGGCTGTGAGCCGCCATGTAGATGTTAGAAACCAAACTGGGATCCTTACAAGAACAAGTGCCCTAACTACTAAACCCAGCTCTCCAGCTCATTATTATTTTGAGACAAGGCCTTGCTATGTAGCTCAGGCTAGCTTTGAACTCATGACCCTCCTGATTTAGTCTCCTGTGTGTGTAGAGAAAGCAGGCCTGAGCCATCATAACATCTGGCAATATTATTTTAGTTTAGTTTATTAACTTACTTTTATTTATTTATTTTATTGTTTATTTGGTTTTTCAAGACAGGGTTTCTCTGTGTAGCCCTGGCTGTCCTAGAACTCACTCTGTAGACCAGGCTGGCCTCGATCTCAGAGATCCACCTGCCTCTGCCTCCTGAGTGCTGGGATTAAAGGCCTGCAGCACATTTACTCTTTTCAGAGGATGGCCTGGGCAGGTGTCTCTGAGAAGGTGACATGTGAGCAAAGACTTGAGGGAAGTGAGGGAACAGAGTGACCCCTGGGGATGTGCTGTGAGGCAGGACTGACTGCACAGGACAGGGGAGGAATTATGTCACTCTAATGGTTACAATCTCATGGCATTCCGTAAGTCCTGAGTCCGTTTACAGGAAGGAAATCGAGCTTGATTAGTTTATTTATTTGCTGGCATTTTGGTGCTGGGTAAGGACTGAGGACCTTGTTCTCTGTTGAAGGGCTATGACCTCCCCCAGCCCTTATTACCATAATATTAAAGAGGATGAGTAGTTCAGTGATTGGTAAACATCTTCAAAAATTTATTTATGAGGCTGGAGAAATGGTTCAGTGGTTAAGAGTACTGGCTGCTGTTACAGAGGACCTGGGTTTGATTTCCAGCACCCACATGGCAGCTCATAATTGTAACTCCAGTTCCTGCAGATCTGACACCCTCTTTTGGACTCCACGGGCACCAAGCATGTGCATAGACACACATGCAGGCAAAATACTCATACACATAAAATAAAAATGAATAACTCAAAAAATTAAAAACATTATTTATTGTGTGTATGTATCTGTTTATGTGTGGGTGTACACATGTGAAAATCAGAGCATACCTAGAAGGGTAGGTTCTCTTTGTTAGACCCTAAATTAACCTGTAAGCCCCACCTGCCTAAGGACCAGATAATTCCTGGGATTCTGGGAGTTGTAGTTCTTGGAAAATAACAACAAAGCCTAATGGGAAAGTATGGTAGCCTATGAGTTTTGTCCATATAAGCCCCAACAACAGGTGCCTCGAGGCCCCACAGCTGGAAAGTTTCCAAGTGGTGGTCAAATTCCATCTTGATCAGTATTTAAAATTTTAATAAAAGCTTGCTTAAGGCTGGGCAGTGGTGGTGCATGCCTTTAGTTCCAGCACTTGGGAGGCAGAGGCAGGTGGATCTCTGTGAGTTCGAGGCCATCCTGGTCTACAGAGCGAGTTCTAGGATACGCAGAGAAACCCTGTCTGGAAAAAACAACAACAACAACAAAAGCTTGCTTAACTTCAGCCAAAGTGGTGGAACTAGTTTTTCTTTGGCAAATTTCAGGATTAGCAGCTCCTTCTGCCGTGTGAGTCATGGATGTTGAACTCAGGTCGGCAGTCTTGATTGCAGGTGCCTTTCAGGCTTGCTTCTTTCTTAGCACATTAGCTATTAAGATGGGGACCAGGGCTGACCATCAACTCAGTAATGCCCACTTAGGATGTGTGAGGCTTTGGATTTGATCTTCATCACTGCATAGAGTGGAGTGTAGTAGTGCGGGCTTGTAATCCCAGCACTCAGAAGATGGAAGCAGAAGGATCAGAAGTTCAAGCTCACCCTCAGCTACATAGTGAGTGTTCAGGGACTGCTGGGGCTACATGAGACCCTGTCCCAAACTAATTAGGGCTGGAGAGAGGACGCAGGGTTAGTTCTCAGCATCCATAATGTGCCTCATAACTACCTGTAACTCCAGTTCAGGAGACCTGACACCTCTTCTGACCTCCAAAGCTCCTGAATGCACGTAGTGCACATGCATATACACATAAAATATTTTTTAAAAACTATTAAGATAGGAACTGGGAAGCTGGGCTGTGATGTCGCTCGCCTTTAATCCCAGCACTCAGGAGTGAGTTCGAGGCCAGCCTGGTCTATAAAGGGAGTTCCAGAATAGTCAGAGCTGTTAGGAAGAGAAAGCTGTCTCAAAACAAAACAAAACAACAACAAAAAACAAAACAAACAAACAAACAAACAAAAACAACAGCAGGAGCTGGAGAGATGGCTCAGAGGTTAAGAGCACTGACTGCTCTCCCAGAGGACCTGAGTTCAATTCCCAGCAACCACATGGTGGCTCACAACCATCTATAATGAGATCTGATGCCCTCTTCTGGTCTGCAGGGATACACGCAGACAGAACACTGTATACATAATAAATAAACAAATCTTTAAAAACAACAACAACAACAGTAACAGTAACAGAAAGATAGGAGTTGGGGCTCAGTACACACCACCTGCCACCTGTATGATGCAACCAACCCAAAGCACTTCGCTTCTGCCTGACAAAGTTCCTGTCACCTTAGTGCAGCTCAGGTTTGCACTCATCAACAAGTTGTTACCTCTCACTTAGACATTTGTGAGCATGAAGCTGTTTCAAGTTCATGGCTTCAGAGTTGCCTCCAAGTTCATGGAGTTCCTGAATTTGGAATTTGGGGTCAGGATTCCTGCTGAGAAATGAGGCTGTTCTTCATCCAACCAGTCACTCCTTGTTGAAAAAATGATCCCGTGAGTTGCCCACCAGCAGGGAAGACTCCTGCGGGCAGGCTTCCCCACCAACACACTCTGTAGGACCCTGCAATCTACAAGACCTACTCCCTACCCCAAACCCACCCATCCTTCTGTGACCTGAGCAGCTTCCTGAGATACAGAATCCGCCAGCTCTGATTGGACCAAGAGATACAATATGACCAGCTACCTCAAACTCCCTCAAACCCCAACTGCTATTCTCTCCCAGCATTCAACCTCTCTACTCTGTGTCTGGAGATACAAAATGACCAGCTACCTCTAACTCCTGACTGCCAAGAGAACAATGAGGCAAAATGAATCCTTCCTCCTTCTGTGAGTAGCTTTTCTATGGTATTTTGTTAACAGTAATGAGGAAAGTTTAAAATATACTAATAAAAATATACTAATTTAAAAGAAAAGAAAAATGATCTTGCTTCAACCCTTCTCCAAGTCTGGTCATGAAATGGAGAACAGGCCGGAGAAGGATCTGGGGTCCTTCTGCCCATGGAGTGTCAGAGTCTTGTGCTCTGACCTGTGGTCAGGTCATTCCGCAGCTTCTCCTCACAGGATGGTGGCAAGGAGCCCTGCCAGCCAGGAGCAGGCTGGCAGCTGGTGTCCTGCCCCGTCATGACCCGCCCTGCCTGCGCCCCCGCAGGGCCCTGGCCAGCACAGCTGTGGATGTGACAGGAGCCTTGGCTCTGATTCACCCAGGCACATTCCTGGCTCAGCCACTGTTTTGGTTTTTTTTTTTTTTTTTTTTTTTTTGTATGTGTGTGACTTTTTCTCCCACACCCCTCCCACCCCTTTCCTCAAAAATGCTGTGTCTTTCCCTAGAGGGCTCCTCTGGGCGGCGCCTCCAGGAGGGAAACTCGGTCTGGATTTCCTGGAACATGGGGAGCTTGTAAGAGTAGGGTTGCTTGTGACAGCCGGGCCAACCCCACCCGAGTATGACTGAGTCTTCTTGCAGAAAGAGGGACAGGGAGAGTCCTGGGGCTCCTGGAGACGATGGAATATAGGTGCCCCTGGTCTTAGGGAGACAGCTCCATGGAATCAGAGCCTGGCCACCTTTGTCTGAGCTTAGGTGAGAATTCAGAAATGTGATTCGTGGCTGGAGAGATGGCTCAGCAGTTAAGAGCACTGGCTGCTCTTCCAGAGGGCCCAGCTTCAATTCCCAGCACCCACATGGCAGCTCATAACTGTCTGTAACTCCAGTTCCAGAGGATCTGATACCTTCACACCGATGCACATAAAAATAAAGTTAAATAAGTTTTACATATATACCGCTCTACCCATCAATGGGGTGGGTTCCTTTCATGTAACAAATTTGTTGAGAAATCCCCACTGTACCTCTGGGGCCTCCTAGACAGTAGGCAAGTGCTGGCCCCCTGTATGGCCAGGCAGAGAGGATAGTGTGGGAAAGACAAAGCAGCTGTGGAGCCAGAGCTTCTGGGGGGGCTACAGTCCCCAGGCTCTGACAGACAGCGGGGGAAGTAGGAAGGACAGGTCTATGCAGAACAGTGGTTCTCAACCTCCCTAATGCTGCGACCCTTTCATACCATTCCTCATGTTGTGGTGACCCCCAACCATAAAAATTTTTTTGTTGCTACTTCATAACTGTAATTTTGCTACTGTTGTGAATCATAAGTAAGTATCTATGTTTTCTGATGGTCTTAGGCAACCCTTGTACAAAGGTTGTTTGACCCCCAATGGGGTCTCGACCCACAGGTTGAGAACCGCTGACATAGAAGGGCAGGAACAGCAGAAAGAAGTCTGGGTTTTTTTTTTGTTTTTTTTTTTTTTGAGGAAGGTGTGTGGAGGTAGGTGGGTCAGAGAAAGACTGTGGCTCCTTTCATGAGACCCCACCATAGAAAGGGATCTGAGCTGGAAGTGATTAAGTCTAAAATGACCGGTCCTGGGGTGGGGGTGGTGGGCAAAGGGTGTTCTGTAAGAGGCAGGAACAGGTGGAGCAGGGGCTTTGGGAACAGTCAGCAGGGAACACAGATGCAGCTCCACCTGGTCAGGAATGTGGGCTGAGGATTGATGGGGAGCTAGGACACTTTTTTTTTTTTTTTAAAGATAGTGTCTCATTTAGCCCAGGCTGGCCTTGAACTCAGTACATAGTAAAGGATGACCTTGAACTATTGATCCTTCTGCCTCTACCTCTCAAGTCCTGAAATTACACCACATTTAGTTTATGTGGTGCTGGGGACTGAACCAAGGCTTCTTGCATGCCAAGCAAACGCTTTACCAACTGAGCTCAATCCCCAGTCTGGGAGCTGCTCTTTAAAAGCTTTGAACTGGTGGAGCCACACAACTGGGGGCAGCCTCTGTGGGAAGAGCCAAACCCAGACTTCAATCCAGGTTAGGACAGTGGCTGCTGAGATTTGGGGGACATATGAGGTCATGACCTGAGTTGGGGATATCCTTGGGTTTCCCTGTCATTTTCTGCTTATGAGCACATGGCTAGATTTAGAGGGGTTTTGTGGGGTGAAGGAAAGAAGGCCTGGGAGCAGGGAGCCGGGGAAAGCCTTGCCCAAAGAACGCCCGAGGGCCTGGAGGCTAAGCACCTTCCTCTTCCCCAACCCCACCCACCCCTGTTTCAAGCCCAGCTTCCTTACCTGTGGGAAGGGACAGCAAGTTCCCATTCCGCTAGGGATGGCAAGGTATGTCATGTATGATGTGTCCAAGGAAGAGGACCCTTCTCCCAGACATCAGCTGAAGGCCAGTGTGGTCATAACACTCCACTGGAACTTTTGGTGGTTTTTCTTTGTTTTCAGATAAAGGGAAGGGAGCCCTGGACGGTGGAGGGTGAGGGAGCCTCAGCCTTTACAACTTCCAGACCACCTGTGTCTTCCTAACTAACTGACACGGACTTGGCCGGACTTTGCTGTAGCCTCTGAGCCTTTGTATTGTGACCCTTCCCCTTGGCCTAGGATAGGCCTGCACACTGGCCCTGCCTCTCATGGCGCTGACTCTCCTGGTTAGATCTGCTACTGCAGTTCTTTGGTTGTTATTGTTGTTTGCTTTTTCAAGACAGGGTTTCTCTGTGTAACGGCTCCTGCTGTCCTAGAACTCGATTTGTAGACCAGGCTGGCCTCAAACTGATCCACCTGCCTCTGCCTCCCCAATGCTGGGATTAAAGGTGTGCGCCACTACCGCCCGCACGGCAGTTATTGGAGTTCTTTAGCAAAGTTTTCTGAAGTGACCACTGCAGGTTGCTGACTCACTCTGCCTCACAGCTGGGTGTCCCATGAGGCTGGGAGCATCCCCCAGTGTCTAGCACAGTGCCTGTCCATAACAGATGCTTAATATAAGCCTGTTGGATGAAGGGAGGGACGAATCTTCTTGGCACCCAACAAGAGGTGGTACGCAGTAGCCCCTTCAACTTCAAGATCCTTTCGCCTTCCCCTCCCAGGTGCTGGGATTGAGGCACAAACCACCACACAGAGTAGGAACAGAATGTACAGAGAGGTTGGGTAGCCCGCCACATAGCAAAACACAGCCAGAATCAGATGATCTTTGGGGAAATCTCCTTGCAGACTGGGGCCCAGAAGTGGGCAGCTGGAGTTATCCAGGGAGGTGATGGGACCATATGGACAAAGAAGGAGTGTGGGGACCGAGCCCCACCCATCCCTGTTTTCTCCAAGACAGCAGTTTGTGGCTGTTTTCACCAAGAGCGACTCAGGTGACCTTCAGGTTGGGGCCTAAAGGGTCCCAGGGGCTGGCTGGGTGGAGGGCCTGGGCTGGCCCGCTGGCTCCTATTGCCCCTTTGCCCGCCTGCTGGCTTCGCACACAGATTACAACTTCCGCTTCTCCGTGGTCTTACGCAGGCTACCTCCGGCCCGCCATTGTCTCATTGTTTGCCGAGGGAAGCTCCTGGAGGAAATTAACCTGCCGCTCACCCGGAGCTGGGAGTTTCTGTACCAATCCCCACAGGGAATGCCTGGGGCGGGGCGGGCAGGGGTTCGTAACAGACAATACAACAGGAGGAGACCACAGGCGAGCAAGTGTGCGAAGCGGGGGGCCAAGCTGAACCTGTCCGGAGCCAAGCTGCGTGCCGGGGAACTAGAGAGTTAGATGCAGGGCAAGGACCTTGACCTTAGGGACCCTGTGCAGGAGCCTCAGAGTCAAGTCTCAGGAGCCAGGCAGGTGACAGAAATCTGAAGCCCGTGAACTCCTTTACTAGATACAGGCTCACTGTATAGCCCAGGCTGGCTTTGAAAGCCTCCTCCCGTTTCAACCTCCCAAACGGGGCTGCGATCACAGGCAGGCACCACTGCCCTCTCTTCGCTCTTTCTCAAGATACACCACCACATCTGGCTTTCTGCGTGCCCTTGACCCCTTGGCATCCACTGGGAAAAGCCACGCTGATGTTTATACATTTTAAGTTATATTTTATTTATTTAATGTGCATGTAGGGGCGGGGTTTGTGCCAGGGCCTCGGTGTGAATGTGGAAGTCAGAGGACAATGCCAGAGAGTCAGTTTTTTCCTTCTATCATGTGAGTCCCAGGGATGGAACTCAGGTCACCAGGCTTGGCGGAATTCCTTTACCTGCTGAGCCCCGGCACCACCTTCCCCCCTTTTTGCCTATGGTTCTGGGATTGAGCTTTGAGCATGTTAAACTAGTGCTCTGTCACTGAGCTATACCCCTGGCCTTCATGCTGATACTTAAATTTTTTCCCTTTATTTTTTATTTTGTGTGTCTGGGTGTTTTTCCTGCATGTGTGTTTGCGTACCACATGTGTGCAGTGCCTTCAGAAGCCAGATTGGGCATCAGATTTCTTGGGACTAGAGTTATAGATGGTTGTGACCCACCGTGTGGATGCTGGGGGAACTGAACTCCGGTAGTCTGGAAGAGCAACCAATGCTCTTAACAGCTGAGCCATCTCTCCAGCCCCTTCATGCTGTTACTTTGACCTTGCTCCTCTGTAGTAAGAGTTACATCCAGTCCATTTTTCAGTCTCCTGGGAAAAAAGAGTTTAATTCTTGTTTTAGTTCAAGTTATGGGACCCTTATACGAATTCATCATTCAATTAAAATTTTTTCTTCTGAATACCTACTGTGTGCCTGCATTGTGCCATGCACCAAGGGTACAAGAAGGACCAATGTGGACTTTGTCCTCCCGTTGTTTATACGTCATATGATGTGTACAGATTCATGACTTATGTGTTGTGGTGTCTCTTATGGGCAGACAAAATAAGAGTTATCATTTAAGTCAAGGTGAGGGTCAGGAGACGGTACCCGAAGTCTTAGCGGGTTGAGTCTATAGTTGTAGAACAGTTTGTAACACTGAAGACACCTACTGCCTGTTGTATCCCCTGTTGCCGTTTGTTTTTGCTCTTTTGGGGGGCCCATCGCCCAGATCCCAAACAAATCACATTTGGAGGTTTATTCTTAGTTATGAATGCCCAGCCTTAGTTTGGCTTATTTCTAGCCAGCTTTTTTTTTTTTTTTTTTTTTTGGTTTTTCGAGACAGAGTTTCTCTGTGTAGCTTTGCGCCTCTCCTGGAACTCACTTGGTAGCCCAGGCTGGCCTCGAACTCACAGAGATCCACCTGGCTCTGCCTCCCGAGTGCTGGGATTAAAGGCGTGAGCCACCACCGCCCGGCTTTTTTTTTTTTTAAACAGGGTTTCTCTGTGTAGCTTTGAGCCTTTCCTGGATCTCGCTCTGTAGACCAGGCTGGCCTTGAACTCACAGAGATCCACCTGCCTCTGCCTCCTGAATGCTGGGATTAAAGGCGTGCGCCACCACCGCCTGGCCTAGCCAGCTTTTCTTAAATTTAAATTATCCTGTCTGTCTTTTGCCTCCGGGCTTTTACCTTTTCTTATTTCTGTGTACCTTTCTTTTTTACTCCGGGTCTAGCTGTGTAGCTGGGTGGCTGGCCTCTGATGTCCTTTTCCTACTCTAGCTACTTCTCTCCTCTGAGATTTTTCCTTCTCATTGGGTGCCACTTACTATGAGAAATCTATGTGAGTATGATTAAGGGGTAACAAGGATTTATTAAAGTAATAAAGGGGAAGATACACTCATGAATACAGAACTGTTCTGCCCGGGAGTGAATGGACCCAGCCGTCTGAATCCACCCCAAGAAGAAGGGTTGTGACCCCCTCGCTCTCTCTTTTTAAGTGATCACTTATGCAGATCAGAAGCCACACCCTAAGGCTTACACCTCAAAGCTAATTGGTGGAACGAATTCCCACTACAATCCCCTTTCCCTTTTCTCCTGTTGGTCTGGCTTCTTTTTATTTGTTTGGAGATAAGGTCTTGTGATGTAGCCCTGGCTGACTCCAATTTATGGCTGCCCTCCTTATTGCCTCCCAAATGCTGGGATTTCAAGCTATGCCACTATATCTGGCTTCAAATGCCAGTCATTTAGTTTTTCAAGATCTTTGGAAGTTTCATCAAAGCTCTTAATAATTTAAAGATATACACTTTATGCTAAAAACGACTATAAATAACTAGATGTGCCTGTATCCTAGTGTTTGGAGGATGGAGGCAAGAGGATCAATTCAAGGCTAGTCTTGAGGTAATATAGCTCAGGGGTGGCGATCCTGGCTGTGCAAGGCCCAAGGTTCAATCCCTAGTATTACCAACCTCCCCCCGCCCCCGAAAAAAAGGTCAGTCTTAGTTATATAGAGAGTTTAAGATTAACATGGGTTAGCCTCAAAAACAAAACAAAACAACAAAACAAACAACAAAAAATCTATCTGTGGAGAGATAGCTCAGAGGTTAAGAGCATTAGCTGCTCTTCCAGAGGACCCAAGTTTGATTCCTAGTACCCACATGGTGGCTCACAACCACGTGTAACTCCAGTCCTGGGAGACCTAACACCATCCTTTGGCTTCCTCGGCACATAGATATATACATGCAGACGAAACATTCATACTTCTAAAATAAAAATAAAAAAGCCAGGCAGTGGTGGCACAATGCTTCTAATCTAAGCACTGGGGAGGCAGAGGCCGGCAGATTTCTGTGAGTTTGAGGCCAGCCTGGTCTACAGAGCTAATTCCAGGACAGCTAGGCAGCCAGGGCTGTTACACACAGAAATCCTGTCTTGAAAAACCAAAACCAAAACCAAACCAAAACAAAACAAAACAAACGACAAGTTGCTTGGGACTGTGTAAGAAGACTAAACTGTCTCAAGGAAATGGAAACCAAGTCAAAAGTCACAAGCCCATTGCCTGGCCGATCTCAGTAAGTGTGAGATGTTCAATGTGGGCCAAGACAGGGAAGGAAGCTACGAGGTCTCTAGAAGGGGAGGAAAAGGTTCTCGAAGGCCATGGCGCATGGGAGGTTCTCGGAGGAGAACGGCTTTGAATAGTACAGGGATGTGCAGGGGTAGCCTAGGGATGAGGGACCACCCATCACGAGGAGAAAACAGACACCTGGACAAGGGGAGGCAAGCTTGGGGAGACCACTTCTACATGGGCTGTGTTTTCACTGTGAAGTGGGCAGAACAGTCCCTGCCTTGCTTGGCACCCGGTTCCTTTACTGCTGACCTACCCATTGCTGTGGTGTAAGTCAAGCCTCTAGTGAAGGGAAGGCGCCCCCAATAGCAGCTTCATTTCCCCCCACCCCAGAAGAGAGCACTCACAAGATACCAGAGCTGGAAGGACCCTCAAAGACCGTTGATGACACATCTATCCGTGTGCTGATCAGATGTCATTCATCAATCTATAGATGACACTTACCCATTTTTTTTCATACTTTGACAAGTACCAGTCATTTCATTCATCACTAACCCAGTCCAAAGCCCATTCATCCTTCATGTACCACCTACCCTTATCCATCATCATTCACACAGCACCAACCCACCATCTGTCTCCTTGCCAACCTCATCCATCTGTTTCTCATCCATATACGCATTCAGACAGATAGCTAATCAGCTATCAGTCTCCATCTGTCTAGCCATTGTCCTCCACTCATCATCCATCTAGCCACCATTCACTAATTTGCATCTCTCAAGCAAATAATTTGTTTCTTATCCGTCTATTCACGTACTATCCATCTATCTCCCAACCATCTATTCACCCATTATTCATTCATTTGTCCATTCATTATTTCACATGTATTGATATTTCAAAAGTCTGTTTTTTTAATCTTTTCTTTTAAGACAAAAACTTTAAATTGCTTTTATTTATTTATTTGTGTGTATGGCCAATGCCTAACATGGTACCCATGTGGCTGTCAGAGAACACTTGGAAGGGGTCAGTTCTCTCTTTTCATGTGGAGTCTCAGGGCTCCAGGTCGTCAGGAGGAGGCAAGGGCCATTACCAGCTGAGCCACCTCTCAGACATTTCCTTTTCTTTTTGAGATAAGGTCTTGCTGTGTAGCCCTGGCTGTCTTGGCACTCATTGACTTCAAGCTCATGGTAACCCAACTGCCTCAGCCTCGTGAATGCTGCGATTAGAGGTATGTGCCACCACACCCTGCCAAATTTATGCTTCATTTCTATCATCCACAAAAAATCACCAACTTACCACTTTACTCTTTATTATTCCTTCTCCATGTACAATTCTGTCTTCATTCACTATTTCTTAAATATTGGTCGTCTGTTAGCTGTGTCTGTCATCATCTATGCATCTTCCATCTACACAGCTACCTACCATTCATCTAGTCATTCTATCTAATGCCCAGTCAGCCATTCATTTACAATTCATTTTCCATGTCACCTGTCAGGGAATATATGCTAAGAAGGCAGACTAAATAAGCTACAATCTGCCCCCAACGGTTCAGAGTCTAGTAGAGAAAGATCCACAAACCGGGAAAGAATTAGACTAACACGGTGGTTCCCACACCAGTTATGACTCTGCCATCCAGCCGAAGAGGACCAGCCATGAATTCCATCTAAGGGAGCGAAGAATTCACAAGTGGGGTGGCCATGAAACTTTGTTTTTTTTTTCAGTTTGGGGACTGGAACCCAGGACCTTGAGGGAGTCAGGTCCTCGCTACAGTCCTGGGCCTGAATTGAGTCCTGATGGTGAGTAGAAGTTCCTCTGGTGTTTCTGTGGTGGTGGTGGGGTTTTAGAGTGGGGGTGTAAGTACGCACCACCGCATTGAGCGTTATCACCAGGACAGAGACTTGTAAACAGAACTCCAGCCTCCTAGACTAACCCGTTTCCAATGCCTTGTGGAAAACAGTAAGTACTTAGAGGAGGGAAGTAATCAAAGCAAACCTCCTTCAAGGGGGAACAGAGGTTCTAGGAATAGGCAGAGTCCTGGCAATGGGCAAGGTCAGGTATGGCGGCACGTGCTTCTAATCCCAGATGGAAACAGGAGGATCAGACTAAAGTTATCAACAAGAAAGGATGGCTTTGGGATGGGAGGAGACAGGGAAAGGTGAAGAACACTTAGGCGTTACCTCTTTAAGTGCGATGGTTTATCCTCGTTGTCAGCTTGACTAGATTGAGAATCCCCTGGGAGGGCTGGGAGTGAGGACCCAGTGTCTAAGGGCACACGCCACCAAGCCTGAGGATCTGAATTCAATCCCAGGACTCACGTGGGTGAAAGAGAAGTGATTCTCTCAAGTTGCCTCTCACCTCCACTTGTACACTGTGACACGCCTGTGCCTACATGTACGTGCAAAATAAATAAAAATGCAGTTAAAAAATTAGACTCTCCTAGGAGGCACACCTCTGGGTATGTCCGTGAAGGCATTTCCAGGAAGATTCAGCTACAGAGCGATGACCCACCCTGAATGTGGTGACACCATCCTGTGGGCTGAGGACCTGACTGAAAAGGAGAAAGCAAGTTGGCAAGCACTATTCATCCCTCTCTGCTGTGTGACTGAGTGTCTCCCCCCCCCACCCCAACCCCCACCCCAGCCCCGTCTCCCGTCCCCCATGCCTTCTTTACTATGATGGACGAGACCGCAAACTAACAGCCAAAACAAACTTATTCTTCTTTTAGATGATTTTGTCGGGCAGCAACAATAAAATTTTGTCACAGCAGCAAGAATAAAACATATTTTAGGTAAAAACGGACCAGGAAAGACATTAGGGCCTGGGTGACAGCTCTGTAAGTACACGTGCCTTGCATCCTGCCCCTCTGACGCCAGCCCTGGGGTGGTGAAGACAGCGGATCCCTGAGGCTAGCTGGCGATACACTCTCGCCTACTTGGCAAATCTCAGGCCAGCGAGAGACTTTGTCTCAAATAATAAGGGGACAGCACTTGAAGAAACAACGCCCAAGGTTATCATCTGATCCGCACACGAAGGCGCATACATACACCTGCATACTCACATGTACCTGTGTATACATATACACGGGATGAAACCAGACCTTTTTTTTTTTTGAAGCATTTAATTATTTATTTTATATGTGTGTGGGCATGTGTGTACCACCCAGCATGTGTGGAAGTCAGAGGACAAGTTACAGGAGTCGGTTCTCACCTTCCACCATGTGCGATCTAGGAATCGAACTCAGACCTTCAGCCTTGGCACCTGACGCCTTCATCCACCAAGCCGTCTCACCAGCCCCGAAAGCAGACATTGAAGAACTTCCTTGCTACCGTCTCTCAGGTATTTACAGTGATGTTGCTGTTATGGTGACAGCGACATGTTACTGAGCACAGAGTGTGTTGAACACAGCTATACATTTTTTGAGCGTTACCCCATTTCATGCTTCACCCTCAGAAATTGTAAGAAATAGTGATGGCTCTTATCCTCCGTGCTATGCCTGAGGAAACTGTCCCTGAGAGGTTAAGCTGGTGTTCAAATATAGATCACGTGACTATACACGGCAGCTTCTCCCCATTCTCCTTCACTCCTCTCAGGGTGTTTGGATAGGACATAAGGGTCCTGATGGGGACATGTGGGGACACAGAAGGGGAGTGGGAAGAGGAGACTTATGTGACTGAGTCACAATTGTGCACTTACTAAATTCGAGTTGCATATTAGAGACATCTCCATCTTTCTAGACTCAAACAGCTCCTGGTCCACAGCAAGTAATATATTGCTTTTTGCTGAATCCTATTGCAAAGAAAATGACCATCTAGAACACAGGGGGTGCACGGTTGTGTTCAGACACCACTACAAGGTGCTAGTATAAAGAAGATAGAATTTCATCTTTTTTTCCTGCTCTGTGCTGAGGGCACAGAGGTCGTTGTACTCACAGAAAAGCACTAAGAGAACCAGGAATGTTAAACACACAGGGGTCTCTTCTCACGGAGGAGATAAAATACCTGCTCTCCTGCCCAGCAGGCTGGGAGTGGATTTTGTTAATGACCTGGTGACCTTTTCGCTATCTGTAGAGTCAGACCTCACCCAAATTCCCCAAAATGATTATCCCAGACTCTTCCCTCCCTAGATCATTACCCAGCCTTAGGGGAGATGTCACACGTACGTTAGAGCCTGCTGACCTCTATGCTGCGGGTCAGAGACCACACTGGATGCTCAGCCTTTTAGCTATAGACTCCACCTTCATGGTCACATGTACTTTGTAAAGGCATTTTTATATCGTCACACCGTAAGTTTTATTGTGCAGCTGGAATTGGACTAATTGTTGCCTGGAAACCTTTCCCCAAATTGTCCTGTGTTTGAAATCTGCTGACAGTGAACCGCCTGGCAGCAGACTCCTTGAGTCTGACCCAGACTGACTAAGTCAGTTGGCACCGGGTTTTCATCCTCATCTCTTCACACGGTTTGCTTCCCTGTCTGACTCCTTCCGGGATGCCCACAGTCTGGATGCAAATAACCCAGGGCTGACTTGCAGGTGTTGGAGTTACAGGTTACTTCCGTCTTGTTTTAGTCCCCATAGTGTCTGTACTTTTTCCTCTCTACCATATCTATACCACAGCCGCTGGGCAGGGGAGAGTTGAGGGGCAGCCTCTACTTCCCAAGTGCGGAGCAACCCCCCCCTCCGCCCCCAGTTACCTGGTTTATGCAATGCTGGGGATTGAATCCAGGGCTTCAGGAATGCTAGGCACACACTTAGCCCAGGCTGTCCTGGAACTCACTCTGTAGACCAGGCTGGCCTTAAACTCAGAGATCTGCCTGCTTCTTCTTCCTGAGTGCTGGGAATAAAAGCATGTGCCACCACACATGGTTTCTCAGCCTCCCTTTAAGAAAAAAGACTTATTCTTATTTATGTGTCGCTGTGTGTATATGTCACATGTGTGCCAATGCCATCAGAGACCAGAAGAGGATGTCTGATCCCCTGGAGTTGGAGTTACATGAAGTTGTGAGCTCTTTGCCACGGGTGCTAGGAAACAAACTTGGGTCTCCAGCAAGCGCAGAGTGCTCCCAAGGACTGAACCATCACTCCAGTCCTTTCTCAGCGCAAGCGCAGAGTGCTCCCAAGGACTGAACATCGCTCCAGTCCTTTCTCAGCACCCCCTTTAATATTAGTCTTATTACAATTTGCATAAGTGCACAGCATTTCACAGGGCAAAAGGCACCAACCACTGTTCGATATGTAATGATGGGGGACAATGCATGCCATTCCTCAGGAAATCCTAGCATCCAGGATGTCCAGCACACCCTTGTAGAGGTGTCCCTTTCCTGTTCCCCCTCTCCTGCTCACTTTCTTAGTCTTCTGCAGTTTTTCTGACATGAGTCAGACCTTTATACTAGGTGCTGATCATGGAGAAAGAAAATGGCCCCCAAAGGGTGTGGCGCTATTAGGAGATGTGGCTTTGTTGGAGTGGGTGTGGTCTTGTTGGAGGAAGTGTCACTGCGGAGGTGGGCTTTGAGGTCTCATATATGCTAAAGCCACAGCCAGTGTCTCAGTTCACCTCCTTGGATCAAGATGTAGAATTCTCCAGCACCATGTCTGCCTGCACGCCACCGTACTCCCAGCCACCATGTCCCACCATGATGATAATGGACTAACCTCTGAAACTGTAAGCTGCCACCTCAGTTAAATGTTTCCCTTTGTAAGAGTGGCTGTGGTCACGGTGTCTCTTGGCAGCAACAGAAACCCTAACTAAGACAACTGCCATTTCTCCTCGAGAGGAGGGTGCAATGTTTACTTAGTCCTAACGGTGGGTGGAGAGCCATGAACAGGCAATTTTGGTAAACCAAACTAAGTCCTTGTCATTTTTAGCCTACAGACTATGAAAGTACTTTATACCATGAGGGAAAAACAGGGCCGCCTTGTGTAGTTCCGACCCCGCTCCAGCAAAGAAGCCTAAAGCTCTCTGCACTCACGCACTCCCTGACAGGATGTTCTTGCTTCTTTCAGTCATTGCTTGGCGATTTCTTTCCTTCTTTCTTTCCTTTAAAATTTCGTTTACAGAATTTTGAATGATTCACTTATTTTTTTTTTTTTTGTTTTATGAGTGTGAATGTTTTGCCTGCATGTATGTGTGTGCACCATGTGCATGCCTGGTGTCACAGAGGTCAGAAGAGGGTGTCCGATCCCCTGTAACTGGAGTTGGTGATGGCTGTGAGCCACCATGTGGGAGATGGGAACTGATCCCAGGTCTTCTGCAAGGGCGACAAGTGCTCTTAAACACTGAGCCATCTCTCCAGCCTCACCTTGTTTTTCTGAAGTGCACGCTGTGGTACAGGATGACCTTGCACTTTGCCTGTCCTGCCTCTGTCCTGTAAGTGTTAGGATTCTAGGACTCTACTACGTCCTGTTTATGCGGATCTAGGGATGGAAGCTACAAGTTTACACGTGCTAGGTATGCAGGGTTCCAACAGCGCTGCCTCCCCGCCGCTGACTGCTTTCAGTAGCAGTAATTCCTTGGTAACAGTGACCCGACCGCTCTTGCCTGCTTGCTTGCTGTCCTGCTTGCCTTTGTGAAACAGGGTCTCAGGTAGCCAAGGCTGTCCTCAAACGCAGCAGAGCCTGGCCTCAAGCTAGTAATCTTCCTGTCTCGGCTTCTCAAAAGATGGGATTGCAGATTGTACCACTGTACCTAGCCACCAGACGCTCTGGAAAAGCGGATGCTCTTCCGTTTACGTGTGTCTTTCTTCATTGCTATGGTCATCGCTGCTCTCTCTCTCTCTCTCTCTCTCTCTCTCTCTCTCTCTCTCTCTCTCTCTCTCTCTGAATTTTCAGTGCTGGGGTATTGAACCCAAGAGTGTACGTGTGAGACAAGCTCTCTATCACAGAGCCCCTGAATTTCTTTCCGTTATTTTCAGCATACGTATATCTTTCACCTCCAAAGTAAAGTTCATTTCTAAATATTTTGTCCTTTTTAATACCTTTGCAGATGGAATTAACTTCCCTTTTTAAAAATTGCTTTTGTTAATGTACAGATATGCAAGCTGAGTGTGGTGGTGCACACCCGTAATCCTAGAATTCAGGAAGCTGAGCCAAAAGAAACACAAGGTTACACAGTGAGGGTCTTGTCTCAAAAGTAAGTCAGGCCAGGTGGTGGTGGCGCACGCCTTTAATCCCAGCACTCGGGAGGCAGAGGCAGGTGAATCTCTGTGAGTTCAAGACCAGCCTGGTCTACAGAGTGAGTTTCAGGACAGGCTCCAAAGCTACACAGAGAAACCCTGTCTCGAAAAACTGGAAAAAAAAAAAAAAAGTCAGCCAGTAAGTAAGTAAGTAAGTAAGTAAGTAAATAAATAAATAAATAAATAAATAAACAAATAAACAGCTGCTGATTTTAATGTGATCACCAGCTTCCCAGTACTGTAAAAATGCCTGGATAGGCTTAGAATGAGTAGGCTTCTTTCCACTGAGACTTTCACACATCACTTGCCCCATTGCCTTTTTGGGTCTGAGGAGAGGCAGAGCATTGAGTTTCGGATGCACAGTGGGAAAACGATGCTCACTTTATAGTGTCCAGTGAGTCAGGAGAGGAAAGGGACCAGAGTCCTACTGTCCACTTTGAGGGCACCCCCAAATGATCTAACTCCCTTGCAGTCAGACAGCCCCATACTGGGGACCAATCCATCAACATGTGGGCCTGTCAGGGACAGTGGACATCCCAACCACAGTCATCAGTCTTCTGACAGGGCACAGTTACACACCTGATTGGCTAGAGCCATCAGCTCAGCCTGAGCTGACCTGGGCTTTCCACAGGAAGGGAGAACAGAACCTCAGGCTCCCGAGGCGGGCTGGGCATAGCAGGACACGCCTGGGCTGCTGCTGGGAGCCACAGTCCTCAAAGAGCAGCGGACCCAGAATGCAGCCTTCTTCCCTCGCCAGCTCCCTTCAGTCTGTTACTGGGCAGACAGTCTCCCTGACCGCTGGCGAGCTTTCCACGCTCTGTGAACACTTCCTTCTTCAACAGAGAAAAGGCCTCCAGAGCCTTGTGCAGGCCACCAGAGCCGGCTGGAGTTTAATGACATTGTTTTGTTTTCATTGTGCTGATTTCTAAGGTTACTTTCTACTTATGGCACAAGATACCGGCTTTCCATTTATGGAGGGATCCAGCTAGAGTGTCCTTTTGAAATATTAAATTTATGGGTTTTTTTCCTTTTATTGAAAATAGGTTTTTTTTTTTCACATATATCATGATTATGATTTTCCCTCCCATCCAGATCCAGTCTCTTTCTGTCTCTCATTAGAAAACAAGCAGGCTTCTAAGGGATGATAATAAAATATAACAAAATAAAATATAATAGGATAAAATAGAATTTATTACTTTGGAGTTGGACAAGATAAACAGAAGGAAAAGATTCCAAGAGAAGGCACAAGAATCAGAGACCCACTCATTTGCACATTCAGAAATCCCATGAAAACACTAAACTGGAAGCCATAATATATATGCAGAAAACCTGGTGCAGACCAGTGCAGGCCCTGTGCATGCTGCCTCAGTCTCTGTGAGTTCACTTGTACTTTGATCCTATTGGTTTAGAGGGCCTTGTTTTCTTGGTGTTCTCCATCTTCTCTGGCTCTTACACTCTATTTGAATCCTCTTCTGCAGGGTCCCTGAGCCCTAATGGGGACAATTTGATAGAGATCTCCCATTGAGGGGTGAGTGTTCCAAGGTCTCTCATTCTCTCCATGTATGGATGTGGGTCTCTGTATTTGTTCCCATCTGCTGCGGGAGGGAGCTTCGCCAATGATGGCTGAGCAAGGCATTGACCTATGAGTATAGCAGAAGCCATTAGGAATCTTTTTTTCTTGTTTTGTTTTTCGAGACAGGATTTCTCTGTGCAGCTTTGGAGCCTGTCCTGGAACTCGCTTTGTAGATCAGGCTGGCCTTGAACTCAGAGATCTGCCTGCCTCTGCCTCCTGAGTGCTGGGATTAAAGGTGTGTCACTGCCCAGCTAGGAATCATTTTGTTATTACATTTTTTCCTTTTAAACAGTAGCGTTTGGTTTTACCCTAGGTACCGGGGCTATCTAGTCTCTAGTTATTGGTCACCCAAGCAATGTCAGGCATGGGATTTATTGGCAGTCCAGATGATCCAATGATGACTAGCTGTGAATGGAAAGTTCAAGAATCCAGTAGTTTCTCAGTCTCATGAGGCTGGATGTCTCAGCTAGTCTTCTGCATATGCTGGAATTCTGAAGAAGCAGGTTCCAGTGCCAGTGAAGGAATGGATGTGCTAGCAAGGTAAGGGCAAGCAGGCAGAGAGCAAAAACTTCCTTCTTCCATGTCCTTATATAGACTTCCGGCAGAAAGTTTAGCCCAGATTAAAGGTACATCTTCCTGCCTCAAGATTTGGGTTAAAGGCCTGTGTCTTCCCTAATATTTCCAGGTTTTATTATGAAGGGGTGTTAGGTTTTGTCAAAGGCCTTTTCCGCTTCTATTCAGGTGACCATGTGATTTTTGTCTTTCAGTTTGTTTATATGGTAGATTATATTTATTGATTTAAGTATGTTGAACTAATCCTGCAACTCCAGGATGAAGCCTACTTGATCATAGTGGATGATCTTTTTGATGTGTTTTTGGATTCGGTTGCAAGTATTTTTTTTTTTTTTTTTTTTTTTTTTTTTTTGGTTTTTCGAGACAAGGTTTCTCTGTGTAGCTTTGCGCCTTTCCTGGAACTCATTTTGTAGCCCAGGCTGGCCTCGAACTCACAGAGATCCGCCTGGCTCTGCCTCCCGAGTGCTGGGATTAAAGGCGTGCGCCACCACCGCCCGGCCGGTTTGCAAGTATTTTATTGAGAATTTTTGCATCTATGTCCATAAGGGAAATTGATCTTTAATTCTCTCTTTGTTGAATCTTTATGTGGTTTGGATGTCAGGATAACTATGGCCTCGTAAAATGAATTTGACAATGTTCCTTCTATTTCTAGTTTTTGGTAGAATTTGAAGAGTATTGGCATTAACTCTTCTTTGAAAGTCTGGTAGAACTCTGTCCTAAAACCATCTGGCCTTGGGCTTTTTTTGGTTAGTAGACTTTTAATGACTGCTTCTATTTCACTAGGGCTATGGGTTTATTTAAATTTTGTTTGTTTGTTTGTTTTTCGAGACAGGGTTTCTCTGTGTAGCTTTGCGCCTTTCCTGGAACTCACTCTATAGACCAGGCTGGCCTTGAACTCACAGAGATCCACCTGTTTCTGCCTCCCAAGTGCTGGGATTAAAGGCATCCCCCCACATCCACCCCCGACCCTAGCAGCATGCCACCCTCAAAATTAATTAAAAACAAAATAAACAAACAAATAAAAACTACCACGCTTCTCTGTCTTTCCAACACCTCTTCATTCATACATCAGGAGTTGCAATGTGTCACGAAATATACTCTTCCTTCCAATCAGCTCCACCCGCAAAATGTTCATTGCTGTGACTTATTGGTCTTGTTCAAGGCACACCATCATCACTGGACCTTCACTGTAACTCCTCCTGGCCACCCTGTCACTGCCCCACGCCAAGGAGACCCAGCAGCCATTGCTCTGCAGGACTAGTCCCCTTGACGAACTCCAGCAGACCATAGACGGTGCAGATGTTAGGGTGGGCCAACGCAAGGCCCAGGATGTAGGTCTGAGTGGCAGCCGAGCCAGTAGGTCTGGGTCACTGGGACCTCCTACACACACTCAGGCCAGGGACAGAGCCAGCTGCCCTAGGCCCACACCATCGGTCCTACTGCAGTGTTCAGCAAGGGGCAGGGCCAGCCATCCCTGGGCCAGTGAGAGGCAGGGCTGGCCCAGCATGACCCTCAGACTTCAACAGGAATGGTTCCCATGACTCCCTATGGCAACAGGAGCCACAGACATCATGGCCCCAGGTGATAGTGCAGGCGACTCAGTTCAGTGTGTCCCTGACGGCAGCATGGCCCTTAGGCGCCAACATTGCCACGGGTTTCTGGCTAGACCCTGGACACCCCTGTGGCCCTTGGTGGCAACATGAGCCATGGACATCAACACAGACCCTGGCTGTGGTAGGACCATGGACCCAGACATGGTCCTCAGCAGCAGCCTGGGCTTGGATGTCATCTTGGCCCTAGATGACAGTGCAATCCACTCAGATCAACATGGCTGCAGCAGCAGTGTGGCCACCGGGCACCAACATGGCCCTATATGGTAGCCCAGACCGCTGGCACCAGTATGGCCCTCGATGATATCAGGAGCTACAGACAACACAGACTCTGGCTGCGGCAGGGCCATGGACCTGGGCCCAGAGGTCACTATGGCACCTTGTGGCAGTGCAGGCCACCCAGATCTTCATGGCCCCGGTTGTAGCACGACCCCCAGATCCCCACCTGGCCTCAGGTGATGGCCAAGAACCTGGGTATTTGCACGGCCTTCAGTGATGTCAGGAGCCACAGACCTAGGCATGGCCTCATGCTCAGGCTTGGATGTCACTAGGGCCCTAGGTGACAGCACAGGCCCATCCAGATCAGGATGGCCCTGGCAGCAGTGCGGCCCTTGGACACCAACATGGACTCCGGTGTCTGACAAGACCCCGGTCAACCTCACAGCCTTCAGTGATTACTGAAGCTATGGACATCAACACAGATTCCTGTTGCTGCAGGGCCACGGACCCAGACATGGCCCCATGCTCAGGCTCGGATGTCATCATGTCCCCAGGTGGCAGCACAGTCTACTCAAATCAACATAGCCCCAGACGGCACAGCCCCCGACACAAAAATGGCCACAGGTGACAGCCCAGACCCCAAACATCCCCGTGGCCTTGGTGGCAACATGGGTCATGGATGTCAACATAGACCCTGGATGCAGTAGGACAACAGACCCAGACACGGTCCTTGGCAACAGCCCAGGCCCGGATGTCATCCATCAGCCCATTCCTCACCTCCCTAACTCCTTCAGAACTGCCTCTTACCACACACACCATTCTGCCTCTGCCTCTTTGTCTCCCATTTCACCACCATATACTCGATTATCATAAAGGAATAGGGCGGGCCTGTGGATGCCTTCAGGCAGGTCTGGCCGTGAGGACCCAGGCTGCCCTGTCTTTCACCAGCCACCTCCGCATGGCATCAGGAGGGCCTGTGTTGAGTACAGGTTTTTAAAGTATGTCCTTGTGATTTTCCGGATTTCTTCAGGGTCCTGTGTTGTTACGTCCACCTGTTCATTTCTAATTTTGTTAATTTGGATATTCTCTCTCTGCCTTTTATAAGCTTTGTCAATCTAACTGATTTTCACAAAGAACCAATTCTTGTTTCATCGATTCTTTTTGGTTGTTGCTGCTTGTTTGTTTCTATTTTATTGGTTTCAGCCCTGAGTTTGATTGTTTCTTGCTGTCTACTCCTTTTGGATGTGCTTTTAAGTCGCTAGTATGAGGACTCTCTATTTTTTTTTTTTAAAGTAGGCACTTAGTGCTATGAACTGGCCTCCAGCACCACCTTCATCGTGCCCCATAAACTTGGGTATGTTATATGTTCATTTTCATTCAGTTCTAGAAACTCTTATTTCTTAATTTCTGTTTTGACCCATTTTTCATTCCGTAGTAAGTTGTAAGCTCATTTTCCATGAGTTTGTAAGCTTTCTGGTATGTTGATATCCAGCTGTAATCCAGGGTGGTCAGAGGGAATGCAGGGTGTAATTTCCATTTTTCTTGTATCTGTTGAGACTTGCTTTGTGACTGACTATGTGGCCAATTTTGGAGAAAGTTCCATGAGCTGCTGAGAAGAAGGAATATTCCTTTGAGTTTGGGTGAAATGTTCTATCAATATCTGTTGGGTCTGTTTGTTTTATAATATCTGTTAGGTCCAGTATTTCTCTGTTTAGTTTTTGTGTGGATGACCTGTCCATTGGCAAGAATGGGGTATCGAAGTCTCCCACTACCTGTGTGTGAAGGTCACATATTGATTTAAGCTGAGGTAGTGTTTCTTTTACAAACTTGGGTGCTCTTCTGTTTGGGGCATAGATATTAAGAATTTTTTTCCTTAGACAAGCATGTACTGTCCTCCCTCTCTTCTGATTAGTTTTAGTTTGAAGTCTCTTTCATCATATATTAAAATGGCTACAGCAGCTTGCTTCTTAGGTTCATTTGCTCGGAATATCTTTTTCCACCCGTGACCCCTGAGGTGATGTCTATCCTTGATGTTAAGGTATGTTTCTTGGATGTAGCAGAATGGATTCTGTTTTTGCATCCATTCTGTTAGTCTGTGTCTTTTTTTACTGGGGAATTGAGACCATTGATGTTGAGAGATTTTTGTTGACTTGTTTGTTGATTCCTGTAATTTTGTTGTTGGTGGTGGTGATGGTGGGGTGGTGTGTGTGTGTGTGTGTGTGTGTGTGTGTGTGTGTGTGTTCCTTTCTGTAGGTGGAGTTTTTTGTTAGGACTTGTATCAGCTGTGTTCTGCCAGCCATTTCCCAAATAACCACTCAGAGACTTATTAATAATTATAAATGCTCAGCTGATAGCTCAGGCTTGTTACTAACTAGCTCTTACAACTTAAATTAACTCACTTATGTTAATCTACATTCTGCCACATGGCATTACCTCTCTTTCATCTCGCATCTCCTGTGTCCTCTCTGTGTCTTGTTGGTGACTCCTCTGACTCTGCTCTCTTCTTCCCAGCATTCTTTCTGCCCCAAAAATCCTGCCTAGCCATCAGCCAGTCAGCTTTTTATTAACAATGAGAGCAATACATATTTACAGTGTACCAGGATTGTTCCACAGCAGCTTCCCCTCTTTTGATTTGCTTGCCTGGGGTTATTTATGTCCTGTGTTTTCTTGGGTGTAGTTAACCTGTTTAAGTTGGAATTTTCCTTTTAGCTTTTCCTGTAGGGCTGGATTTGTAGATAGATGAATTTGGTTTTATTATGGAATATCTTATTTTTCTCCATCTATTGTGATAGAAAGTTTTGCTGAGTCTGGGCTGGAATATGTGGTCTCTTAGAGTCTGCACCACATCTGTCCAGACCCTTCTGGCTTTTAGAATCTCAGTTAAGAAGTCAGGTGTTATTCTATAGGTATGTCTTTATATGCTGCTTGTTCTTTTTCTTTTACAGGTTTTAATATTCTTTATTTGTTCTGTGTGTTTGGTGTTTTGATTATTATATACTGAGGTTACTTTCTTCTGGTCCAGTCTATTTTGTGTTCTAGATGCTTCTTGTACCTTGATAGGCATTTCCTTCTTTAGATTAGGAAAATTTTCTTCTGTGATGTTGTTGAAAATATTTTCTGTGCCTTTGACCTGGGTTTCTTCTCCTTCCCTATTCCTGTTATTTTTTGATTCGGTCTTTTCATAGTGTTCCAGATTTTCTGGATGGTTTGTGCCAGGAATTTTTTAGATTTAACATTTTCTTTGACTGATATATCTATTTCTTCTATGATTTTTCAATGCTTGAGAGTCTCTCTTCCATCTCCTGTATTATGTTGGTGAGGCTTGCCTCTGTGGTTCTTGTTTGATTTCCTAAAGTTTTCATTTTCAGATTTCCCTCAGTTTGGGTTTTCTGTATTGATTCTATTTCCACTTTCAGGTCTTGAACAGTTTTATTAATTTCCTCCCACTGTTTGTGTTTTCATATATTTCTTTAAGTTTTTTTTTTTCATTTCCTCTTAAGGACCTCTATCATATTCATAAAGGCTGTTTGAAGGTCTTTTTCTTGTGCTTCAGCTGTGTTGCAACACCCAGGGCCTCTTGTAGGGTTGCTGGGCTCTAGTGGAGACATATTGCCTTGGCTGTTACTGTTTGTTTTTACACTGGTATTTAGGCATCTGGTATTGGGAAGATTGTAAATCTAGGTGCTGATATCTGCCTTTCTTTGTTGGGTAGGCATTTTGTTCCTTGGTTTATGTTTCTTCTCTTGTTCTTAGGAAGAGTGGGGTGGCTGTGTGCTGTCTGGTAGGAAATTCTTCTGGGGTCCTAATAAGTGTGGCCACTGGGGGTTCTAGGTAAAATGTGTGTCTGGGTATTGGGAGCTGACACTTAGGAATGGGGATGGACTAGAGAGGGCTGAGAGGGTCACAGGAGGGAGGAAAGTGGAATGTTCCACCAGGATCTGCTTAGTCCCCTGGGAATGGGGACAGAGAATTTGGAGAGGCCACAGCAGAAAGTCTGCTACACAACTGGGGAATTGGATTTGGAGGAGCAGAGGGGGAGGTGAAGATCTGCAGTTAGCCTACCTGCTTCCCTGGCAGGAGTGGCCTGCGGGTTCCCAGGGAGTGTCTGCTGGAGTTGGTCCCCTGGAGATGGGGACCGTGGCAGGTGTGTGTGTGTGTGTGTGTGTGTGTGTGTGTGTGTGTGTGTGTGAGCAGGTGGTCTGCTGCAGGGCTGGGGGTGAAACTGGGGGATTGGATTTGGAGGAGGGGGTTGGGTGAAGAACTGCAGTTAGGCTACCTTATCCCCTGGTCAGGATACATAAATGTGTGGTTCTTTGTTGTTTGTTTGTTTTGGTTTTGAGTTTTTCAGGACAAGGTTTCTCTGTGTAGCCCTGGCTGTCCTGGAACTTGCTCTGTAGACCAGGTTGGTGGAGAACTCAGAGATCTGCCTGCCTCTGCCTTCTGAGCGCTGGGATTAAAGGCATGCACTACCACTGCCCAGCCCATAAATTTATGTTTTAATTAGAGAGTCTTTTTTTTTTTTTTTTTTTTTGGTTTTTTGAGACAGGGTTTCTCTGTGTAGCTTTGCGCCTTTCCTGGAACTCACTTGGTAGCCCAGGCTGGCCTCGAACTCACGGAGATCTGCCTGGCTCTGCCTCCGGAGTGCTGGGATTAAAGGCGTGCGCCACCACCGCCCGGCTAATTAGAGAGTCTTTAAACAAAAGTGCAAGCTGGGCATGGTGGTGCATGAGAAGCAGGACAGACCTCTGAGTTCTAGGCCAGCCTGTCTTGAACTCCCTCCTCCTCCATTCCCCATCCGCCCAGAAGAAAAGGAGAGAAAGAAAAGTACCCAGACGTGGATGAAGTGTTAAAGAGGTTTGTGGGCCTGAGGCTGTAAGTCAGTTTGGGTCAAGCCCTTGCCCATCATGCACTATGGCCTGAGTTCAACCCACCACACTGTGTAAACCAGGCCTGATAGTACAAGATTAGTTCAAGGTCATTTGAGATATATAGTGAGTTCAAGGACAGCATGGGCTTCCTAAGTCCTTGCCCCATGAGGCCTCAACCACAGACAAAGAACTAAACACAACTAAGGAATGCTGAGAGCAAGAGAAATAATCTTCCACAGGGAAGAGCCCCAGACTGGCTGTCCAATACCAAGTGGTCAGCCATGAAATTATACAAGTAACATTATATGGACTGAGCAGGTTGTATGTATATATTTAGGAAAAAATATACATGTATGTCTACAAGCACAGTTAAAGAACTAGAGGCCACGAATTTGAGAGAGAGCAAGGTGGGGGTGCATGGGAAGGCCTGGGGGGGAAGGGAAGGTGGCTCTCTCCTTACACCGTCACATAACATGGTGGATTAGATGAGATTGGCCCCCACAGGCTCATAAATTTGAATCTTAGTCACCAGGGAGCGGGGCTGTTTGGAAAGAATTAGGAGGTGTGGCCTTGCTGGAGGAAATGTGTCACTGGAAGTGGGTTTTGAGATTTCAAAAGCCCACTTCACTCCCGGTCTCTCTCTGCCTGCTGCCTGTGGATCAGGATGTAAAGGGAAGCGGGGAGGGATGGAATTATATTTTAGTTTTAAAAAATGTTTTGTAAAGGTATTTGATGGGAGGCTACAGGCAGTGAGCATGGAGAACAAGCCGGTGTCTCATTGGTCTGGGATTCACCTAGCTGGCCTGGGAGCCTTCAGGATCTACACGTCTCTGCTTTCCCAAGCTGAGATTGTAAGTGCCACCACGCCTAGATTTTTTTTTTTTTTTTTTTTAAACATGGCTTCTGGAGGAATCACACTCAGGTTCTCATGCACACAAGACAAGCATGTTACTGACTAAGCTACCACACCAGGCCCAGGTCCCCAGTTTTTACATGGTTGATACAAACGGCCTCTGGTTGGCCTCCCTGCTTCCTGCTGAAGCAGTCTCACCTAAATCACTAGGTTTTTTTGTTTTTTGTTTTTCCCTCTGCTATTCTAACCAGCTGTTGCTGTGGTGAGCCCAAGGTGCCCTTCATCGCTGCCCAGGCCTGTCCAGCTCTCCAGCCTCTTCTCTCCCCTCAAGACCCCATCCTTCACAGCAGCTCTCAAGAGCTCTCCTGTTCTCTTCAGCCATCTTTCTCTTCATGGCTGGTTCTGTTTCCCCTTCCCACGCTCCTGGAGTCCCCCAGCATCAACCCCACGGACAGCCTTCCCTGACCATGCTCAGGTCAAGCTGCCTTCTCTGGCCTCACACTACCTCAGCCTCTATGTCCTGCTGCAGAGGTAGGGCATGGACCACACCAGCTGCCTGTGTGGTTTGCTCCTTCACAAGCATCTCCCTCTCTCAGACTCTTTGATCCCCTACTTCTCTGAAAGTGATATTTTCATTGAGTCCATAAAAGAAACGAGTCAGTTTGGGGCTAGGGAGATAACTTGGTCTGTACAAGCATGAGGCCCTGAGTTCGAACCCTAGCTCCCACACAAAGCATGGTGTGGTGGCACACGCTTATCATCCCAGAGCTGCAGAGTCAGAAACTAGAGGGTTCCTGAGGTGTGGTGGCCGGACAGCCTCATCTAATTGGTCAGTTCCAGGCCAGCGAGAGACCCTGCCTCAAAAAATAAGGTGAATAATACCTAAGGAATGACACCCTGGGATGACCTCTGGCTTCCAGATGGGTGGATGTGAGTGGGTGGGGCTCCCCAGATCTCTGAGTCCCAGGAACTTTGTGGGAGGAGCAAGTACATTACTTTCTCCTATGTGTTTGTGTGCCTCCTGGGGACTGGAAAGAGGCCTTCATACACACTAAGCTACTCTACCCCAAGTTCCAAAAACTTGAAATTTTCTCTCTCCTTTTTTTTTTCTTTTGTTCTTTCATTCTCTCTCACACTCTTTCTTTTAAAACAAGAGACAGTGGGCTGGAGATTCAGTTAAGAGCAGTTCAGAGCGCTTGCTGCTCTTGAAGAGGACTGGGGTTCAGGTCCCTTCATCCACATGGTGGCTCACACCCACCCACAACTCCACTTCCAGGGTATTCAGTGCGTTCTTCTGACCTCTGTGGGCACCAGGCACATATGTGGACCACATATATACATGCAGGCAAAACACTCATACACATAAAATAAAACAAGTACTTTTTAAAACTAAAATAAAAGACAAGGTCTTACTGTGTTACCCAGACTGTCCCTGAACTCCTGGGCTCAAGAGATCTTTGTATCTCAGTCAGAATATCTGGGATAACAGGTGTGTCATTGTGCCCCACAAAGTCTATTTCTTTTATAAGAGCCTAGCAAGGTTCTCTTTTTAAAAGAAGTTTATTGATTCTTTCACACACACACACACACACACACACACACATACATACACACACACACACACACACACACACATATCTACTTTGATCACATCCCTCCCTTATTATCCTCTCATACTCTTCATATCCACTCAGCAAGCGCACACTAGCTGTGGCTACCTGCTTCCTATCCACTCAGCAAGCACACACTAGCTGTGGATACCTGCTTCATATCCACTCAGCAAGCACACACTAGCTGTGGATACCTGCTTCATATCCACTCAGCAAGCACACACTAGCTGTGGATACCTGCTTCATATCCACTCAGCAAGCACACACTAGCTGTGGATACCTGCTTCATATCCACTCAGCAAGCACACACTAGCTGTGGATACCTGCTTCATATCCACTCAGCAAGCACACACTAGCTGTGGATACCTGCTTCATATCCACTCAGCAAGCACACACTAGCTGTGGATACCTGCTTCATATCCACTCAGCAAGCACACACTAGCTGTGGCTACCTGCTTCATATCCACTCAGCAAGCGCACACTAGCTATGGATACCTGCTTCATATCCACTCAGCAAGCACACACTAGCTGTGGATACCTCCTTCCTCAGCCGCAGACACCATAGTGGGTGTAAAGTTGACTAAGGAGTCTCTGCATGCATCAATATGCCATCATTCCCCAAGATATATATTATATCCAAGACAGGGTTTCTCTGTGTAGCCCTGGCCCTCTTGGAACTCACTCTGTAGACTAGGCTGGCTTCAAACTCAGAGATTCTCCTGCCTCTGCCTCCTGAGTGATGAGATTAAAAAGGCGTGCACCACCATCGCCCGGCTCTAAGATATTTTCTAAATAAATATAGCAAAGAACAGAGCAAAGCGAGTCACAGCACTCTATCCATGGCCTTTTTAATAAAAAGACTGGAAGCCAGGTGTGATGGCTCAAACCTATTAATACTAGCCCTCAGGAGGCTGAGGCAGGAGGATTGCCATGAGCTACAGAGTAAGACCACATCTCAACTCCTTCACAAAAGGAAGAGAAGACTGTGGGTGCAGCTGTATCTTGGGCAATGCTGACGGGTCATGGCCACTGCAAACCCTTGCTCAAAAAGTTTTATGATACATCTGGGCAGAGGGCAGGCACACAGGAAGCACTACAAAAGATTTTACTGATTAAAAGGAATGAGGACCCCACCAGGGGACAGGATGGGTGAGTGACGAGCAGGGGCACTAACTTTTACCCTATTCCACGAGGCATTTTTGAATTTGTACCACGGGCGGACATTGGTGATGGGTTTTGAAGTTGCTATCGAGTGAATCTAGATAGAGAAAAGCTAACCCGGGACAGATAGGGCTTGGAGGGTGATCCCCCCGGATTCCCGGGAAATAGCTGTGTTTTCGGTGTGGTGTGAGAAATCAGGACTGTGAGACAAAGGGAGGGGAGGGGATCGCCCACACCCCAGGGCCTACTATATAAAGCACATTTAAAAACACAGACTGGAAAAGTTTTTTTAGTATTATTATTATTTCTTAAATAGCCGAAGCATCCCCCCAGGAGGCGGGCTGCAGCTGCGGCTCCAGCGGTTCCCAGGTGATGTCAGCCCTGGCTCGGAGCCAGCCCCAGCCCCTTGGAGACAGTCTTGGGTTCAGCTTGACTGTTTTTCCTTCCTGAGACTTGAGGACACCTTCCTGTCTCAAAGAAAGCTGCCTTTCCAGGGCTTTCTGAGAGCCGGGGCTAGGGGAGGCCGTGGGCCTGGGCAGGGAGGGAAGAGTAGAGAGAGGGAGAAGGGAAGGGAGGAAGGAGGGAGGATGAGAAGAGGAGAGGGAACTGGAGAGGGGTGGGGAAGGGGGAGGGGCCAGGGAAGGGAGGAGAGAAGAGGGGGCTGGGAAGGAGAAAGGGGGAGGGGAGACGGAAAGCGAAGGGAGGGGACTCCTCAAGTGGGGGTGAGAAGTGAGGGGCAGGCAGGGGCCTGAGGATGATCCTGGCCTAAATCTTGCCTCCTACCCATATCCTTTCTCTTCTGGGTTGGGCTAGGGAGGCCCTAGGACTCCGGGCTTGGGAGCTAAGAGGTCTTCTCAGCCTTCTACCCTTTGCCAAAACCTGGGCCCACGGCTGTTGGCTATAAGCTGGCCACCTGGTTTCTGAGCAGGGATGAAGCAAAGAGCTCCCTTTGAGGGTCTTACTGGGCACTCCTGGCCATAGGACCTCAGGATTGTCCCTAAGCCCTTTGGGTACCTCTATGGCATGGGTCAAGTCCACCTGGCCACAAGGCTGTACAGGTAGAGTGGGGTGACTAGGTGTCCAGTCCCTCCAGAGGTGTCTGCTAAGCCAGAGGGGAGGAAAGCTCTGGGGTCCTCGGCAGTGGTGGCTGTCAGGTATGGCCTCTGCACTTAGCACGGAGACGGCAGAGCCAGGAGGTGAAAAGCCTGGGTCCTGGATTCAGAGGGCCAAGTCCATAGTCTGTTTCTATTATTTGGTGGCTTGGCCTTGGAGACCCGTGACGGTGCCCAGGAGAGGGCAGGTGAGTTGTTAGGTCTGACATGACATCTAGAGTCAGGCAGGGCATGTGTTAACTTGTCACCTCCTGGCTAGCGGCTAGTGCCTGGCTTGCATGACCCCACAGTGAAAAGTGTGTGTGTGTGTGTGTGTGTGTGTGTGTGTGTGTGTGTGTGTGTGTGTGAAAGGATACAAGCCCCAAATCACCAGGCTCTGTTTAGGGATACCAGGAGCCCTCAGGTGCACACTGGCCTGGCAAAGCGTTCTCTTGCTTTGGTGGTACCATGCCAGGTGGGGGCTCTGGTTTCCCAGGCACAAGTTCCCACACGCCTCACTTTGTGTGTGTGGCAGGGATGCTGGGAATTGATCTAGGGTCTTGTGCATGCCAGACCAGCACTCTACCACCGATTATACTCCCAGCCCCACATTTTTATTTTTTGTTCAGTGTCCACTTTTTCTATAAGCTATGACAACCACGACAAAGTCAAGTAGTCTTATCATCCTAGAGTCTTATGTGGGTCACAGAGAAGTTTCAAGATATTTGTTGACTGACTGACATGCTGAGCCCAAGGGAAGTTGGTCTAAGATGCTAAAATCTTATCCTATGCCTTCTGGGTTTTACTTCCTACAGTGACCCTTTGGATTTGATTGTTGGTTCTACCGTTGTCTGGCTCAGTGATCCTGGACATGGCTGGCAACAATACCTACCTGTGTATGTTTCAAGGTCAAGAGAAACTCTCAGGGCCTTGGTCTAGACAAAACAAAACAAAATACAAACAAGAATAGGTGACGTGATTGTTAGAAACAAAAACAAAAGCCAACAACTCTTAGGGGATGTGGCTCAGTTGGCAGAGGGCCTGTCTGCATGTGTGAGGCCCTGAGTTCAATTCCCAGCACCACAGAAGTTGAACATGGTGTCATAAGCCTGTACCAGCGCTTGAGAAGTAGAAGAGGGATTAAGAGCTCAAGATTGCCAGGAGTTCAAACTCCGATGCAGAGTGAGTTCTGCGCCAGTCTGGGCTCTATGAGAGGCTAACCTTGAGATAAAAAGAAAAATTCTGCCATGTTTTGCCACTTTAAGGTAGATCTGCCCCAGCTGACCAAGCCCTTCTGAGAAGTTCACTGTGTGCAGGCTGGGTTAGGTATAGCAAGGCTCAGAGACAACAGACACACCCACTCTGGATCACACAGAAGTGGTAGCCAACCTAAATCAGACTGGGGATCTTGCTTCCAGCCTGTGACTCCTAGTTTCCAGGCCCCGCTGGCCTGTCCTCTGACCCTGGCCCCCTGGGAGCCTGACCCCAGACCCATGGGGTCTGTAAGTCTGGTCTGGATTAGACACGCTGAGAAGCAAAGACTGCTCCCCCAAGCCGGCTGCCCGGTGGGACCCGAGCTCACAGCTGCTGAGGCTCACAGGGACATAAATCACAGTGGCAGGAGGCCCCAAGGGCCAGGACCATCTCAGCCTCCCGAGGGCATGGGGGCCTGAGAGTCCTGGGCAGGGACACCTGGGTCCACTGGGGGTCACTGTCCTCTCTTGGACTAGCTGGAATAGGGTGAGTTAGAGGGGCCAAGAAACGGCTTGGCAGCCCTTGGGTGAGCATGGGCCAAGAGCCTGGCTTCAGTCCTTTCGTTTTGCAATCATTATGCACATAGAAATGGGACAAGGGATGCAGAGAACCCCATGCCTTTACCCATGCTGTGCTTTCAAGACCCCATGCTTCATCTCAAGACCCCACCCCATGCCTTTACCCATGCTGTGCTTTCAAGACCCCATGCTTCATCTCAAGACCCCATGTTTTTACCACCCAGGCATTAGCAAACCTTGCTTTTACCCCAGGTCTTTTCTGCCCCAGGATTTACTGACTTCCCCTTGCTTCACAACGCTCTCTCCCCAGCATCTTTCTTTTTGGATGCATTTGAGGATACAGTGTTGCCTGTGTTATGCTCCTCTACCCCAGAGAGACACTTGTTTATTTATTTTTTTAACTAGATGATTTGTATCTTAGTTGGCTACATGCTTATGAGCTTTGGTTGTTTTTTTTTATTTTAGTTCTTGGTTTTTTATTTTTAGGTATATTTATTTTATGTTTGTATGGCTGTTTTGTCTGTATTTCTGTCTATGCATCATGTGTGTGCCTGATGCCCAGAAAGTCCAGGAGAGGGCATTAGATTCCCTGGGATTGGAGTTTCAGAAGGTTGTAAGCAGCCATGTAGGTGCTAGGAATTGAATCCTGGTCTTCTGGAAGAGCAGCCAATGCTCCAACCACTGAATTATTTCTCCAGCCCCCAGAAGACTTAATGCTTAATCAGAAAGATGTCCTTTTACTTAACTGTAGCAAACTCAAATTACCTCTGGATTTCTTTCTTTCTTTTTCTTTAAATTTGAGACATGCTCTATCTGTCTCAGCTGGTCTTGATTTGTGATCCTCCTCCTCGTGGCTGTTGGGAACTCCTTTGCCTGGTTTATTTATTTTTTAATTTTGGGGTACTGGAGATTAAACCCAGGGACTCATGCATGGGAAGTATGTGCTTTATCACTGAACTATAATTTCAGATCTATTTTAATTTAACCTAATAGGATACAATCAAGAAACCGTATATGGGTAAGAATCTGTGTTCTAAGCCTCATTCAGTCTCAGATCCTGGTCCATCACTGTTTCCATGTAGGCTTCAGTTTCCTATGGCTGTGTGTGATTTTTTGAGGGCTTTCCCGTTGCAACCTGCCATATGGCAGGGAGGGAGTCCTGGATTACTGGGGCCATGCCTCTGGGAAGCCTCTGGCTGGTTGCTGTATGTTTCCTCACTGTGAAGTGAATGCTGAGAGCATTCTCATGGCGATGCGCCTGGGCATGGGGTGGAGTGGGGTGCTGCCATCATCAGGCTCAAGGTGACCTGGCTGGAGTTAGCTGTCAAGATAAGTTTTTGGGGAAGAGTCAGCCCCATTAAGAAAATGACCCTCAGAGGTCTTGGTCCACAGCTGTGCTTCTCCTGAGACATGTGTTGGGCTAGCCTTGCAGCTCACAAAGGCTGGTAGACATAAACTGTCCATTGCCCAGAAAAACAACAAGCCATAAATGGCAGAACAGTTTGCAGCTATGAAAGGTGTGCCAGCTCCTGGAACACCAAAGGTTTTGTGCAAAAGCATAAAGCCTGTACTGTGAGGAGAAAAATCTGGAGTGTGCAAAATGCTGTGTAATTATTGTGTAAAGTAAGACAAGTCACAGGCGTGCATACAAACAATACCCCCTCACAACACACTTGTGCATAACTTGCCTTCTGTACACATAGGTCAAGACAGGGCTCAGCAGTTACTGCCTTGGAACTGGTGGCTTGGAGGGAAGCCGCTGACTATCAGGATTTGGGGACAGGCTTTTTCACCTGACACCTGAGTGCTCTAGAGCTGACATCTCTGTCTCCATGCTTACATGTACACAGATACAAGCAGGTGGTGAGAATTTACTGAATTGACCTGTAAAATATCTCATGCTTGGATGAAGAGCTGAGACGTTGAACTTGGTGGCTGTGGGTAACTGTACATGTGTGTGCGCCAGACTCTCCAGGACTGTAGGGTATGCTGCCATCGTCTTTGGGATGGATGATGTTTCTAGAGCCATGAAGAATTTGAACTCTTGCAATAAAGACGTAAGCAGAAAAAACTATACTTATTGTTTTCTGCAAAGCTAGAAACCAGCACAGGGCCTTTCAGGAAGAACCCATGGAGAGACTCCTCATAGCTGTTGCCTTGTGGGGGGGGGGGGTGTGGGCTGAGGGAGGTGTGTGCCTTTCCTTGCTTACCATTTGATGCAATGTGAACTGATTGCTCCCTGCCCCAGAGCTCTTTAAAAACCATTGCACAAAGCAAAATACTCCTTTTTCTCTTCTTGCTGCTATGGCTTGTTAAGATATTGGGAAGGCCCAGACGGGTCAAGCAACATTTCCCGGGTCACCCAGCAAATCTGGTGGCAGAAGTGGGCTTCCAGCCCAGAGCACCCAAGTGTCTGCTCTGCCCCCCTCCTAAGTTTCCTGCCATTGACAAGGTCATATAGTCCTCTTCCTGTGGCTTTGCCAGCAGCTACGGTACCTGGAGTAGGGTAGGCGCAGGGAGAGCAATGTGCTTTCCTAATTAGCTCCCGGAGGGGAAGTGTGGGCTCTCTGGGACATAGGACAGGCAAGACCAATGTCCCTGGACACAGGAACTGAGGGAGAGGGTGTGGGGTAGGTCTCCTGGGCAGCATGGCCCCTGGGGACCCTCCTCCGTGTCCCTGCTAATAGGGTTAAGTGTGGGGCTGCACCACAGGTTCCAGCCTGTGTGACAAGGGGTAGACAGTTCTGGTCTCCCTTGCTGGCCCTGTTTTGTCTGTAGAGAGGACTGGACGGGTTAGGCTTGATCCTGTGGAGACTGTCTACTGATCTGCAGACTAGGCCATCTCACAGTGCCTCTGCCAGAGGGTCAGATGCGGGCAGGCACAGGAGCTCGCAGTCAGTCTACACGAAATGAAAGGACTCACTAAGAACACAACAGTGGTGTGTCACTGTCCCTTGCTGAGATAATGGCGGCTGCCTGGCTGGTCCTGCCTCTCCCAGCCTTCCTCCTTGCTTCTCTGATCCTGGTGGCTGAGCCAGAGAGCCCAGATCTTCTGGCTTCCCTAGGCTCTAGGAGCCAGGCTGTCTGTCCCCTATTCTCAGGTGAATCTACACCGAGGAAACATGGGCACGGTCTCCCAGGGCTGCTGGCCCACCACCCCGACAGGGGAGGGATTGTTCTGCCCCCCTCCATTTTGTTACATTTTCTTTTGTGTGTGTGAGGCACATGTGGAGGTCAGAGGTCAACCTGGGGGAGTCTGTTCTTTCCTTCCGCTACGTGGGTCTCAAGGGTTGTCAAGCTTGGTGGCAAGTGCTTTTACTGGGTGGGCCAGCTCAATGGGCCCTGCTTTGGGTTTTAAACTCAGACAGACCTCAGGGTGTCACCTGTCACATACTGGTCTCCCAAAACTAAGCTAATGCCAGGTAAGATTCTGCCTTCAGCACCTGAGGCAAACCATGCAGGCTGGGTGGCGATGTGGGTCACACACTAAGCCACACTCGCATAGGCAGCATAAGCAGCCAGCAGAAGAACGGGGACATTTCCAAACTGACTCCAGTGTCAGGGAGCCTGAAGGAGGAACCGGTGGAGGCAGACTCTTCACTACACGCCCTCTAGACGCTTTTGAATTTGAACCATGGTTCCAAAAAATAAATATACTTACTCAAAAATAAATATAATGCGGATTTCTTTGGTCACCACCCAATGGTGTTTGTAACACCGAACCAAGGGAAGGCCGTGAGGAGAACCTGCGTATAGCTTCCCATTCATGGTGAGAAGCCTTTGCCACAGCTGTGACGATCTTAAATCCTACAGAGGGGTCTATCTCCAAATCCCATTGCCCACATCCCTCCCCTTACTTAGCCAGGATACACACCATTTTATTTAAAAATACCTTTATTTTAACCCACCAATTCTCTCACATATCACATTCACGCAGACACACGCACACTTTCAAAAATAGTCTTTGGTTTTCTGAACTTTCTGCCTTGTCCCTGGCCAGCTAGGCCTGGCTGGCTAGATGGGTCCTCACGGCTCTCCAGGGTGAGACCTGTGTCCGGGCCGTTGTCCTATGGTCCCTACACAAAGCAGGAGTGGTTTGAGCTTCTGGAATCTTCTCCCCTGTCCAGTGAGGGGCTGCTGGCTCCTGACCTCTTTCTCTGGAGTCCTTCTTGAAGCAAACACTGCAGGGACCCAGGCTCATCGCCGAGGCCCTCGGAGGGGGGCTACACCCCTCACTTTCAAGCAGCTGCCCCCCAGGTCACGACGGCTACCCTGCGGGAGAGAAAGAGGTGTCGGGATGAGTTGGGAACTAACTATGTGCCCAGCAACAGAGGTTTGGTAAAGTTCAGCCACACATTAAGTCTCTCTGCAGAGGAGACTCTGGGCTGATGGGGAGCATCATGGGGTGACAGTGTTTAGGGCAACGGCAGGGGCAGAGGGGAGCAAATGCCAGTTATGGAGGGAAGTATGTGCGTGAGCCATTGCTAAAGGGTGCTGTTCCCGGAGGGGATGTCAGGGACACCCTTCCTTTACCAACAGTTTACGTTATCCACTCCTTTCCCACCTGAAGACCTTTTGTCTTAAGAAATCTAATACATGCTGGGTGCACCGGCCCGTGCCTGGAATCCCAGAGCCATGGAGGCTTGCCCATCAGTTTGAGGCTAGCCTGGTCTACATAGTGAATTCCAAACCAGACAGAGCTATATAAGGAGACCCTGTTTCAAAAAACAAAAACAGAACCAAAACCCCCAGATTGAAAAAAATATATATATATATATTACACACACCTATACGTTTTGGGCAGGAGGTGCTGGGGGTTGAACTCAGGACCTTGCACATGCTAAGTATGTTCTCTACCACTGAGCTACACTCCAAGGTCATACAATTTTCACACACTGTAAAGCATATTTTACATTAAGGGACAAGGAAAGCCCCCTGGCGGTTCCAGGTGCTCCCCGACTGTAAAATAGCGGAGTGTGTATGTGTGTGTGCGCTGTGTAAATCACCCTCTAAATAAGACAAGTTTCTGGCCTCCTTGCCTTCACCCAGGGTCTCTCCTGTGCAGGGAGCATACCCATGGCACTGGTCTTCCAGGAAGATTTCTCTATGAATGAAACTGCTTCCCACTTGTTGTTATTTGGGACATTCCCCTGGAGTAAACCACAGTTTACTTTTGCTTCCCTGTCAGGCCTGGAGTCCAGGAAACGGCAGAGAAAGCATTCTTCCAGCCTGGGCTGGAGCCCTGCAGGTGCCAGTCAGTGCTGCTTCAAGCTAAAGGTGGCAGTCCCTGAAGTCACCAGCCCTTCAGCCTTGCCCCTCACCAATACGCTCAGGTTGGACGTAGGTTAGACCCTCACTGAGAGCAAGAGCGCTCACAGCCCTGCACTGTCTTCTTGTTTTCTGTTATGCAGCCTAGGTCGACCTTGAACTCCGTATCCTTCTGCGTCAGCCTACGTCTGAGTGCGGAGGTCCCAAGCCCGTACCACCATGCTCAGCGCAGCACTCCCTCTTGTGAGGAGGATTCCGGTGTTGAGTAACTGGCCCGGAGACACCAGCTGTTTAGGAAGAGCTAGGGAGAGAAGCCCACTGCCTGCCAAGCTGCCCCACTTCTAGGCCCCATATAGCCTACAGTAAGTGCTCAGTCGGCTGGGAGCGGCTGAGCCGGTGGTGACCTCAGTTCATCTAGAGACCCAGTGGACCATCTGGAAGCTCTGCCTCTGCTGCCTCCTGCCTCTGCCCCAGCCCAGGTTGGGGCAGATCCATCCAGATGTGAGCCCAGCCTCCCTGGAGGCTCTCTGGGCCCAGGGACACCATGTTCATTCACAGGCAGGGCTATTTTGAGGGTTGAGGCCATGGTCCCAGCAGAGCCTGGGGCTTGGGCTTCTCAGACAGACTCTGGCAGGAGAAGCTGAGAAGGGTGGATGGGGCAAGGAGAGGGAGGCTGGGGAAAGAACCCCGCCCCCCACTCTTAGGTCCTCAGAGACAAGGAACGCCACCTCCCACCCTAAGTCTGGAGGTCATTCAGAGAACTTGGTTCCGTGGGAATGCTGGGACAGCTCACCTCCCTGGACCTCAGTTTCTTCATCTGCGGAATGGACACCGTCCAGGTGCCGTGGAATGTGAACACAGCTGTGTCCACTGCCAAGAGCCCCAAGAAGAGGTTTGATCAGGTCCAGAGGGAAACACTCCTGTTCTAACATGGACTCCCTGCTGGATGGAGCCTCAGTTTCCTCCCCTGTGGCATGGTATTGCTTTACAGGATAAACAAGCTAACACAGGGGATGCACACTAACAGCTAAAGCTCTTTTTGTGCGTGTGGTACTGGGCACGGAATCCAAGGCCTCATTTGCGGCAGACAAGTGTTCTGCTGAAGAGCTGTAGGTCCAGTCTTGTTTTTACTTTTCGAGACAGGGTCTCACTAAGCTGCCCTGTAGGCCTCACACCTGGGATCATCTGCCTCAGCTCTCTGGGTAGTTGGGGTTACAGTGTGGAACCACCACACTCACCAGGAAGAGCTCAGTACAGCTTGAAGAACACAGTAAGTGGTCAATAAACATTCAGAATATGATTACCAGCCTCTTCCAATGGCAACTCCTGGTCCCTTGTCAACCCTCTGCTGTTGAACGGGCCACACCAACAACAGGGAAAAGCTTCACAAAGGATCCTGTCCAGCTCTATCCCGGGTGACAGAAGAGAAAACAAGGCAGAGACAGGAACCCGCTTTCCACTCAGTACTCAGAGGTAACCTTAGCTCCTCCCCCTGAGCAGGAAGGAGCTGTAGGGGACTGTGTCCATGGTGACCCCACCCCGACCATCCAGGTTCAGAGGGGAAGGAGTGGTTTAGGAAGGAGTCGGGTCTGGGACCTTGGAGCTTCTTGACCTCAGAGCTCAAAGTGTGCAGGGGCTCCCCCAAACACCTGGTATCTTCCAGACAAGTCCTAGAGGGGCTAGAGCTGGCCAGGATCACCCCTCTGGCTTATTCCCAGAGGAGCCTGTGTGACTGAGCAAGGCTTCTACAACCAAATTTGGTTGGGTTCTTGATCCCACAGACAGATCCCAAGGCAGCAGTCGGGCTTAGGCCAGCCACTGGGAACCTCAGGGGACAGTCCTCCGTGCTACATTGGAGCCCCGGTTCTGACTGCTGGGGTGGGGGGCCCAGATGTGCCTTCTCTGCAGCCTGCAGGCACAGGGCCTTCCTGCTGTCACTCTTCCCACTTCCCAGTTAGCCAGACCAGAGTGCCAATCCTGCTCTAACACTACTGTGCACCTCGGGCAAGGGCAGCTTTGTCCAAGCAGGTGGGGGTGACCACAAGACTCCTTCTCTGCCCGTTAAGGGACCTAGATGAAGAGTGCTGAGCACAGGCGTGTACTTGGAGACTCCTGTCATGGTGGTGGTCTAGGTCTACCTCTGCCTTTAACATCTCCCCACTTCTTTCTCGAGAGCAGGGGTTCTCTACCCGTCGGTGGCGGCCCCTTTCACAGGGGGTCACATATCAGATATCCCGCACAGCAGATATTTACATTGCAATTCATAACAGTTGCAAAATTACAGTTATGAAGTAGCAATGAAATAATTTTATGGTTGAGGGTCACCACAACGTGAGGAACTGTATTAAAGGGTCTCAATGTTAGGAAGGTTAAGAACCACTGTCTAGACCCTGACTGCAAACTCCATGCATACTCTAGAACGCCTTTTCCCATCCTTTATCCGTGTGCCTGCCTCTGTTTCCACACATCTTTTAGGGATTTAGCACAGCTCTTCAGCCTCGCTCTGGGGCTGGGCTTCTCCTGGGCTCTCAAAGTCCCATAGCATCCTTGTCTTCACCCTCCTGCCCTGCCCCTGACGCTCTACTGAGAGCACCTGACTGGAAGGAAGGCACCACATCTGCTTATTCTCAGAGCCAACAAAAGCCAGCTGCTGGGTGGTTAAGGGAAGCTGACCCGGATGAACGTGTGACAGGCTGTATGTAAAGGAGTGCTGTGGTGGACCCAGCTAGCCTTTCCATCCCAGATGCACACCTCAAGGCCCAGCTCTGACTTCTCTCTTCCGCCTGGGGCACTGACAGGGTCCCTCAAACCGGTACCAGTCGGAGGTTAAGAAGATTCAGAGAAACTGAGGCATCCGAGGGCTGGGAAGACAGTGGGAATTTGAGCCAGAGGGCTGGTCTGAGACTAGGCCGCGGAGGCCTTTCCAGGGTAGAGCTATGAGAATCAGTGTGCTGAGTTGAAGGAGACTGACTATAATCCCCATGATCTTTCTCTCACTGGCCATGGAAAGCAAGGCAGGATTCTCTGAGCCTCAGTTTCTCCAGATGTAAACAGTAACTGCTGACCTAGCTCAAGTCACACAGGCAAGCTTTCTCGCTGTAAGACAAGCTCAGGCTGGAAAGGGTGAGGGCCTGGGGGCCAAGCAGGCCTGGGCAATTTCGCCTAAGAGGCCCCAGACACTTCTGCTCCCCAGTGCCCAGCTAGCCTCTTAACTTAGACGGAATCAGACAACAGTGTTCCCTCCTAACCCTACATCCTTCTGAGGCCGGCGCTCTTCAAGGACCCCTTCCTGCACACGTGTTGAGGACCTGCGGCTTTCTCCAGTAGAGGAGGTATATGTCCCCATTTTCTTCTCAGTCTCCTGCTGTTGGGTCAGGTCTTAGGACCTGGAACAATTTACTAAGGACGATGTTAGCTCAGAGTGATGCCTGCTACCTAGTAAGCCCAGAGCCTACTTCCTGTAAACGTGTGCAGTGCTTTTATCTGAAGCGCCTCAGGGATAACTGAGCGGACAACCAGCTACCTGCCCAGAGGGCGAGCATCAGGCAAAGAGTAAGGTCCCAGCGTGCGGGAACCTCTCAAGGTACAATTAAGTCAGACCAGAGCTTACTGGGCTCCCCACTACGCTTTCTGTTTGAGGGTTAAGCAAGAGGCTCTGCTCCACTTCAATCCTAGGACATGAGACATGGCCCCCGCCGCTGCTCCGAGGTCGCTTCCAAAGGGGGGTCCCTGGCTCCCGGGAGGTCCGCCCCCGCCCCCAACCCTGACGGCCGGGCTGCAGCAGGCGTGCGGTGCACTCACCCCTTTGCGCTGGTTGCTGAGACAGAAGGTGCAGATGGAGCGCGGCTGACGGCCGTCGGCGGCGGGGACCGCGCTCTTGCCACCGCCCGCCGCGCGGAAACACGGCTGCCCGTCGTCGGCCGCGTCGCCCAGCAGCAGCACGTTGGCCAGGTGCGCAATGTAGCTGGACGCCAGGCGCAGCGTCTCGATCTTGGACAGCTTTCGGTCCACCGGCTCGGTGGGAATGAGCGTACGCAGGGCGGTGAAGGCCGTGTTCACGCTCTGCGTGCGGTCCCGCTCGCGCGCGTTGGCCGCTTGTCGCTGCCGCACCACCACCACCGGGCCCGCGCCGCCGCTTGCCCGCCGCCCGCCCCCGGGACCCGGGCCGCGCCGCGCCGCCTCCAGCCCTTCGCAGCAGCCGAACGACTGGTCCGACGCGTCGCTCTCGCTGCGGTTCTCCTCGTCCTCGCTCAGCAGCCGCACGTCCGGGTACAGCACGTGCGCGCCGACCGGGCGCAGCAGCGCGAACGCCATGGGGCGCCCGGCCGCCGGCCTCCGCTCGCCTGGTTCCCCGAGCCGCCGCCCCCGCAGTGCGCTCCCGCGCGCTCCCACGGACCGGCCGGCCGCCGCCTTATAGCCGGGGGAGGAGTCAATCCCGAGGCGGTCCCGGTATGGCCAATGGGACGCCCCCCGTCCCTCCCCGGCCAATGACGATGCGCCTGCTTCTGGGTCCCCCCAAGTTGAGAGGAGCCCCGAGCTCTTGGCCCTCCCCGAAGGCTCTGGGCTTGAGCGGGTCAGGCGCTCAGATACGGATTTCTGGGAGACCGCTGTCAGGTCCCTGTTAGCGTGGCCTGTTTCCTCCTTTCCATTGTGAGAATATCCCCGCGCTTAAAAGTCGAATCCAGTGTCCTAGCAGCTTCGGTGTACGGTCAGAACCGCGGCCAGGGGCTTTGGACAAAGCTTCTCAGACTAAGTTCCATTCAGCAGCTCAAGAGTGTGGCCCGGGACACTGCATTTGATACGAGCTCACCAGTGTGCACTGTGATGCTGGAGCTGTCCGAGGGGAGCGAAGTCACCTCTCTTGCTGACAAACATTTTTTCTTTTCTCTCCCCCTGTACTGGTTGGTTTTGTGTGTCAACTTGACACAAGCTGGAGTCATCATAGAGGAAGGAGCCTCAGTTGAGGAAATGCCTCCATGAGATCCAGCTATCAGGCATTTTCTCAATTAGTGATCAATGGGGGGGGCAGCCCATGGTGGGTGGTACCATCCCTGGGCAGATGGTCCTGGGTTCGATAAGAAAACAGACTTCGCAAGCCAGGGGAAGCAAGCCAGTAAGCAGCTCCCCTCCATAGCCTCTGCATCAGCTCCTGCCTCTGGGATCCTGCCCTGTTAAGAGTTCTTGTCCTGACTTCCTTCAGTGATGAACAGCAATGTTGAAGTGTAAGCCAAATACACCCTTTCCTCCCCAACTTGCTAAATGGTCATGGTGTTTCATCACAGCAATAGAAACCCTAATTAAGACGCCCCCTTCCCAGCAAAACAAACACCCAAGTCCCATTCAGTTACTTAACTATTTGGCGGGGCTCTACTATATGCCAGGCATGGTTTTAGTTGGAAGATAAGGATCAGAACAAAATCAACTTTGCCTTCTCAGACCCTGGAGCCTAGTGGAGCCAATGGGACAGCACTGTGTCAGCTAAAGTTGTAGGACAGTGCCCCCAGTGCAGATCTGGCTTCACTACTCTCCAAATCCCCACAGGCTTCCTTCATGTCCTGTCAGCGCTGCCCCCCTCCCCCTTCTTTCAGAAATTTCAGGCTGCAGTCTGGGTGTTCCCTTCTTTAGAGGACCTGGGAAGAATAACTGAGCAGATGATGGCCACTGGGGTCCCAGTGCCATCCCATCCCAGGTAAAATCAGCATCCACTTGGCCTTGAAAATATTGTTCTTGTCCTCTCAAATGGTGACTAGAGCTTCAGGGAGCGAAAGGCTTGTAGGAGCTTCTTGGTTTTCTAAAGCCCTCTTCCAGCTCCGAGGGCTGTGTTTCTCCAGCCCCTGATCTAGCCCAGAAGGGGCCCAGGACTGAGCCGCTGGGAGAGGAAACTCTTAAGTCTTCAGAGCCCAAGGTCTGTAGGGATAGTCTGTCCCTACACCTGGTTCCCCCACCCCCATACCATTTGACCGTGACCCAGTCAGGCTGGGCTTTAGTGAGGAGCCTCCTCGGGCCCCTCCCCACAGGGCCAGCCGCATACGCAGCTCCAGCGCTCCAGCCGAGGCTGCTTCCTGAGACCATGAATTATTACTGACCGGGAGATTTCCTTCCCTGTCTGCGCCTCCTCACAGGGGCTCCCTGCTCCCTTCACTTTCGCTTTCTCCCGGTTTCCCCCTCCCCTCTGCTCCTGACCCTCTGGAGGCTTGGAATTCCTGTCCAGCCCCCTCCCAATTCCAGATCCAAACTGGGGATGCCTGCTAGGCCGGAGGGCCCCGCCCCCGAAGGCTCATTCATTCAGTTGCTCTTTGGGCAGGTTTGGACACAAGGGACCTTGGAAGTAAAATAAAACCATGAATGAGACCGAGTGGCTGGCTGCAGCAGAGGAAAGAGAGCTGTAAACAAAGAATTTCAGGACAATATGGTCAGAGCCAGCCAGGGTCTGGCATCAAAGAAATCTGGCTTCAGTTCAAGGCCAGTGGCTTCTTGGGGGTCTCATTTTTGCTGCTCTGGAAAATGAAGTTAAGAATATCTCCCATTCTTAGGACCAGGGACAGTCCCCAGATCTTACGCCAAGAAATCAGGGCCTGGCACACAGCAAGAGCGACATACCAGAAGTGAGTTTGTATTTTTTGCCTGGAAGGACCAAGTGGTGTCTGCTCTTCCAAAGCTTGTCACCAGGAGTGGGCCCGAGCATCAGCTGCATTCTTGGCCATCTATGTGACAGCATCAACGCCTTTCAGTCCTCGTCCCTCGCTCTGCTCTGGCCACACTGGCATTTCTATCTGTTCCCGGAGCCCACTTCTGGGAACACAACTGTCTCCAGACATACCTGTAAACGATCTCCTCACTTCCTCCAAACCTCATCTCTGTCAGAGGCCTTCACTGACTGCCAGGGCTAGAGCAGTGACTGTCCCTCTCATCTGCCAGTACCCCAACCCTCCCTGTCTACCTTATCTTCCGATGCTATGGAAATCATAGTCTACAGATATTAACTGAGTGACGGATGCTGGTGTTGATTGTCAACTTAGAGATGGACCTCTGAGGATGCCTGTGATCATTTTTTACATTTATTTATTGCTGCGTATGTAGAAAGCACCTTTATCCACTAAGCCATCTCACCTGTCCCACTCTGGTTTTGGAGATGGAGTCTCTCATTGGCCTGGAGCTCACTGATTAGGCTAAACCATCTAGCCAGTGAGCCCCAGGGACTCTCTCTCCGCCTCCCCAGCATTAGGATTACATGGCTTTGAGGCTCGAACTCCGGTCTTCGTGCTTGGGCGGCAAACACTTTATTAACTGAGCCATCCTCCCAGCCCGTTCGTTTTTTCTTAATTGGGTGTATTGAAGTGTGAAGAATGTGAGTGACACCATTTCCTGGGCTGGGCTCTGGACCAAGGGAAAGGAGGGAGCTGAGCACCCGTCCGTCCTCTGCTCTCTGCTTCTTTACTGTGGATACAATGTGATTGGCTGCTCAAGCTCCTGTTGCTGTTATCCGCTGCACAGCCAGTTCCCTTGAACTGTAAGCCGAAATCAACCCTTTTCCCCTAAGTTACCTTCATAGGATATTTGGTTTTTTTTATCCTAGTGATGAGAAGACACCACAACAGCCCTGCTATGTGTTTGGTGGTTTTGGAAGCTGGGAATGTAGCTGTAAACACATTCTCCCCCTCTCCCCACACCATCTGTCTCCGCTGGAATAAAACCTCCATAGGAGAGGGGCTTTGCAGATTTTGCTCATTTACTTCTTGCCCATTGCTGCCACAGTATTACCACTCTTCCCATTGCATAGACAGAGAAACTGAGGTTTATCAAGGAAGAATAGGTGACTTGCCTGGGATCAACCAGTTGCCCAGAGCAGGAGCTCATGTTGGTCTGACTCCAGAGCCCTCCTTTCACATCACCTGGCATCTGAGGCAGTCCAGTGGATGTGAGGGCTGACTGGAGACCACTCAGCAAGAGAAGGAAGGTTCCAGGCCAGGGGAGCAGCAACTGGCCCCTGTCTCCCTGCCTGAGCACAGCCTGGCTTTCTGAGCCATGGAAGCTCTTGCATTTGTTCAGAGGCACCAACTACGTACCTCTGGGTCTTTGTCCCACCATCCTTCTTGGTTGGAGGGCCTGTCTCTCTAGATGGGACCAGACAAGCCTGTGCCTGGATTTAGTGTAGACTCTCATTATATTCTGTTTTGCAGCTCCAACCCCACCCTGGTGCAGCATCTTCTGGTCCCTCATGAGTTCTTTCTTCATCCTGATCCCCACCTAGATGCCCACTTGATTATTTTTTATTAAATATAATGTTTTGTTGGGTGGTGATGGTGCACACCTTTAATCCCAGAATTCAGGAGGCAGAGGCAGGCAGATCTCTGAGTTCCAGGTCAGTCTGGTCTACAGAGCAAGTTCCAGAACAAACCACATATATATTATTTTAGACTTTCATACATGCAGCCGATGTTTTTTAAGCCTATACACTTTCCACCTTCCCCCAATTCCTGCCAGATCCACCCCCACCCACTCCAAACTTTGCCCCCCCCACTCTCTTAGTATAACCCACCAAGCCCCACACTGATATTTTTGAAGTGAGCTCTGGATACATATGTGTCCTTATCAATTACTTATGGTGCTGATTCGTGTGAGTAGGTCAAACTGCAGATGGCACTTTCCACAGACCAGCTCCTTGGAGGATTTCCTTTTGTTTGGTTTTGTTTCCTTGCCACTGTTCTGTGTGTGGAGTATCACACATGTTCATTGCTGCTAGGCATGTGTGGTGAGCATTCATCACCAGGCCTCCATCCTTAGAGGTAGACCCTGGCTTCCTCTGGCTTCTCCTGAAGCAAAGGGAAGTGAATTTCTGGCACATTACTCAGCGACTCCTGTATGTGTGTGTGTGTGAGGGTGTGTGTACATATATGTGTACTTATGTGCATGTGTTTATATGTGCGTATGCACATATGTTTGTACATGTACATGTATGACTGTGTTCATGTGTGTGATTCTGGGATGTTCACACCAGGACAGCATGGCTGGGGGCACACACACTGAGCCTTAGGACCGTGCACTCTACCATATGATGCCTACCTCAATCCACACATCCCTCAGCAAAATGTGGGGTCCACTTCACCCCTGGCTCTTAGAATTAGCCGATTTCCTCGTGAGAGAGAAATGGGTGCCAGACATGCTTGTTCTCCATCTCTGGCTTTCTTCCTCAGCAGATGGTGCATTGTCAAGGCAGGGAATGCACGAGATCATAGCACGCTAGGCTGGAGCCTGGCACATTGTGAGCAATAATGAGCATATTAATGAATGAACTAATGGATGAAGAGGCTACAAATTCCAACCTACATGGTTGCTGTGGTGGTTGATCTTGACCATCAGCTTGATTGCCACTGGGATCTTCCTGTCTTTGTTCTCAACACTGGGATTTCAAGTGCGGCATCACACTCAACTTTTTATTTTAATTATATATATATGGTTGTTTGTCTGCATGCATGTCTATACCACATACATACCTGGTACTCTCAGAGGCTAGAGGAGGGCATCGGATACCCTGGGAGTGGAGTTACAGGTGGTTGTGGGTGCTAGAAATAAAACCCAGGTCTTCTGCTAGAGCAGCCTTTTTGTGTGTGTTTTTTGTTTTGTTTTTCAAGACAGGGTTTCTCTGTGTAACAGCTCTGACTATCCTGGAACTCACTCTGTAGACCACGCTGGCCTCGAACTCACAGAGATCCACCTGCCTCTAGAGCCTCCTGAGTGCTGGAATTAAAGGCGAGAGCTACCACAGCCGGGTGCTCTTAATTAATAAGCTAATTTCCAGACCCACATCTAGCCTTTTAAATGTGGGTTTGGGGGATCACATTGAACTTATCAACTGAGCCATCTCCCCAAACTGGATCCTGAAGTCCTTAGCTGCAGAAATCCTAATGAACAATGAAGATAATCAACAAAGGCTAGAAGGAGAGAGAATTAATAACAACAATCATTTTAGCTGCATATTTTAATCCTTCCTCCTGGTATATGTGACTGAGTGGTCATAGCTATCACAGAACACAGCAGCATCAGGGTGCAGGGTGCCCATGTGAGCAGCCTGGAAGTTTTATAACTACACAACCTGGCCGCGCCCAGGCCCAGTGCACAGATGAAAGGCAGGACTGGTGCTGCAGGCCTGTGGGTTTAAGGTGTGTTCTTGTGTAGTGCTCAGTCAATAAAGCAGGCCATGTTGCACCTCTTTGCTCTATTTTATGTGACTTCCACTCCCTGGGTTGCTTCATGGACCAGAATGACTGCTGAATCCATGCTGTCTGCCTTCCAGCTAGGGTGTGTGTGGGAGGCAGAGGCAGGGGTAGCAAAAGGCAGAAGGTGGAGGACACCCCCCCCCAACCCTTCAAGGATACTTGTCTGGGAGTTACGGCCTCACTTCTGCTCACACCCCACTAGCTTAATCTTGTGGTTTGACTAAACTTGGATGAAAATCGTCCTTATTGCTGGGGACCACACATGCAACCAAGTAGTGGGTTGCTATTGGTAAAGAAGGCAAGACTGACTTGTGGGAAACAAGGATGTAGCCGGCCAGAAGATATGCCCACTCCTGAGATGGCATAGGTTCACACAGTCAAGTTTACTGTTGTCACTGACACATACCACTGGGTGAGCTTAGAAGTCTGCATCTCAGTTTTTCCACCTGTAGACTAGGGACCTCAGTAAAACCACCTCAAGGTTATGTGAGTTTAGGAGTATGATGTTTGCAATGGCCAGACTCCAGTGACTCTCTGTGCATTATTTAGTCCCTACAAGGGGTTTCTTTAAAGTCACACAGCCAGAAAGTGGACAAATGAGAAACCCAGACAGAGGGCGATCTTCTTCTCTTGCTTTGTATATTGGAATAGCATATATACTTGATACAGTTTAATATAACCATAGCTGGTTTAATACATACAGTTTATTATAGCCTCAAACTTTCTATGTTGCCAAGGTGGCCTTGAACTTCTGATCCTCCTGCTTCCATCATCCAAGAGCCAAGATTATAGACGTATACCACTGCACCCAGTTTCATATGGTTCTGGGGATCGTGCGTTCCAGGCAAGCATTCTACCAACTGAGCCATATCCTCAGCCCTTAAATAATGTTATGAAGAGCTTGCTACATGCCGGGCTCTCTCCTAAGCAATGATGTGTTCCCTCCTTCATTCCTCAGAGTGGCCTTGTGAGCTGAATGTTAGCATGCCAACCTTGCAAATGAGTAGACTAAAGAACCAGGAGGCTGTGAACTTGCTGGGGCTGTACATCTAAGAATGACTAGCATTACCATCAGTATGTTGCTCACAGAGGGCACAGGCAAATTCAAGCTCAGATGCTCACAAAGCTCTGCCCCAGGGAGAGTGGGCCTGATCATCATCTGTAATGATTCGATTTTGTCCTGCAGAAGATGCAAGTTTGGGGACAGAATAGAACTTCACAGGAATAGGGAGAAGGCTGGTGCCACCGTGAGAAATGTCAGGCTGTTGCTAAAGGCTGCCCAGGAGAAGCGAGCGCCAAGTGGTTTAGCCCACCTAGTTGCCTAGCTGGCTGGAGTTGGCTTTGACACGGTTACAAATGAGATGGAGGCACCAAGATGATGTGAGAGGTCAAGGAGACAGTAAAGGCTGGGGTGTGGCTTGGTGGTGGAGCAGTGGTCTAGAGTTTGTCCAGCTTGGGCAGGAGGACTTCAGAGAGGGTTACAGTTTCAATGTCCCTTAAAGGTTCCTACATAAAGACCTTGGTGCCAGCTACGGGCCTTTGGGGAGATGCTTGGCTCATGAGGACTCTGACACCATTGAAAGATCTATAACTTGATGGTGTTGTTGGGAGGATGCAGAAACTAACAGGTGGGGCCAGACTGGAGGAAGTTGGTGACTTCAAGCATGCCTAAAAGGATGTCCATGACCCTGTCCTTTTCTGGTCTTTCTCTGCTTCTTAGCTGCCATGAAATGAGTGATTCTGGCTGGCCACAATGTTTCACCCTCAACCTAGGTTAAAAAAAAAAGATAGATCCAGTAGGCATAGAGAGACAGAAACCTTCAAAACCCAGTGTCCAAATAAATCCTTCATCCTTCTCAGTTGATTCCAGGCATTTTGTCATAGAAAGGAAAGCTTAGCTTTTGTCATAGAAAGGAAAGATTTTAGCTTCCTGGGAAAAGTGGTTTGAGTGCAGTTTAGGGGTTTATACTAAGTGAGAGTACTTAATGATACAAAAGCACTTCATGTGGTCCACGGTAGTCCTGGCATGAAAGGTATGTTTGTGGGCTTGGTCAGGTTAGGCGCACTGACGCTGCTGACTCACCTTAGAAATGCCTCTTCAACAGAACCCCAGTGTGTCTAGGGTAACGGTCAGCCTAGCTGAAAATACTTGTCAGCCTACCTCACAGCTAGGGGTGGCCGTGTGGCTAGGGGTGGCCAGTGAGATGAGGATAGAGATTCCTAGGGAGGACCACTTCACCAGATGAAATTATAGAGACTCCTGAGAAGGCGTCTGGCTTTTACCCTCCATGTCTTGCTGCCTGGAACAGAGATGAATTCCTGGGGCCAGAGCCGCCAGCTCAAGGCTGGGAAAACAGAAGTCCCATGCCAAGGATGGGGTAGTTTGGGCCTCTGTTGATTCTTTAAACAGTCATAGTAGTTTCCAGCTTCACAAAAAAATCAGAAGTTCCTATTTGGTGAACCAGTTATAGAAGTTTCTGTTACATGTAGCCAAAAGCAAGCCATTACTGGTATATTCAGGTGTTATTATGAAGAATGTCAATGCCATTACCACCCATAGCACACTGTGCACCAGGCACTGAACTAAATGCTAAATATCTGTCTTATTCCATCCCCAACATCCTGGAAACTGGGTGTGGTAATAATCATCATCATGCTCCAGAACAGGAATTTGGTCTTGGAGGTGTTAGGGAGCTCATGCAGGATTCCAGCTGGGGGAGAGGTACAGGCAGATGCCCACACCTCTCATTTTCTTGTCTGTTGACAGGTGTAGTAGCTTAAAAACATGACACCCCCACTCTGCCTATCAAGATCTGGGGTCTGCCCTCTAAAACCCAGGAACATCATGGAAGAGGGGCAGCAGAAAGAATGCTAAGGGCCAGAGGACGGCATGGAATGTTGTGGAAGGTGTCTTCTAAGCCTGACATGGCCGCTACACTCTTGAATCCACAGCATCTGTGGTCACTTGCACACAAGTACAAGATCGGGCCAACCAACAGTCCATCATATGAAGCCCCACCTCTCCTGACAGCTAATGGTCGTTGGGGAAGGGAGGGACGCTTTCCTCCATGGTGTAGCTATTCATAAGCTGCTGTACTTGGGTAGACAGCCTCTTACATATGCTCTGCAACCAACCCTGATGAAACCACTGCATGCACATGTACACATGTGTAGTCGGAAGTTTTCCTGTGTCCTGGCTGGCTGATGGTCAGGACAAATCTCTCCCACTCGCATCCCCCAACTAAGCACACAGAGGCTTATATTAATTATAACCACTTGGCCATTAGCTCAGGCTTATTACTGACTAGCTCTTATACTTAATTTAACCCATAATTCTTACCTATGTTTAGCCATGTGGCTTGGTACCTTTTCTCAGTTCTGTCTTGTCGTCTTGCTTCCTCTGTGTCTGGCTGGTGACTCCTGACCCAGCCTTCCTCTTCCCAGAATTCTCATTGTCTGCTTTTCCCGCCTATACTTTCTGCCTGGCTACTGGTCAATCAGCATTTTCTTTATCAACCAATCAGAGCAACACATATTTACAGCATACAGAACGACATCCCACAGCACACATGTATACACACACATACACACACACACACACACACACACACACACACACACACACACACCACTGTTCTGTGACAAAACTTTTCCTGAGGAGATGTAACACACGTTTACTCACTCAGATAGGGAACCCGTGACAGACCAAAGTACGGATACCATCAAGGTCCAACTTGGTGAACCAATGAGTTTTAAGGGGTTACTTACAGGAGTATGGGTGGGGGGTTGCCTATAGGAGCAGAAACGTCTCAAAGACAGCTGCATCACCAAAGCCCACCCCAGCACGGGTGACAGCTCACAAAGTTGGGAACCTGGAGCACACTGCACAACCTGCAGGCAACAGGTTGAAAAGTGTCCTTGCATGTAGTTCAGTTGGTCTAAATGTCTTTCAGGCAGCTCCGCTTGTTTCTGCTTCTTTTACCTCAGCTTGGCTGAGGGTCTTCTTTGTAGCTCAGCTCAGTTCAACTCCTGAGGGACTCTGAGCTTTCATTGCTTACTCTGGCAGGGAGGGGACTAGTAAATCCAGTCAGTTTCAGGGACTTCCTGAAGCTATTTTGAGTTGTTTACCTTCCTGTTTAAGGAGCTTCCCTGCAGGATGGAGCCTGTGTTCAGAAGAAGGACTAACTGGGAAGGGAAGCAGGAATGAGACAAGAGAAGGGAACAGGGGTAACTATAATAAAATTATATTATAGACATATGTGACAATATCATAACAAAAACTGCTACTATGTATAATCGCTATATACTAATAACTTTTTTTAAAAAGATCTAGGGTCTGAGGGGCTGGAGAGATGGCTCAATGGTTAAGAGCACTAGCTGCTCTTCCAGATGACCCGGATTCAATTCCCAGCACCCACATGGCAGCTCATAACTGTCTGTAAACTCATTCCAGGGGGTCTGACACCCTCACACAGACATATATGCAGGCAATACACCAATATACATAAAATAAAAATACATTATTAAAAAAAGAGACCTAGGGCCTGAGCCAGGGGTGAGGCTTGCAGCACACATGAGGCTGAGGCAGAGGGACCACAAGTTTGAGGCTAACTGGGCTACCTCGTACAACTCTGTCTCATGGGAGGAAATGAAATGAAATCCCAGCTCTCTGTCCCTGTTCAGTGAGTCTGGGCGGGCAAAGGGGCAGCTCCAGTCACGTGGTAGAGCTGACCTTCTGTGACCTTAGACACTGGGCCACAGGCACAGCGGCTTCTGTCTTCCTCTCTGGGTCCCTCTCGCTTTTGGGGCTCAGAGTTGCAACTGAAAGAATTTTGGTGTCCTGGGGCTACCACGCAGAGAGGAAGCTATGGCTGTAGAGACCGGATGAAGTACTTCTGACGGGTCTGTTCTCTCTGTTGGCCAGGTCCAGGGAGCAGGTCTGTCAATGAATTCTCATGAGTCCAGAGCCATCAGCTGTGGCCCAGTCCTGACAGATGACAGCTTCCCAGGTGAAACTGTAGACACGACAGAACAAGCCCTCGCTGTGGTGGACGGACCAGCTGGTGACAGTGGTTGTACTGTGACTCACGGCCATGCCTGCAGATCCCCCAAGCCTGTCAGTACTGTGGGGTTCACTACGCTCTGTGACTCTAGGCTGCTCGGACTCTTCAAATGCATCTCCCCTGAAGCAGTGGTGTTTAGCACTTGATCCCAGGAGCCCGCTAGTCACATTTTTATCAATAGTCAATTCCTTGGTGGTGGGGGGCCTCTGCTGAGGGACCCCTTTTGCAATGTGAGTCCTTGTCACTCACTTTGAGTTCACTGTGACATCATGCCTCACACTTCCACAAAACTGATGTAACACACATATCTTTTTGTAGTAAGGAAATTTAGATGGGATGCCATGCGACACAAAGGATCATTTTAAACAGTCAAGTCACCACCCAAAAGCACAACAGGTTGGGAAACGTGGTCTGAAATAGACACTGTGACAGGCTGAAAGCTGAGCGGGAGGCGGTGCTGATCTGTCCGGCCTTAGCTGGGAACTTGTGCTCAGGTGACTCATGTTATCACCACCCCTGGCCTAGTCTCCCCATTCACACTCTCGTTACTGTCCATGTGGAGTTCAGACAAATTTTACCCGCACAGAACCTGTAGGGACTAACTGGAGTTTAATATGCTCAGTCCTCAAAATCCGGGTTGGCAAGTGGGAAAGTGGGGCACAGGGCAAGTAAGGGAGCTTGTGCCACTTACGAAACGTGGGCACTGGGGTCTCCCTGCCAGGTTTGAGGAAGGACGCAAGGGACAGCAACAGTAACAGTGACTGGGACGTGTCAAGTCCCAGCAGTGTGTCTGCCTGGCATCCTTCCCTGCTCCCTTCCACCGATGGCACACACTCTCTCACGAAGCCCGTTTCAGAGAGACAGCTCCATCTGCACAGCCAGGATTAAGATCTTTCCAACCAGACAGGCCCAGCTGGATCTCCAGCTCCCATGCAGTGCAAACCCATGCTGGTCCACCTTACTGCCTCTCCTATTTCCTACACTTGTCTTGGACCCATTCTCACAGGACAGTTGGCTGCTAGTCTGCCATACTGTACTACCCAATAAGTTGATTTGCCGTGATCACAAACAGGCATCAGGGGCCTTTATGTTTTTGTTTGTTTGTTTTTTATTTACTGGGGGGTTGGGGCATGCATGCCATCATGCCTGTGTGGAGGTCGGAAGACAACTGAAGGGGTCAGTTCTCTCCTTCACCATCTGTGATCCAAGGATCAAACTCAGGTTGTCAGGCTTGGTGGCAGGTTTCCTCATCCTCTGACATCTCACCAACCTTTGAAACAGCTTTGCCAAATGCTTGGGGGAAAGTAGAGCCTTGGGAAAGACCAGTGTCAATTCAGGGTGGGGGCAGGGAGGATCTTGAATCCATCTCCGAGGTCACCTCCCACACAGGGTTAAAACAGCTCAGCATCCTTCCGGCTGAGCGGAAGTGAGGTTCTGAGAGGCGAGTGGGCTCCAGGGGGATGTTTTTCTTCTCCATTTGTCTGCTTGTGGCTGGCCCATAAAATCCACCGGAACTCCATACTGGACTGAGGAATTCCCGCTGAAGGGGCTGTGGAGAGCCCAGGCTGGGGGTGGGGTAGAGCCAGTAGGGATCTAACAGACTATCTTTGATGTCCAAATTCTCGGCCAGTGATCTCTTCCACAGACTACCTAGGATTCCTGAGGAGACAGAGCAAGAGGGTACAAGGAAGAAGTGACCCCTTCCTTACCCATTCTCAAGTGAGCGGAGATAGGGAGGAGTTGTTACCAGTCACTGGCCTGTGCCTCAGGTCCCTCTTCTAAACCACAAGCATCTCTGCCCCATGCCCTCTTCTGTAGTAGTACTCTTTCTGTCTAGCAGGTATCTCACAGGCATTTCCCACCTGGAAAGACAATGTCAACCTATGGCATGTGGATGAGGTGATCTGCCCCACGTCACCCACTGTAAAGAGCAATGCCGAGTTCCAACCTAGACAGCAGGTACCAGGGCCTACCTTACCTAACCTTTCCCTCTCTCATTTCTGCGCATGTGCAGCCCCAGTCTCTGTACCCAAGGACATTGTCATTTAAGATGCAGCTTGTGCTTACCTCCTCCAAGAAGCCTGCCTTGGCTCACTGGGTGGGCTGCCTACACACCTGAGATGTGACTATGGTTTGGCCACTGGGCTCTGAGCCCCTGGGAGCAGAAACAGTTTTAAGTCCATGCCATACCTCCAGCACCATCCCACACAGCCGCCTTCAACTGTCTCAAAGATGCCAAGTGTTTGTGATGCTTTTAGAAGGTGGTCCCCCTAGAGAAGTGAGGGGGGATCTGTGTCCACTCTACTCGAGTCTGGGTGGCTTTGTTGCCTTTGACCAACACAAAGGGGCAGAGGTGACTCCATGACATTAGAGGTCATTCCCTGGCTGTCCAATTCTCAGAGTACAGAGCTATAGAAAGGCCAAGTGTTCTGAGGGCGCCCAGACCACTGGCACGGCTGCATGGAAGTATCCCTGTCATTAGTCTTGTTTGCTAAATCATCTGGTCCTGAGGCCCCTGACAATTGTAACTGTCACCCGTAGACTCTTATCCAGCCTTTGAGGTCTAAGATCCCTTAAGGTTATGACAGCTCCATCCCTGCTACGCCCAGCCTGAACACATGAGCGGATGAAATTGGTGTCATGTTGAGATGCTTTGTATGAAGTCGCTGCTACCATGGGGACCTGCTCCTGCCTCTCCTGGGAGGATTCCTATAGCCTAGTTGGTCCATGGTCCCCCATTGCACTCTGTTCACTGTGCAGTGTGTTGCTGACTTGGGGGCCACAGAAATCCTCTGGATGCCCCCCCAACGAAACCCTCCTTTGGTTCCCAGCTCACTGGAGCAACAACCAGATCATGACCTCGCAAGGCTCCTGACCTGTGCAGTGGTCTCCTTTCCTGGGTCCTGCACCTCTCTCCTGGGTCCTGCACCTCTCCCCTGGGTCCTGCACCTCTCCCCTGGGTCCTGCACCTCTCTCCTGGGTCCTGCACCTCTCTCCTAGGTCCCACTCTCTCTGCTTGCCAGTGTTCACCAGCCACACTGGTCTCTTTGCTGCTCCTCAAACACCAGGTGCTCTGCTAAAGGCCCATGCACTTGTGCTGGACAGTGCTCCATGGCATGGAGACTCTTCCTGGCCCAGTCTCTCATCTTTCAAGTATCTATGTTGACTTCTATTTGTTGTATTTAACCCCATGGCCCTTAATTGCCTAAGACATGACACGCTGTATTTACACATCCATTATTCCTTCTCTCTGCTCTGCATCATCCTCTCCATCCCAGAAAGCCAGCCATACATGGTGGGAATCTTCACCTATTCATGTCTTACCCTCCCCTGAGTAAAAGATGAACTGCAGGAACCCGAGGGATGCTGGTGTCTTTTCTGCTCTCTGTCTGGGGAGGTGGATGGAGCTTTAAAAAGGGTACAATAGAGAGGCTGGGCTTGCCTGATATCGCCAGGATTGAAGAACACTCCATGGAAGAGGCAGCATTGAGGGCCCTGAGGATGGGAAAGGCCAGGAAGCCTTTGAAGCTGCACACCCAGGCATCTCCCATGCTGCCCTCCTTCCTGCTCTGTCTCCAGCCTTGCCCATAAACAGGATTTCCAGGCAACTGCCCGAGAGCCCTTCCAATGCTCCAATGGGTCTGGGCTGGCTCCTTCCTGTGTTGTAAATTAGTTTTCTTATAACTGCAACATCCGGGAGTTACCGATGAAGTGAGGAAGACAGATCTGTAGGGAAGAGCTGTGTCTGGCCTGGAGCAGAGTGCCATGTCTCTGTTGCTTCTGGGAGAAATGGGGTTGACAGGAATGTAGGCTGCAAGGTAGGCTGCAGAGTCAGAAACACCAAAATCTTTGTAAACAGAAAGGCTCCGGGAACCTGTGAGTAGGAAGAGGCACAAGGGACAAAGCCCAGCTGGGGATCTTACACAGGCCACCAACAATCAGTGCTGTTGAGGGATAGGAACCACAAAATTCTTGGTGCCCAGAGAGCAAACAGTAGGTGCCAGTTAATTAACAGTAAGCATCACAGAGATTGAATCAGATGTTTGCGAGAGACCTCTGGGAGAGGGGAACTGGAAACCTCAGTTTATATGCTCTTGAGGGAACAAGGATATTTGTATATATTTCAGTATAGCCATAGAAACTTAATTCCATGCCCCCAGCAAGCCCATACCTGGGGCATGAGCGAAGTGCAGTGTTGGAACAACCGTATGCATTCATTGATAACATGAACATGAGCACATATATGCTGTGGGATATCTTTCTGTATGCTGTGAATATGTGTGGCTCTGATTGGTTGATGAATAAAGCTTTATTGGTCTATGGCAGGGCAGGATGGAGCCAGGCAGGAAGTCACTATCCAAGAGAGATAGTGAAAGGAGAAAAGAGAGCCAGGAGAGACGCCAGCCGCCACCAGGAGAAGCAACTGCCAGCAGACTGGTAAGCCACAAACACGTGGCAAAACATAGATTAATAGGAATGGGTTAATTTAAGAAGAAAGATCTAGTTAGCTAGAATCTTGAGCCATAGGCCATCCAGTTCATAAATACTATAAGCCTCTGTGTGTTTACTTGGGTCTGAGTGGCTGCGGGACCAGGCGGGACACAGGAAAACTTATGGCTATACACATACAAACTATAAACATAGAAAGCAACAGGACACGCAGCAGGATGTTGTATGCCACCAAAATATGCCTAAGGAGCCGGGTGGTGGTGGCTCACGCCTTTAATCCCAGCACTCGGGAGGCAGAGGCAGGTGGATCTCTGTGAGTTTGAGGCCAGCCTGGTCTACCAAGTGAGTTCCAGGAAAGGCACAAAGCTACACAGAGAAACCCTGTCTCAAAAAACCAAAAAAATATATGCCTAAGGACCCCTGCAGAGTGGGTCCACAGAGACCCAGAAAATGGGAAGGGAGCTGGGTAGGAACAAATGTGGTAGGACTGGAGATGGCTGTTCAGTTCTTTATTAGACCAATCAGATGTTTTAGACAGGCAAAGTAACACAGCTTCACAGAGTTAAACAAATGCAACATAAAAGAATGTAATACATCTTTGCATCATTAAACAAATGTTCCATGCAAAAATGAATGTAACACATCTTAAAATAGCATTCTACAACAATTTTACTTTTAATTATGTGTATATGGAGGGGGGTGTTGTGTATGTGAGTGCAGGTGCTACAGAGGCAATAGAAACCCTAAGGCAAGGACCATCAGGGGAGCAAGGGCCAGACCCATTCCAAAATTTCAGGCTTTGTCACCACTGCCACGACCATTGCCACCATTCCTACCCTGTGTCGGCGGTGCACAGGTGGCTTCCCACAATGCTTAAGGGCATAGGAAGAGAGTAGAAACTGATGGAAAAGGACAATGAAACCAGGTGTACGGTAAGATGAGAAAGGACCTGAAAAAGGAGCCGAACTCAGCTCTCTACGGCCGAAGCAGAGAGCGAGTGGAGGGGAGACCACCCTGGAGAGAGGTGGCCTTAGCTGGTCTCTCTAAGAACAGTGCCGTGAACTCTGGGTCTCAGTCCTTTCCCCCTGTGCTCTTGCCTGCTTCTCAAGTTCCTCGTCATTTTTATGAGATAGGGTTTTACTCCATAGCCCAGCCTGGCCTTGAACTTGTGGCCAACCTTGGACCTCACTCTCCGGAGTTCTGAGGTTACAGGCATGAGTTATTAAACCTTGCCATCTCCTGTCCTAACCCTTTGAATAGTGCTGCTGCTATCCCAGAAACCCACTGGTCCTACCTTTGAGGCTTTGCTCTTTCCAGGGAGAGTCCTTTTCTCTTTTCATCATTTTAGGGACTCCTATACATTCATCAAAACACAGCCTAGAGCCTCCAACCTCAGTGAAACCTTTTCCAGGCAGCCATGGCTTTGGACTTCCTTTCTGGTTGGTTCTGGAGGTAGGAATTGAGTCTTGCTCAGGAGTCCTCAACCTATGGGTTGTGACCCCTTGAGTTTTAACGACCTTTTCGTAGGGTCCAATGTCCTGCATATCAGATATTTACATTACAGTTCGTAACAGTGGCAAAATTACAGTTATGAAGTAGCAGTGAAACAGTTTTCTGGTTGGGGGTCACACAACATGAGGAAGTGTATTAAAGGGTCGCTGCCTCAGGAAGATTGAGAACCATGCTCTGGCTTATTGCTTTCGTCCCCATGTGAGTGCAGAGCCTGACCTATGGTAGGCTGTCTATCAGGACAAGGATTCCTCTCATTTTTCTCACCTTTTTATGCAGGTAGCATTTTAAATTGAATTTTTCGTTAGCATACAAAAGAGAAGGCAGCCACAAACCAGAGAAACAATTCCATTCAAGTCCTGCTTACCCAACCAGTTGGGGTGGGGGTGGGGCACATGGAGGGTTACTTTCCTCACAGGTGACTCTGGAAGCTGCATCACAGAAAGACCCACAATGGCATAGGTGATAACCACCAAAAGCTGCCTCGTTGGAGTCCTCTCTTCTGTGAGCCTTCCCCTCCTCCTCCTCCTCTGTTTCAGCTGCTACTGAGGCCTTGTGTGGCTGAGGTGACGCGAGGGAGTGTGGTCAGGTGAGGTTTTGATGACTCCCCAGCACTTTTATGAGGGATTATAAATAAGCCCATCTGTGAGAGTCTCATTCCAGGAACCATGCTGCTAATAAGCATCAGCACTACCGTCAACCACCAATGCCGCCGCCGCCGCCGCCGCCGCCGCCGCCGCCGCCGCCTCCGCCACCTCCACCACCACCTCACCATCACCACCACCACACCACCACCACCCTCACCACCTCCTCACCACACCACCACCACCACACCACCACCACCCTCACCACCACCATCCTCACCACCACCACCACCATCACCACCACCACCATCACCACCACCACCACCACCACCACCACCACCTCACCACCACCACCACCACCACCACCACCACCACCACCACCACCACCTCACCACCCTCACCACCACCACCACCATCACCACCACCACCACCACCATCACCACCACCACCACTGCCACCACCACCACCACCATCACCATCACCACCATCACCACCACCACCATCACCGCCACCACCACTGCCACCACCACCACCATCATGATCTGTGAGCATTACTTCCTCCAGCTGTGTGACTTTGGGCAAGATACTCAGCCTCTGGGTGTCATCCATACAAAGGGGGAGGTAGTCACACCTTCTGGGGTGGTTGTCAGGATGGGATGCAGTCACGTGTGCCAAGAACTCAGGATGTCACCCAGGCATACTGAATTGTCGTTGCATCAACTGGACATATCCACAACTGGCTTTTACCTGGCAATGTCGGATATACAGACAGGCTAGAGGGCTGCCCAAAGCACTGTGTGCCCTGGCCTCGGACTCCTTAAATGCCCATGTTGTTCTGCTCGGCGCATGCTTTGCTGAATGGCCAGCGTTTGCCGGCACAGTTCCTCCCAGCCCTAAGTTAACTCATGCATCCTGTTTTCTAGAAAGCAAAAATGTACTCTTACAAAATCACACCACAGACACAAAAGCCTGGGCACTGACACACTGATGTGACGCTTTACCAGTTTGTCCGCCCATGTCCTCACAGCAAACCAGTGATACATCCGATCCAGATCCAGTGGTAGAGGGCTTCTTTCTTTTTTTGTTGTTGTTCTGTTTTTTGAGACAGGTTTTCTCTGTGTAGCCCAGGCTGTCCTGGATCTCGCTCTGTAGACCAGGCTGGCCTTGAACTCACAGAGATCTGCCTGCCTCTGCCTCCCGAGTGCTGGGATTAAAGGCGTGCACACCACTGCCTGACTATTTTAATTTTTTTTTCATTTAGTTTTTAACATCTTTTTTGTCTCCTTTCTCTGGAACAGTCTCTTAACTTTTCTTTGACTTTTACAACCTTGATTCAGTCATTCGTTTGGTTTTGAGGCAGTACCTTGGTATGAAGCCCAGGCTGGCCCTCCAGTCTCTGCCTCCCCAGGACTGGGATTTCAGACACACCCCGCTTGACAATATTTGGAGACTACAAATCAGTTGATTCTTCTGTTATTTGTTCATGATTAGGTTCAGAGCAGGAAGCCTGTGGGGGGAAGGGCACATGGTGCTGCTTTGTCCCATTTTTCATCTATTCAGTTTGGTCAGTGATGAAGGTGGCATCTGCCTGGCGGCTCTCATACTTCCTGCCTCAATGACATCAGATGTCATTGTGATCTGAGCAAAGAAAGTGCCAGCAGGGAGCAAGGATTCAGCAGAGTGCAGCCAGGCAAGCCTCCCTGCCATGCCCAGCCAGGCCCCTTCCAACACCCCTATCCCCCCCCCCCCACCCCTGTCTCTAGAAACACAGGCAAACTAAAATATCCATAGGTCTGCTTGTAAGGCTCAGCTGAATGCAGCACTTTCCTATACCTTGCTTTATTTTGCTCAAATTTTGGAGTCCTTTTTGTACCTAAAAAGAGACCTCTTATTTGGCATAGGCCTTCAGGACCCCCTGTGGTACCATACCAGGTAGTGCAGCCTCTGCCCTGGCCCTCCTTACTGTGCATGAAGTCCAGGCCTTCACACATGTAAACAAATATTCCACCACTAAGCTATAGCTACAACCCTTCACTTCCAACAGTAAAGAACCTGAGGTTCAGGGAGAGTAAATGACAGGTCCTCAAGTTCAGAGGTCATGTGAGCCTGGAAACCAGCTTGCTTCCCCACCTCCCACCTCCTCACACAGGGAGCCCCCAGGTCTTAGCACTGAGATCTGGGCCTTCGGGGGTGGGGGCTCCCTTGCTACCGGCTCCACCTTGGAGGCCACCCTTAGCCTGGCTGTTCTCTTCTGCCTGGCTATGCCTGCCAGGTCCCCTTCTTGCCTTTCATTAGGGACTCCCCTCCAGCGCCCTGCTGTGTGGGTCTTGGGAGCCCCATTGATCCTCTGACAGTCCAAGACAGATTGGCCAGCCTGTGTACTCAGGTGCAGCATGCGCACATGGAAGCCAGATGAGGAGGCACTGCGGGGGCCAGGGGCCCACTGTGGTGGGAGATCGAGCACCGAGGAGGGTAAGGCAGAGCACCCTGGACACCTCCCTGCTCCCCCCACAATTCACATCCTTCCTGAGATTCCTGGTCCCCCTTCTCACTAGGCCTGGACAATGCAGGACCTGAAGTGAGTGGACTTAGCCAGTATTGCTTTGGAAGACCTGGGTGTGTAGCTGAGAGTAGCTGGGATATGGGGTAAACCTGAGTTCAAAACCAGTGCAGATTTTCTGCAAGACTGGTGGATGGAAGCTCTTCATAAGCCTCAGTTTCCCCAGGGCAATGAGGAAGAAAATAGCCTCCACAAGGTCTAGCAGGCAGAGGGGTGTGGCCTGCAAATGTCCCCTCCCCCTTCGCTGGCTTCTTAGGACTCCTATTGCAGTTTCCTGTCCAGCTGTGGAAGCCCCCAGATGCAGTGAATCCATCCAGTTCTCCCTCGCCTTGCAGACGTTTGCTCCCGTAGCTTCAAAAGGGCAGTACGGACCTCAGAATGAGGGGTCTGCCCAGACGCCCCATGACACTCCAAGAAGCCTTTTGAGGGCACCATGGGAGTCTAGCCATGTGTGCTATGCAAAGGGGTCCTGAGCCCAGAGGGGACATTGAGACGGGGTTGCCTGAAGATAAGGACCTCAGTAAGGGAGGAAGTCTCAAGCAGGCGATGTGAGCAAGAGAGGAGACCCAGGCTTCAGGGAAATTTGGCAGGGACTCCTATGGGCTCCAAGGGAGGTTGTGTAGCAGGCCACGTCTCAGAGAGGACAATGGGGACAGAGAGGACTGCACGCAAAATAGAATAAGGCTCAAACCAGGAAAGGACCACCAGGAAGGTCTCTGGGAAAGGCAGAAGGCACCCTGGCTTTATAGATCAAGAGGAGGAAGGTTGTATGTAGAGGACTGGGTGGGTGACTACCGAGAAGCCCTGGGGCAGCCTGGGCTTTCTTCCCAGCTCGACTTTCAGTGCACTGGAGTTAGTGAACAGTGGGACCCAGCTTCCTGAAGTTTGCATTTGATGCCACTGTGGCAGGCCGCGGTACCAGGGCGGCCTCTGGGGAACAGAGGTGAAATCGCTGCTTCATGTCGCTGTGCCTTCCCTGCAGATGAGCGGACAGTCTTGACCCCAGGAGCACCAGCATCACTAACCTCCACAAGGCCAGGGCCTGGGGGGAGGGTCCTGGAGAGGGCACAGGGGCTGTGTCTTGGTGGGCCTTCAATGATGTGTGAGCTGACCCTGCAGAGATGGAATGGAGCAGCGTCACTGAACTGGGCAGCAGTCTTTGGCTGATGGTGGCCGTGCTGGGCTCAGGCCACCATGCTGTGCTGGCTCTGCCCTTCCAAGCTCACATGGGGGGGGGGGGGGGCTCTAGTATGAACTAAGGTAAGGCAGCTTCACAGTAGGGACAGCCATGCTGGGGCATGAGCCCTTTAGGCCCGATCCTACGGTCTGACAGTCCCTCTGGCCCCTTAGCCACCTCTGCAGGGATGCTGGTATGTTTGGTGCCCCCAGCAGGGCTGGAGGGTGAGACTTAAGTATAAATAAATAAACAGGGAACAGATGGTGTTGGGGAGGGGGCAGGCCAGGGCCTCCCACTTCTCCCTGGGAAAACACTGCTGGCCTGGCAAATGGATTCCAGACTCTGGCTGGGAGTCTCTCCCCAGGTTCCCTCTTGCCTGCTACTCTAGGACCCACTTGGCGCTTGGGAGGAATGGGTTGGGACCCCGAGTGCTGGGTTTCTCTCTTCCTCCTGTGTGTCCTTGAACAAGTTTCATTACTTCTCTGTGCTTCTATTTCCATATCTGTCTGGTAAGTAGGAGAATACACTCTGTCAAGTTCCTGTTCACGGGCCGCCTCCTCTGGAAAGTCTTCCTTGATTAACACAGGCAGATTGTTAGAGCAGCAGTTCAATATCCTGAGGAGGACATGGGTGTCTGAGTCTTTTGTGTGCATATGTTGTGCGTGTGTGCGAGAGTGTGTGTGTGTGTGTGTGTGTGTGCATGCATATATATGTGTATGTGAGTTGGGGGTATCATGCACATGTATGTGCATTTTCATGTGGAGGTCAGAGGTAAACCTGGAGTGTTATTCCTCAGGAACCATTAACCTTGTTTTTTGGATACAGTTTCTCACTGACTTGGGGTTGACAATTTGGCTAGGCTGACTAGGCAGCAAGCCCCAGGAATCTGCTTGTCCCTTCGTCCCCAGCACCGGGATTACAAGTGTGTGCCACCCAGCTTTTTAAAGTGGGTTTTAGGGGATCGAACTCAGGTCTTCATGCATGTGTGGCATGTGTTTTACCAGTCCGCCTTCTGTTCCATTTTTATAGCTCTCCACTCAATGTCAATAGATCATTGTTGGGGGTCTGCTGTGTGCCTGTCACCAGGCCACTCAGGTCATCAGGCTTGTGCAGTTTTCACCTGGTGGACCACCATCTCTCGAGCTTTCGTGCTCTCTCATCCGGGCTCTCAGCTTCTGCAGACATTGTCTTGTTAGGATCTGATCCTGATGCGTGTGCATCTCGTTTCCACGCCATTCCTGTGCTCAGTTTCCATGGGATGTGATGAGGATTCTGACTTCCCCCTTCCACTGGCTTTTCAGCTGTCCTCTTGCTCTGTGTGGTGCTGGGGACTGAACCCTGAACCTCACACATGCTGGGCAAATGCTCTACCACTGAGCTGCATCCCTCCATACATTATGTTGAAGGGGTTTGGGGCCTTCAGTACAGACTCAGGGGGTAACCTCTATGCTCTGCATTTGACTGCCGCTGTGGTTCTGTGACTGTGTATGTCTGTCAAAATGTTGGGAGCTGGACAGACAGCTCATCAGTCAAGAGCACTGGCTGCTTTTCCAGAGGGCCTGGGTTCAATTCCCAGCACCCACATGGCAGCTCACAAGCATCTGTACCTCCAGTTCCAGGGGATCTGTCACCTTCTGTCCTCCCATGGGCAGTAGGCAAGCACATGGTGTACAGACATACATGGAGGCAAAATACCCACATACATAAACTAATAAACTAAATAAATAAAATTAAAACAAAAACCAAATTTTCTAACACTTAAAATGAGATCATTTTGTCGCGTATAAATTGTACCTCAAAAGTGACTTTAAAATATATGCATTTGAATTTAGAAGTCAGGGGGCTGGAGAGACAGCTCAGGGGTTAAGGACACTGGCTGCTACTCCAGAGGACCAGGGTTCAATTCCCAGCACCCACATGGCAACTCACATTGTCTGTAACTGCGGATCAAGGATATCTGATGCTCTCTTCTGCTCTTCAGGATTTTGCATCCATGTGGGGTACATAAACTCTCTCTCTTTCTCTCCCTCTCTCTCTCTTACACACACTTACACACACACACACACACACACACACACACACACGAAAAGATAATTTAAAAAATAAATTTAGAAGTCAGACTCCCATTTCAATGTTAAGCAGCAGTACAGATGTTCTGAGGAGGTAGCCGAACTCCCAAAGAATGTCTACCACACAGTGAAATTTGTAGTTAATGAATAAATGGATAGACAGAAAATAGAATCTTTAAAACAAAATTAAGATGCACAAAGACTGTGTCTTCTAGATGGACCCAGTAATAGAAGCCCAAATTTATCTCATGCCTACATAGAGAAGGAATGCTACATGCAAGCCGTGTGTGGCTGTTTTAGAATATTTGTTTTAAATGTTTTTCTACTATGCGTGTGTGCATACTAACCATGAGTGACTGCACGTGACAGCCCACTCACGGATATGCCTCGGTACACATGTGTTGGAGTCTGTTCTCTCCTTGCATTACGTGGCTGCCCAGGATCTGACGTAAGCCCCCATGCTCGGTGGCAAGCACCTTTACCTGCCCTAGTCCTAGTATTCTTTCTGTCTCTGTGTTAAGCACCATAACCATAAGCAACTTAGGGAGGAAAAAGTTTACTTCATCTTACAAGTTACAGCCCACCAAGGAAACCAAGAAAGGAGCTTGAAGCAGAAACCCCAGAGGAGGGCTGGAGAGATGGCTCAGTGGTTAAGAGCACCAACTGCTCTTCCAGAGGTCCTGAGTTCAATTCCCAGCAACCACATGGTGGCTCACAACCACTTGTAATGAGATCTGGTACCCTCTTCTGGCCTGCAGGGACACATGCAGGAAGAATACTGTATACATAATAAATAAATAAATATTTAAAAAAAAAAAAAAAAAAAAAAGAAACCCCAGAGGAACAAACACGGCTTACTCAGTTTACTTGCTGGCTTGCTTCCGGCTCACATTCAGCTACCTTTCTTACACAGCCCACCTGCCTGGGGATGGTGCCATCACAGTGGGCAGTGCCATTCTACATCACCCAACAATCAGAAAACGCCCCCCAGACATGCTCACAGGCCAGTCTCATGGAGGCAATGCCTCACCTGAGTTTCCCTCTTTGTGGGTGCGTCAAGTTGACAACCACGATTAGCTTTTCCAGCCCTCTACCTGGATGTCCACTCTCTGACCTGCTCTCCCTAGGCTGCTCCGCCCCAGCCACTTCTGCTTAGCCACTCTGCCCACCAGGCTCTGAATGCACAGAGCTTGTATCCTGGAGGAACAGCAAGAAAGAAAACAAGAACACAAGCTTAGGAACAAACTAGCTACTTTAAATAGGAAGGAAAAGAAATGGGGGGGGGGTTGTGAGGTGGCTGCTGGGGAGGTAGAGAGAGTTGGGGGTAAGGGAGACCTCTTCAGGGAAGAGATAGTTCAGCTGAGAACTAAAGATGCCAATGAGCTGGACTACCCCAAGGAAGGACATTTTGGGGGTTCTTTCTTTCTTTTTTCTTTTTTTTTTTTTTTAATTTTTTAAGACAGGGTTTCTCTGTGTAGCTTTGGAGCCTGTCCTGGAACTCGCTTTGTAGACCATGCTGGCCTCGAACTCACAGAGATCCACCTGCCTCTGCCTCCTGAGTGCTCAGATTAAAGGCGTGTACCACCAACACTTGGCTCTTTTCTTTCTTTCTTTCTTTCTTATTCATTCATTCATTCATTTATTATGTGTACCGTGTTCTGCCTACGTGTACACCTGCAGGCCAGAAGAGGGCACCAGATCTCACGATAGATGGTTGTGAGCCACCTTGTGGTTGCTGGGAATTGAACTCAGGACCTCTGTAAGAGCAGCCAGTGCTCTTAACCTCTGAGCCATCTCTCCAGCTCAGTTAGGAAAGGTTTCTTATATTTTTGGTTGTGAGCCTAGCCTTTAATGGCTGAGCCATCTCTCCAGCCCCAGGAACGGTTTCTAAAAGTGATCTTCAAACACTTTCAGGCAAGGGGCTATATGAAATGACTAAAATTTTAGTAGGTACTCCATATGTACTGAATTAAGTGGAAGGCCCCCCTACTTTAATCATTGGGTGTTTCCTAGAGCAATAGGCCTTCAAGAGACACAGCCTGTGGTTGGATCAGATGAACTTCCGGGGGTGTCTTCCAGGACAGGCCCCTGGACCTCACCTATATAAGCCTTGGGTTTTCATCTTCGAGGCTGAGGTGGCCATTGCACCTGCCTCACAGTGTTGTGAGGAGCAAAAGATTGCATTTGGAGAAGAAATGCAGGAGACTGTGTGTAGCTAGAGTTTTCCTGCCTGGCCCACAGTCAGGACAAATCTCTCTCACCTGCCAGTCTCACAGCCGCTCAGACCCGACCAAGTAAACACGGAGACTTATATTGGTTATAAACTGTATGGCCGTGGCAGGCTTCTTGCTAACTGTTCTTACAGCTTAAATTAATCTATTTCCATTAATCTATACCTTGCCACATGGCTCGTGGCTTACCGGCATCTTCACATGCTGTTTGTCATCGTGGCGGCTGGCAGTGTCTCTCTCACTCAGCCTTCTGCTTCCCAACTTTATTCTCCTCCTTGTCCCGCCTATACTTCCTGCCTAGCCACTGGCCAATCAGTGATTTATTTATTGACCAATCAGCAACACACTTGACATACAGACCATCCCACAGCAACTGTGTGTGCTTAAATACAGAAAAACAGAAGAGGGCACAGGACAAGGAGCCAGAGGCTCCCTCTGCAATCCCGCTGTCCAGGCAGATTCCTGCAGGAAAGGCCAGGGGTCCAGTGAGATACTTGTTAACAAAGGAGGGCAGCCACAGCTGGATCTGGAGGGAGGGAGTGGCCACTGGATACCCACCCACACCCCAGGATAGCACTCAGCCATTCCTCAGTTCTCTTTCCTTTTATCTAAGACAAAAGCAAACAGATTCAGAAATTCAGGATCAGTGATCCCCCAGGGCACCAGCAAGCCCTCCAAGTCCCTGTGGCTTTCTCTTGAAGGTGACACTTGATGTTCTTATTTATTTGTATGATTGGTTGGTTGGTTGGTATTTTTCGATGGGGTGTTTCCATGTAGCCCATGCTAGCCTCTTGATCCTCCTGTCTCAGCCTCCTCAGCTGAGACTACAGGCATGGCCTACCATACCCAGTTTCTCTCAGATTTTTAGAACTGTATTTCTTTCCTTCCCTACCCTTTGGACTCCTGGGAACTGGGCCCCACTGTATGTCCTATGCTTGGTTGAGTCTCTTAGGGCACCAGCTGCTGAGTGAGGCTCATGCCTTGATATTCCTTTGATCTAGTTCCAGCCACGGGCAAGACCCTGGCTCCACCTTGAAAAACACCTAGATCCTGATCATACTCCATTGTCTGTGGGCACAAAGGGCCGGGCATCACCTGGGCAGTTATGATGGTGTTTCCTCAGAATTAAGTCTTGACCTCTCTTTGAATTCCTCTCAGTGGCCTTAGGCAGGCCACCTCCATCCACAGCTTAGAGCCACAAAAAGGCTGTGCGCTTGCTACTTAGGGAAGAGGTCTTCGGGTGAGGGCAGAATCTCTCAATTTTCTGTAAGCCGGCGGGCTGCTGCAGCCCCCTCTTAAGAGTCCTAAAAGTGTCGGGCTTCTGGATAGACCCATTCAGCCATGCTTCCAGCTGTGTGCTCATCTGAGCAGGGCTAAGACAGGGGAAGAAATACAGTTCTAAAAACCCAGGGGAGCCTGGGGATGGTAGTCCATGCCTGTAATCCCAGCACCGAGGAGGCTGAGGTGGGGGAGTCAGAGGGCCAGCATGGGCTACATAGGAGCACCCTGTGGGGAGAGGGGAACGTCCTATACACGGCCTTCCCTTATAGACAAGGAAACTGAGACTTGGAGAGGTTCTTCTATGTCCAGGGCAGCTGGGAACTGGGTTTTCTCCTCTGTTAAATGAGGGATAAAATTACCCCTGCCAAGGCGATCCTGACAAAGGCGGAAGACAGCCTTAGAACCCCACACTACCACTTGACACACAGTAGGCCCTCAGTCGGTGGTTCTTACTGTTCTGAACCGGATGACGCTAGTCAGTGGCACGGACATCGGAACCCAGGGCTGTCAATCTGAAGTGACTAGCCACAAAACAAAACAGCGGCCACAGCGACACCATGAACAATGTCAGTGTTTCTCACCCCAAAGCGGGTAACCCCAAGGTGGTGCACTGAGTTGTCAGGTGGCTACACCTGCCTGGCACCCAGGGCCAGCTTTCAGCGCAGAGATGGCTAGGGGCCAGGGAGGCGGCCCGCAGGCGGCCCCGCGGCTGTGTGCAGAGTCCGCGCCTGGAAGACATTACACGGCTGTCGGCCGGGGGGCGTCGCCGGGAGTTCCGGAGGGGGTCCCGGAGGCGGCCGCGCCGGGGAGGGGACAGCCGGCCACAAAGCGTGCTTTGTTCTACCCTCCCCCCCGGAGCTGGAACCAATGGATTGGCGGCAGCTGAGGTCATCTGCCAGGCAAAGCCGGGGGTCAGGCTCAGGATGGGGCCCCAGGGCAAGAGTCTCCATGGGCCGCCTTATGGGGCGGAGCCGGCTGGAGCACCCAGGCAGGTGGCTGCTTGTTTGGGGACTCAGTTTCCGATCTGAGCAACAAGGAAAACCATGTCTGCCCTGCCCACTTCTAGGGCTGGCTGGGGGGCTGGATCCTTTATTCTACGGAAGGGCGAACCTGGAAGCAGGTGTGGTGGATATACCCACCACGAAGTTTGGAGGTCTTCCAGGTCCCTTCCAGGCCAGGGCAGTCATAGCCTCTCCTAGGATCCCCTCTGACCCAGACTAGGATCCAGTCGAAGCCTGGTGCTCTGGGGAGCAGGGTAGTCGTGCAGGGACCACCCAGGGAGGCTATTCTAACTGCAGGCTGATGGGGGTTGAGAATCCTCACCAGCAGTTGGCAACCAGAGTCCATTCAGTCCCTCATCCCACCTCTGCACGGGCAGGTACCTCCCTCTGAGACATGCTGTTAGTGCTGGGCACAATGACCCTGCAAGCTGTCTGTCAAGCTTAGGAAGGCCCAAAAAGTGCCCAAAGTGTATGTATTTTCTTTTTTAAATATTGTATTTTCTTTTTAATTATATGTACATTTGTATGTGAGTATGCGCACTTGAGTACAGGTGCCCTTGGAGGCCAGAAGAGGACATCAGATCCCCTGGAGTTGGGATTACAGGTGGTTGTGAGCTGCCCGGCTAGGGAAAAGGGCTCATAGCTTTCTTTTGTTCTCAACCATGATCATGGTCCAAAAAAAGGGCTGGAGTTAGGAAGAATAGTCTCCAAGTTCTGCCTGGGTAGCATTTGGATCATCTCCTCCGGTGAGGTCACCAATAAGGAGAAACTAGGTAGGAGGCTATGTGTCAGCAGGCTCTTAGGTTTCTAGGTGTCCAGCTGGTAGAACACAAGAGGGGACATGGGAATCACAGGTTGAACAAGCAGCCAGTGGACTCCCAAGTGTCCACTAACAGGAGAACGGCTGATACATCGTTACGTTCATACCCTGGAACACCAGGCAGTGATAAAAAAGATTGGCCTCCCTCCTGTGGGATGTACTTGCTCAACAACTGTCTGAGGAACACCTAAGTGCTGGGAACTGTTCTCAGCGCTGGGCTCAGGGTGGTAAGCAGGGAAGACCTGCCGGGATCTACCTTCTGGTGGGCAGGGAAGACATCAGTGGAGACTGAAGAGAACCATGGAAAGTAATGAAGAAAATCAAGTGGAAAGAGAAGAACATATGGGAGAAGGCCTTCGGAAAAAGAGGCCATGGAGCAGATACCAGCCTGAGTTCTGGAGAGGAGTTCAGCTGCCAGTGAAGGCAGTGGCCAGTGCCAAGAGACGTCAATCTGAAAATAGTGTTTTGTAAAGGGGTGGGTGCTGGAGAGATGGCTCAGTGGTTAAGAGCACTGGCTGCTTTTAAAGAGGACCAGGGTTCAATTCCCAGCACCTTCACAGCAGCTCACAACTGTTTATGTCCAGTTCCAGAGGACCGATGACTTCTTCCAGCCTCTGTGGGCACCAGGTACACGTGTGATGCACAGACATGCACGTAGGCAGAACACCTATACACATAATAAGAGTTAATCTTGGGGGAAAGAGCGGGGCTGGGGAGATGGATCAGTCAGGAGAGTGCTTGCTGTGGAAGCATGAGGACCTGAGTTAGATTCCCCAAGAAGTCATCTGAAAAGCTGGGTGTGGTTGTGTACACCTGTAATCCCAGTGTCGGGGAGGTAGAGGCAGATTGCTGGAGCTTGCTGGCCTAGCTGAGTGGGTGAGCTCCAGGTTCCGGGAGAGACCCTACTGGGACAGCATTTGAACAGTTACCTGGTGAGACTCTGTTTCAGAAAATAAGGTGGAAGGGGCTGGAGAGATGGCTCAGAGGTTAAGAGCACTGACTGCACTTCCAGAGGTCCTGAGTTCAATTCCCAGCAACCACATGGTGGCTCACAACCATCTGTAATGAGATCTGGTGCCCTCTTCTGTATACATAATGAATAAATAAATTAAAAAAAAAAAAAAAAAGAACACGTACTGCTTTTCCAAAGGCCAGGAGTTCATTGCTCCGTATCCACATCAGGAGGCTTATAATCACTGATGATGTTAGCTCCTGAGGGATCTGCAGACACCTGCACTCACGTGTGCACACAGATACACATACACATAATTTTAAAAAATAAAAGAAAAACCTTAAAAAAAGAAAAAACGGGGAGTGACTGAGGAAGATACCTAACATTGACCCCTGGCCACACACACACACACACACACACACACACACACACACACACACCCCAAAAATGTTCTAGACATGCACAAATGTATACAAATGTGAATTCTGCAGTCAGGCAGACTTCTGGAAGGGCCAAAACTCATTGCATTAAAATTCAAAGCCAGCCAGGTCTAGGACCCATGATGGACTTCAGCCTGCTCCTAGTGTTTTAACTGAAAATATTTAGTTATTTAAGCTTTTGGGGCTTTTTTGGGACAGTCTCATAATGTAGCCCAGGCTTACCCTAAACTTGCAATGCTCCTGCCTCACCCTCCGAGGTGCTGGGATCACAGGCATGCACCCATTAATGTCTAATCTTAGTAAAACTGAGAAATTAAAATCTAAATCTGCTGAAGAAGGGTTGGTTCCAGGACCTTAAGGAGCCCCAAGGACCCCTACAAACTACCCTTTCTGAGTGCAGGGGAAGGAACACGTGATCTGAGAATCCAGAAGCTCACGGCCCAGCTCGGAGGGGCCCAAAGCTTCTTGGAGGTGCCCCCTCTGTAGAGAAACCCAGCACGCCCAAGGTACGTACAAGTATAGGGGAGGCAGGATGAGCAGCAGCTGAGGACGGGACCTCAACCTTGGACACAGTGCCTTCCTCGAAACGCCGCTCTGTTCTAGGGACGGGAAAGCAGCGCCACTTGCTGGTGCAAGTGGGAAATGCAGCTCAGTACCAATTGACAGCCACAAGGCTCCCCTCTCTCATGAACCAGTATGTCAGCCAAATGCTCTATTGCCAAGCTACATCCCCTCCCCCTTTCTATTTTTATGTGGAGTCAGGGTTTCATTAAATTGTTCAGGGTGGCCTGGAATCTGCTGTGCTGCCCGCGAGGGTCTTGATCCTGAACCTGTCATCTGGTCTCAGCCTCTCCAGTGCAGAGATTACAGACACCAGCCATGCTTGGCTTCCAGCTGCCTTTCTTAAATGACCTGTGCCTCCACCCCGTCCTCCTGAGGCCTGTTGGTTGGGTTCCTCCGAATGGAGTCGGTACCTGGGGTACTGACTACATGCAGTTATCTCCGCCCAGCAGGTGCTGGAAGGTTCCTTCACCGGTGACAGTGGTACTTCAAGACAGCACTTTGCAAGAACACCCTCTGCTCGCCTGACCCTGGTCACAAAGCTGCAGAGCCCCTCTGGCCGCTTGGAGAAGCCTCCTGCCAGGGGTGGGGAGTACTTGCTCAAACTGCTCCAGAGCCCAAGCATCCTGAACACAGCCCAAGGGCCCAGCACAAAAAGCAAGCTGCATCATCAGGTTACAGAGTCCTGGCTGCGTTCCCTTATCAGCGGCTGCTCCTGAGAACCTTCTAGAAATATATGTTCCTGGGCCCCCAGCTGTTTCTGAGGTCTAGAAATGCATGTTCCTGGGCCCCAGACCCAGGAGCTTCAGCTTCAGGGGCAAGGCCCATCAAACCCAACCAAAAATACTGGGCAAAGCTACCACATTGTTGTGCGTGTTTTCTTAAATTAAATAAACTTTTATTTTGGAATGACTTTAGATTTACAGAAAAATTGCAGACTAAAGAGTTCCCATACATTCTTCACTCAGCCCACCCCAGCAGTTTGATTGCCCAAACTGGAAGATAACTAAATCTAGACGGAATGAGTTCCCAGTTGACCTGCTAATGCTCCCCCGTCCCTTTTTGGTCTTAAGATTCAACCCAAGCACCATGTTGCATTTCTTCCCTTTCAACTTCATTTGCTGGGACACTCGGTGGGTGGGAAAGCCGTTGTCCTCACTTGAGCTGGGAGAACAGAAAGTGACACTTGACTGAGCTCTTTGGGAGAGAAGCAGCAAGTGCCATCTCTCCCTGCTGCTTCCTCAGCCTTCCCTCAGCCTCCAGGGCTCTCGGTTTGCAGAAACCCTCTGGAATGCCCCATTGCCCACCCCTTTCTGCTAGTGAGTCACCCTTGAGGATGGGGTACCCAGCTCTTGGAGACACCATGCCATGACTTCTCCTAGGTCTCAAGAACAGTAACTTAAGACTGCTTATGGGTAGGAGCGAGACATACTGTCACTTGCCCACCAAGATTCATCTGTGCTGAACGAACAATAGCCCTGTGTTCTTTACAGTTCGTCCTGTTGAGAGCTGGGGTCTCTTGAATCTGAGGAATGAACTTAGCAGCAGTGACATTGTCCTAGACAAGGGCTGATGATATCTTGTCACCTTAAAACAGAACAAAACAAACAAACAAAAACCACAAAAACTATGTATGTGGGTGCTTTGCTTGCATATGTATGTCCGTGGACCATGTGTCTGGTACCCACAGAGGCTGGGAGAGGGTGTCAGGTCCTCTGGAGCTGGGGTTACAGTCACGAGTAACCATGTAGGTGCTCTTAACAGCGAGCCAGTACCTGCCTCCTCACTATTACTCTCATTGGAACTCTGGGGCCATCTCGAGAGTAAGCCTGAGCTGACCCTCTAGAGGCAACAAGGATGACCAAGCCAATCCAGTCAACATGTGCCACAGAAGGAGTAAGGTGATCCCAGCCTAGCCAGCCCCAGCTGAGGTGACAGCTGATGGCGGGCTCATGAGCAGGACCAGGCCATACCAGCAGAGCTGCCCAAGGGAGCCTAGCCCCAAGTGCTCACCCACAGAATCATGGGTAAATGAATACTTTGTTTTAGCCGTTAAGTTTGGGAATGGCTTGTTATGCAGCAAGGACTAACTGATACATACTTCTTCCTCTCCCGCTAATGGGATCCCAATTTGGTTGCAGGAGACACAGTGCCACTTCCAAGGGATGAACAAGGCAGTCATGCTCAGCTGTGACAGCGTCCCCTTTGCCACTGTGGGTGCCAATGGTGGCTAGCTCTGACCAAGGATTCTGTGCAGATATTCTGAAGGTTTTCCTTTCTGATAGAAGGTCTAGTGGGTTTCTTCCTTGAGCACAGATAAGATTCCTAGAGATATAGCAGCCATCTTGTGACCACGAAGTAAGGGGCCATGAGGGCAAGGCCAAAGGATTACCTAAAGGGAGGCCCCACCTTCACCGAGCTGTTGACCCAGTACTGTGTGAGTCATCTGTTCCGGGACTCAAGCTATGGGGAAAACAAGCCTCTCTCACTTAAGCCTTGGTGAACTAAGTTTTCCTCTACTTCCTAGTTCATGAAGTGATAGGCTATCATAAAGATAAGAACGGAACAAGTCCTTGTCTCCAGGTCCATCTCCTTTCTCACTTACTCCTCTTGGTACTCCTTCAGAGTCAAGGCCATGACATCTTTTCACATCAGGGGAGCTGGGCTCCCTTATTCTCGGGCCTGGGGACTAGCGCAGAGGCACCAAGAGGCAGACCTCCCTCCTTAGGAATAGAGAGAACATATCCCTGCTACAGCTTCCGCCCGCTAGGGGCCACGCGTATCTTCTGGGCTCTGCAAGGTCGAGCTGGTGTGCAGGGGGTGGGGTGAGCAGGAGGTTTCTACTGCAAGTCTGGTGTGGATGCACCCAGGTACACCCTCAGGTCTGAAAGGGTGGACTGCACGAGCTTGGCAGGAATGGTCTCTCTCTGTAGCTGCTGGTAGGCGGCATAGCGGTGGCAGCCCCCGAAGGAGTAGTAGTAGTCACCACCCTGGGCCCCTTTGATCCAGAGGACATCGATGGGGGGCACGCTGTCAGGGTCCTCCTAGAGAGAAAGGTCACAGGGTGAGTGAGCATGGCACTGTGCTGGAGAACCAGCAAAATGTTTTGTTGAGCCAAGCGGAGCTCTTGTAAAGGGCTCATGCTGGCAGGAGCAGCAGGCTCTCCGCCACCTAGGGGTTCTGCAAGCTGGCGGGTGGCACCTTGGCAGCTTGAAAATCAGCCCCGAGAGTATTTCCAGCAGAGTAATGGCAGATGCTGTAAGTGAGGGGCTTTCCCCAAACACTAGGTGCGGAGTGTTTATATCCATGTGAACGATCTACCCTGTACCCACTTGTCCACACTTGGGGGTCACAGCACAGCCAGGAGGTGAGGACGGTCTCATCCTGATACGATTTCTGTCCCAGGAACGGATTGAAGGAGGAAGTGAATAATGGCGTGACATATACTATAAAGACAGTCTCACAGATGACAAGCCAGGAAGGAGGCCACAGGTCTCTCTGGAGTGACAAGGGGCACAGACCCACTGGAGAAGCTGCAGATATGGATTAGTTTAGAGCCCAAATGCTGAACTGTGGCTCCTCTGCAGAACAGCTAGGGACCTGTGCTGTACAGGTAACCTCCCATGTTCAACAGAGCAGGGCAGTGGGCCAAGTCAGGGAGCTGATACTGGACAGCTGCATTTGGCAGGCCTTGTGTTGAAGGTATGATAGGGGGTGGGTTCAAGAACGGTCCCTCTGGATGCTCATTTCCTAGTCTTTAGGACCTGTGAAACCCACCTTACATAGTGGAAATCTGCTTATAGGAGTGGGCTTTAAGGCTCCTGAAATTGAGAGATTGTTCTGGGTTGCCCAGGCAGGCTGAATGTAACCACCAGGTTCTTTGAAAGCAGAAGAAGGCTGTGGCAAAAGAGGTCACAGTGACCTGAGGTGGGAACCACCAGCTGATGATGATGTGAAGATGAGGAAGAGGAAGCCCTCAGCTAAAGGGTTCAATTGTCAACTCGATGAAATCCAGAATCATTTTGGAGGCAGCCTCTCTGGGCATGCCTGTAGGAGATTGTTTTGGTTAGGTTACCTGCGATGGGAAGATCCACCCACTTTAAGTGGCATCATTCCCTAGGCTTACGATCCTGAACTGTATAAAGAGAAGAAAGTGAGCTACATAGATACAATGTAGAGATACAATGTCTTCAGCCCCTGCCATCATGACTTCCCTGACATGATGGGCTCTATCTCGGAACTGGGAGTCAATGTAAACCTTGTCGCCCTTGAGTTGCATTTGTCAGGGTGTTTTGTCACAGCAAAGGGAAAAGTAACTAAGACTTCAAGAAATGCATTTTCCCTCAGGGCCTCAAGAAAACTGCCTTATTTTAGCTCAATAAACCACACTTTGAGCTGGGCCTGGTGGAGGGCACCTGTGACCCCAGCACTCCAGAGACTGAAACAGGATGATGAGTTTCAGGCCAGCACAGGCCACACAGGGACACACCCTGTCTTAAAAAAAAAACGGCAACAAGAAAACACAGTTTTGGACCCGTGTCTTGTTGTAAGCCACCATGCTTGTGGCCGCATGGTTAGGTGGCCAAGGCAGACAAGTCCTTGTCTCCACAGAGCCTGTGGCTCCAGTATGGGACAGAGGTGTCTAAACTGGTCATTGAAACCCATCAGGATCCCAGCTGTGCTAGGGGGCACCCAGGTGGCTGGCTGTGAGGTCACAGAGGGCCAAGCCCAACAGGGTGGGCAGGGGAGTCACTGACACTGAGACAGAAAGACTAAGGAGTTAGAAGCAACAAAGAGATTAAAAAACAAAAAAACAAAAAACTACGGATGCAGCGCACTGGTGGTGTTCCTGTTGAACGTGCCAAAGCTCCTGGGTGCAATTCCTAGCATCATGTGCACACAAAAACTCTAACAACGACAAAAAAGGAGGGCATGGCAGCCCTCCCTGGGGTGAGGGAAGTCTATGCAGAGGCCCATTGGTACTCAGAGAGTATCCCAGGCTAAGCCCTCTTCCCACAAACTGTCAGCTTGAAGGCAACCGTCAAGGAGGCAAAATTCCTGCTCTTGTGAAATTCATACAGGAAGACAGGGGTGCAAGTTTTAGGACTAAAACATCCTCCCGAGTCTCGGGGCCCACTGCTCAAGAATCTGGAAGAAGAGATAGTAAGCCACGTAGGGCTAACCTGACACAAACATTTCTGCAGGGACTCTCACTCCATGATAGACTGACCTTGATCCTCTCCCACTTCCCATTTGGACAAGATCCTCCCAACAGACATGACACACCCAGGCCACTGCCACGACTCTCCTGGCCAGAAGAGACATCAGGATACCCAGGTTGTCTAGGTATAAAGTCTCATTGTATTATCTTGAAAGCGCTTGACCTAGGGAAAGTTGCTTAAAAAACAAAACAAAACAAGACAACCCAAGTTTCCTGTGCCTCAGTTTCTCCTCCGTACAGGAGGAACGGCAGCTACTTCATAGAGCTGATCCGAGAAGCTGAAATCAGATCCGGGGCGACTGCAGCACTTTCGAGTATGTGCGTCACGGATCATTACTTTCATGGCCAAGTCCAAGCGCGGAACCTGAGGCCCAGGGAGGCTCAGCTAGTTGGTCAAGGTCACACAGCCGAAGCTGAGCTCCCGCAGATCCTGGACCCCGACCCTCGCGCCCTCTCTTCCTCGCGCGGGCCTTCAGGCTCCGCGGGCTCACCAGGATCGTGTCCACGAGGCTCTGCACCTTGGCCGGGTCCAGTACGGACGGCAGCGGCCGGATGAGCACGCTGATTGGCACGTTGTGCACCGCGGCGATGCAGCCCGAGTGGATGCTGCCTCCCTGAGCACCGCCGGGGTCCCGGCCCTCGGGCGCCCCGGGCCTGGTGCCCACCCTGCGGAGCGCTCCACCCGCGCGCAGCCCCATACTGTCTCCTTGGAGGTTAGCTCAGTCCGCCTGCTTAACCCGACCGGGCTGTACCATCGGCGGCCGCGGGGGGCGACGGAGCTGCGCTTTCCCGGTCCAAGTGGCTGGGCCCGCAAGGTGACCGTACCCGCCTCCACGCCGCCCGACCGGAGCCCTGTCCCACGTCGACCCAGCTGCCGACTTCCTGCTGCGGCGCCCCGCCACCCCCTCGCGGTGCACTCACCCCCTCGCGGTGCACACAGTGGACGCGCCCGGCCGCTGACTCAGGGTGAGTCTGCAAGTCGCGGAGCAGAGTCGCGAGTGACGCACAGAGCGGTGACTCAGGCCCTGAGAGGCAAGGACGCGCGCGGGCGGTTGGACCTGCCCAGCAAGGATGAGTTGGCTCTGAGTGGGAGCTGGGAACAGTGGCCCCCACAGGGTAAAGCCGGAGTGTGATGACTTACACTTCAGAGCCACCCTGTTAGCTGGGAACGATGTCAATCCCATTTTACAGAGGAGGAGACTGAGGCACAGAGAAGTTATGTCACCTCCGCCCCTACACATACATAAGGTTTGGAGCTAATGAGTGGGTGAGCTGAGGCCCAAATCCGGACAGCTTTGCTCCACGGATCGCTCTGGATTCCACCAGGGGCTCCCCTGGGCTCAGGGACAAGAATTAGCCACAGCGCCTTCTGGATTGCGCTGATTCTGTGCGGTTCTGCCATGAAGTTCCACGTGTCTCCTATCCTCAAAGTATATCCAGGAAGTAGAAGTAGGTGTCGTTGGTTACAGAAGGACCTCCCCAAAGTAGGTCCGCTGGGGGGTGAGGGGGAAGCCAGGAAAAGAAACCAAAGTCAGGCCACCCGACTACACAGCAGGAGCTGTGGTGGGGTGTCAGCCCGCAACAGCTTGTGACTTGCACTTCCTCCCAGCGTGGCTCCTGGTGTCCAACAATGAGTGTCCCTAGAGAGGCTGGGCCTCTTCCAAGTCAGCCTGGATGCGGTACAGGATCGTCTCTGCAACATTCTATTCCGGAAGCTGATACAAGCCTTCCCAGGCCCAAGGGAAGGAAGGGGACAGGAAGGTTCTGAAAGAACCTGGTGTGGTAACCTCTGTTAGGAGATAGAGCTGCGGACATGGGTCACCAGTGAGAAGGTAGACTCAGGGCGATGTTCCTGCTGAGGACTCTGAATAGCCATCCTGAATCACCCTGGGAACGGAGACCCTGCCCCCTGCTCTTCCCTGGGCAAGGGCGGCTGTAGGTGCTGAGCTTAGCCTTTCTTGGCTACCCTGCTCTTGAATGGAGCGGGCGTCTTAGGGACCCAGAAGCATACAGTTGTCTGCCTAGGGTGACCTGAGAGGTGATTAAGGAATCACAAAGCAGGACATCAATAAATTACATTCCTGCCCCAGCTGGCTGACTGGAGTAGAGGTGTGAAGTAAAGTTCCCAGAAAAAAACCCATCCACATTGAACATTCTAGGCTGATCAAAACTTAGTGATTAAAAAAAAAAAACAAAAAACAAAAACAAAAAAAACTTAGTGATTGTGGAGAGGTTGGAATGTTGCAGGTCCAGAGCCAAATATCCTACACTATCTCTAACCGTCCCCCATAGCTGTTTATTGCCTATCCGCTGTGTGACCTAACTTCCTGTGACTATGGTGTGAACCTGTTTATGATATACTGATAGACAACTAGCTTCCACAAACCCACAAGTTCAGGATGTCACAGACAGCATCAGAGGTACTTACCTGGCTCTGATGTAACTCCCTTACCTGGCGCTTCCACAGATGTATATGTTTTAAGCCACTGGCTAACTTAAAAACTTTGTGTTTATTTATTTTATGTTGGTGTCTGCATGCTACATGTATGCCTGGTGTCTGTGGAGGCCAGAAGAGGGCATCAGATCACTAGGAACTGGAGTTACAGAAGATTGTGAGCCTCTTGTGGGTGCCAGGAATTGAACCTGGTTCCTCTGGAAGGATAGCCAGTGCTTTTAACTGCTGAGCCATCTCTCCAGCCCTTCCACGAATGTATTTTAAGCATGTTAATTTATCTACTTTCTTTGTTCTGTTAATGCTAATAATTCATAAAATTGTTATCATGCCGGGCAGCAGTGGCATACGCCTTTAATCCCAGTATTCGGGAGGCAGAGAGAGGCGAATCTCTGTGAGTTCGAGGCCAGCCTGGTCTACAGAGAGAGATCCAGGACAGGCACCAAAACTACACAGAGAAACCCTGTCTTGAAAAAAACAACAACAACAACAACAACAAAACAAAACAAAACAAAAAACCACCAAAACTGTTATCATGTTGGAACATGGACTTTGGGGTGACCTAAGTGCTCCAGAATAAACTTGTATCCCCTTGGAGGTGAGAGCTGTGTGTTCTTTATGTCGCCATAGGCTCTAGCTCCCTGATTCCTTCTGCTCCCCGTCAGCTGAGGAACTTGGAGGTGATGCAGACAGAGAATCCTATTTGTGGAACATTTGGACGTGCAGATGACTTTCCCCACGTGTTTGGAAGGTGAAAGGAGTATGGGGTCCTTCGGTTTGAATCCCCTCCCGAACCTGCTTGGCGTTTCTGCAGCTTAGGTGCCAGGGCTGGCTTTCCATGTGGCTTACCCCGCCCCCCAGTCCCACCAGCCTCTTGGTTCCTGTTTTATTTCACATAGAAGGGTACCTCATTCTTTGGAGTCTGTTGAGCATTTCTTTGGGGGTGCAGAAGCAGCTTTGGCCTCCGTCTGCTTCTCCTCATAGTCTCAAGATGGCTGCCAGTGTGGCGTGCGACTCACCTCTGTTCACATCCAGGAGAGAGAGGGAGAGACTACATCAGCAGTGGTGACGTGAAGTGCTTTCTCTACTCAGTCTGATTGGGCTAGCTTGAGTCACCCGGGATGACTGGCATCCTCCAGGGAGATGCCATATACTGAGCTGTTTAACCAAAGGGGATGACTGTGATGAATTTAGAGGGGACAGTCAGCCACCCACCTGGGGTACAGCCTCCTCTGAGTCACCTGGATGTGGGTTAAGGATGTGGGCCCACGCTGGGTGAATATGAGGCTAGTGCGTGAGAGATGGATTTTGACAAGAGAAAGATGCAGTGGATGCCTGGGTATCAGTGCTCTGTCCCTTTAGCCCCCCCTCCCCCGATGAAGTTAGCTGCAGTTGTGCCAGAAAGTTCAGCCGCTGACTCACAAGCCCTTAACCCAGGTGCCCTGAGCTCCCACGTTGATCTCTGCCCACACATAGCACATGCTGGTGATGGTGTCGTATTTACCATGGGAACAGAACATGCCAATCTTCCACCAGCAGGGGTTGGCAATGTTGATCATTTGGGCCTTTCTGGACTGTTCTCAGAGATCAGTGGTACTGGCCTGTTGCTCTAGCAGGGGCAGGCATAGCCCAGACTCATTCTTCCTGCTGCTCTCTCTGCCGCTGGGGCCCCCACGTAAGCTTGCAAGGGAGCCTGGAGCCTCAGCCTTTGCTAGGGGGGAACCAGAACTTCAGCTAAGAGGACCTATAGTTTAAACCCCACCCGGCTTAAAATTACACAGTATGAGATGTGTGGTCTGGAGGCTGTCACCATTTATGCCTCAGTTCTTAATCTGCAAAATGGACATAGTGCCAACCTGTGGGATTACTGGGAGATAAAAAGAGATACGTTAGGTAGTATTGCTAGACATGGTCCAACACATTTGTAAGGGCTCAGTAAATATTGGCTGTTTGTATTTTAGGTTAGTAACTTGTCTTGAAGGTCTCTCCAGTTCTGCATTTCCATGCTGGTCTCCTTGTAGCCATGTCTTAGGCCAGACTCCCCAGTTGGTTTTCAAAACAGGGTCTCACTATTGAGAACCTCCTGCCTCAGCCTCCTGAGTACAGAGATTACAGATGTGCACTGGCAGCCCAGGCTTAGTCTGGACTCTCCTTTGTGTGGCAGAAAGCTGGCGTGAATCAGTATAATGAACCTAGAGGTATGTGGTCACTTCCCTGACTGTGGGTGAGGCTGAAGCGCTCTTCCTCACTCAGTGGAGGGATTAACTCTCTGTGGCAAGAACATGGCTGCCAACAGTGATGGTGTTGGCGTCTTATAAAAGAGACCTAATCATAGAGGCTGGTGTCTTCTCTCATAGAAGGAGAAGGAAGAGGAAAAGGGGTCGTCATCATCTGGAAGCTGGAAGTCTAGGGCCGGGATGGCTGCTTTATGGTTACTAAGTGGGCGCAGGCCTATCTTTCTGCTCTACAATTTTGTTTTATTGTTTATTTTTGGAGCAAGGTCTAAGTATATGGCCCTTGCTGACTTAGAACTTGCGGCCTAATCAGACTGGCCTAGAACTTGTATGATTCTCTTGTCCCTGCTGGGATTATAGGTGTGTGCCTGGCTCTGCCTCATTGTTTTAAAGAAAGGTTTTAAATTCTCTAGATCACCTCTTGGTTTAATATTGCTGCTGAAGTGCCAGTCACCTCATGTGAATTTGAGCCTGGAAGGAGGTGGAAATTGTGAAAAGTAAAGGGTATGACCATTCCTTCCTTGGATGCTGTTCCAAAAGTTCCATGTTAATACCTTCCCTTGGGTCTCTACAACTTGGTCACCCTGACTGCTAGGGCAGCTGGGATATGTAGTCTTTATTCATAATGACAATCTGCTCAGCTGCAGTGGGAGTTCTCTCACTAAGCAAGGAGTGAATAGATGCCAGTCAGTAGCCGGCAATCTAAGCCATAGCTTCTAAGTTGCATGTTTCATGGTATAGAGAGAGGGAGAGAGGGGACATTTGCAGGTTCTACTTAGATGCTCGCATCTGAAAAAAAAAAAATCAGCTACTCTTAAAAGCAGGAGCCATTGTCATTAATCATGAATGACTTAAATGTGTGGAGTTCATCCAAGAACAGCTACTGGTTGCTGTTGTCTAGGCATTGTGCTAGACCCAAAGGGTTTAATGATGTGCAAAAGGACACTGCTAGTGCATTTTATGGAGCTTCTGGTCTAGTAGGGGAAGAGAGGGGATGGACTGAATAGCCCATCAATTCTTGGGAAAGAATGGTGCTGGATGGGGTTGGGGATTTAGCTCAGTGGTAGAGCGCTTGCCTAGCAAGCACAAGGCCCTGGGTTCGGTCCTCAGCTCTGAAAGAAAAAAAAAAGAATGGTGCTGGTGGGTGTAACACAACCTTTGGCTCCCGAGAGCACCCGATCCGCTTGGCAACTATCCAAGCACACCATACATGGCACAGCTGTAAACCTCAGGATTTTATTACTGTCCTGGAGGCTGAGACCAAGCACAGCATGCCTTTGCATCACCCCACCTCCAGGGGGCTCCACTGGCCTTCATTGGCTGTGCTGAAATCTTAGCATTTGATGAGCAGAGGCAGGAAGGTTGGGATTTCAAGGCCAGCCTTGACTGTATATAGAGTTGAGGCCAGCCTGGGCTACATGAAAACCTGTCTCAGAAAAAAAAAAAAAATCTTCCAAATTCTGGTCCTCCATATAATGGTATCAGGAGCCCTTGGGAGGTGAGTGGGTGAATGGGTGATGAGGGCAGAGGGGTCAGAAGTTGGATGAGCGTGCCATAAGAGAAACTTTGGGGTGTTCTCTCCTTCCACTGTGAGAGGAGACAGCAAAAACAAACAAACAAAAGAAACAAAACAAAACAAAAACCCCAGCTGTCTATAAACTAGTAAGTAGGCCCTTGCTGTTCACCAAGAATGTGCTGGCCCTTCCATTTTCTGAAACTTAGAGAAAAAAAAAAAGCAAAGCAAAGCAAAAACAACTTTCAGCCATTTGTAAGCAGTCTGTGGTAGTCAGAAATTGGTACTGGGAGAAGGGAGGCGATACTAAAATATCTGAAAATATGGAAATGGCTTTGGACCTAGTAACAGGAGAGGCAAGGACTTGGCGATGCCTTCACAGGTGATTCTGATGAAGGTTCAAAGCGAAGAGGCTGTAAGGATTCCTCAGGAGGATACCTAGGGAGCCCTGGACATCGTGCTGGTTGGAGCACAAGCCTCCTAAGACACTGATGAGGTGTCATTCAGAAACAGGAGCATGTTTTTAGACAGCAGTGAAAAGGCCCTTTGGTACTTGGCTGCATGGGTTCAGTGATGTTCTGTGGGCCGTAGATGTTGGGAGCAAGGACCTTATATTTAGTGAAGCTCTTTCTAAGCAAAGGGCTTGGTGGGGGGAGGTGCAGAACTCTTCATAGTAAAATTCTGGCAGCAAGAAATGATGCAGACTCCAGTTGTGGTGGTACACACTGGTAGGATTTGCTGAAGGAGGCAGAGGCAGGAGGATCACAAATTTGAGGTCAGCCTGGCCTACACATTTTGCTGGGCAATTGTGGCACACGCCTTTAATCCCAGCACTTGGGAGGCAGAGGCAGGCGGATCTCTGGGAGTTCGAGGCCAGCCTGGGCTACAGAGCAAGTTCCAGGACAACTAGGGCTAGTTACACAGAGAAACCCTGTCTGGAAAATCCCAAAACCCAGCCCCCTCCCCCCCACACACAAAAAAAGAAATGAAGCAGAGATGAGATGTATTAAACAGAAAAGAAACAAAATATCAAATGGAAAAATACCCAGCCTATGCAGCTGCAAATAGAGAGCAGGTATATGGGATAACACCGAGGGCACAGGCCAGGCTCATGCTGATAGGACACTTATTCAGGGCTCAGACCATGAATTTAGCACAGAGGAGGCTGAGGCAGGTGGGCTAGCTGTTCTGCAGCAGCCTAATCTCTGCATAGTGAGGACAACTGGAATTGAGAGGCAGAGGCAGAATGTTGTCTCCAAAGGGATCTTTTTTTTGTCTCTCCATTTTCATACGTCGGAACCCTAATGCGTGGTTTTAGGAGGTGATAACTTTAGAAGAGGAATAGATCATAACAACAGAGCCCTCGCTGATGGGATCAGTGCCCTTATGAGAGCCCGCTGGGAGCTGAGGGCAGAGATCGCCTGTAAGGCAAGCATGTTTGAGGTCCTGGGCTCCATCCCTAATGCTCTCACATATACATGTATGCTTGTGCATACACACACACTAAGTCCCTGGAAAGCTCCACTGTCCCTGCACCATGTGACTGAGACAGAGGATGGCCATCTGTGCAGCAGGAAGCAGAAACAAACCAGACACAGAATTTTCTGGAACTTCAATCTAGGACTTCTAGACCCCCAAAATTGTATGTGGGCAATTGGGCTCTCCTGTGAGTGTATGAGTGGAGGCCGGAGGCCAGCTTCGAGTTTTTTCTTTTATTCTTCTTCACCTTACAGCTTTGAGACGGTCTCACTGAACTTGTAGCCATTTTGGGTAGACTGGCTGAGCAGTGAGCCCCGTCTTACCTCCTCCACGAACACCAGCACTGGGGTACAGGCACACGCTGCCATGCCCTTATTCTTTTTTTTTTTTTTTTTTTTTAAGATTTATTTATTTATTATGTATACAGCATGTATGACTGCAGGCCAGAAGAGGGCACCAGATCTCATTACAGATGGTTGTGAGCCACCATGTGGTTGCTGGGAATTGAACTCAGGACCTCTGGAAGAGCAGTCAGTGCTCTTAACCTCTGAGCCATCTCTCCAGCCCCTGCCATGCCCTTATTCTATAGCGTAGGCTGGCCTTGAATTTCAGACAGTCCTCCTACCTCAGCCTCCCGAGTGTTGGGATTACCAGCATCAGCTACCATGCCCACCTAGGGAAATAAACAACTGTGTAGTTTATTTGCCCAAACAAAGACAGGTAGATAGGAGACCTGCACTTTGGGAAACATTTCCACGGCTGTTGTGTGGAGGAGGGGCGGTTAAGGAGGCACAGTGGATCCCAGGAGACCAATGAGAAGCTGGTCCAGTGACCCAGTTAGGAGATGATGGTGGTTATCAACTAAGGTAGAGATTGAGAACATGGAGAGGAAAAAGGCTCAGGAGCCAGTAGTGGACTGGACGGTAAGGTAGGTGGTGAATAGGTAAAGCAACTTCTGGGCTTTGTGTCTGCAGCTAGATGGGCGGGCCAGACACTTGTAGAGGTGGGAAACTATGGAGGGGACTGAGTTCTGGCTGTAGACTCCGGCTGGTCTCTGGTGCTTTGGGTCTCAAGTGGAGGAATCCTGCAGGCTGATATGGACTTGCAGTTCAGAGAGGAGCTGGGAACTCAAACAATAAGCTGGAGGCCACGTGCATGTGGGTGGAAATTAAGACTCAGGGGTAAGTGACTACAGGAACAGGACCTGGGCTCCTCCGTTAGACTGTGAGGTGTGGCAGCACAGTTGCTGGGTGGGCAGCCAGATGATAGAGAACCGGTGACATCAGTCTTGAAGGCCTCTAGAGGACGAAGACAAGCAGGCTATATCCATATGCCAGTCAGGGGCCGTGAGCTGTGGGTAAAGAGCCTTATTCAACTGAAACAGTCTACCAACCATGAAGTTGCAGAGTGGCCTTTTTGTCAATTTTCAGCGTCCTCAAGGACAGAGGCTTTTTCTGTCCCTGTTTTGCACTGTGGCATGGCTTCATGCAAGCTCTGGTTCCCTTCACAGCCATACGTGATCCTCTGCTCATATGTAAGGAGGAGAGAGATTGGCTATAACTTTTAAGATGGGGGAGGTAGTGAAGAATTCCGCAAGCTTCCAGCGTCCTTTCCTTAAATCTCATTGGCCAGAACTGGTTCGTATATTACTTTCTTAACCTCCTGGGTAATGTTACTACTTTAATGAAGATATCTGTTGTGGAAATTACTTTAACTAGGTAAAGATATGTTGCATTTGTTTATGCTGTGGAATATTACTTTAATCGTGTAAAGGTATGTTACATTTGTTTATGTTGCATTTGTTTAACAATGTAAGGATGTGTGTTTAATTATGTAAAGATGTGTTGCATTTGTTTCATCTTGACTGCCTAAGGTACCTGATTGGTCTAGTTAAAAAGCTGAATGGCCAATAGCTAGGCAGGAGAGGGATAGGCGGGGCTGGTGGGCAGAGAGAATAAGTAGGAGAAATCTAGCCAAAGGAGAAGGAGGAGAGAATGAGGGAGAAAGAGGGGGCATGCCTGGTGCCAGAAGAGAAGCCAGGCAGCCGCCAGCCAGACATGGAGACAGCAGGAAAGTAAGAAAGAAAGAAAGAAAGAAAGAAAGAAAGAAAGAAAGAAAGAAAGAAAAGAGAGGGGGGGAGGGGTAAAAAGTCCTAAGGCAAAAGATAAAGAGAAACAGATTAAAATAAGAGCTAAGTTAAGACTGAGCATTCACAACTAATAATAAGTCTCTGTGTCATGATTTGGGAGCTGATTGCTGGCCCCAAAGAAAGCCGGCTACAGATAACCCTTAAGCTACTAATTAAGGAGGAAAAAGTGAGGTGGGTGCTGGACCACTGTGATGGGGCTGGAGAAGCCTGATGGGCACCAATATCCATTCCCACCTCCCTTAGAGCATTGGCTCTAGTGTGGGGCTGAGACGTTAAAACCACTTCTCAGTATTGACCATAAATTAAATTCTGCCAGTGGAATGCACTTGCCTGGGTTCTGGATCGTAGAAGTGGGCAGGGACCACTTTCTTATTTGGCTCTGGTTGCTGTCAAGATGGCCTTGGAGGAGCTGAGCTCTGAGGTGGCATCACAGAACAGGCTACCAGCATATCAGAGACGAAGGTATCAGTCAAGGCAGCAGCAGTGGCCTTCTGGCCCCTGGACAGTGTCCACGGTGCTTTTTGTTTTGTTTTGTTTTGTTTTTGACAAGTTCTCACTATGTAGCCTTAGCTGGCCTGGAACTTACTATGTAGACCAGGTTAGACTGGGTTGAACTCACAAGAGATTTGCCCTCCTTTGGCCTCAGTGTGGGTTCTTGACCACCACCGCCTAACTGTGGAAGAAGTAGCTGTCCTGGTGAAGGTTCTGGGATGGAGTTCTGGGGGCCAGCTGAGGACCCCCTCCATCTTTTCCTGTGCCTCTTTTCAGCGGCCAATTCTTTGCATTAACTGCCTTTCTGCTTCATAAAGATTTAACCAGAGTATAATAAGCCCCTGGTCTAGCATGGAATTTGTTCCCAAACTGGATACCACAGCAGACCAGACAGTGTGTAGTCACAGAGGCTGCAGGTGAGACGATGACAAATGTTACCGCTGCCTGTGCTCCTCAGACCCCACTGGAGACTGTGTGTGGTGAGGGGTAGGTTGTCCCGTAACTGCTGTCATGGTTGGAGCATTAGCACACCGTTCCACTCTCAACTGCTCCTATAGGGTATCTAGGGGCACTAGGGGGGAGGTTCTAAACACGGGTCCCCGTCAAAGGTCTGGAGGCACTGATGAGTGGCCAAAGTCCCTTTAATATCCCTGAATTGCGTTACAAGTAATACTGCTGAAGATGGGGAAGGAATAGGGGTGGGGGATGAGTTAGGGGTACAGCAAGGGAGGGGCCAAAGGCTTAGCATGCATGGGAAATTATTGCTGTCAGAAGTTCCTATTTACAGGGTCAGCACCCTCCGTAATTGCTTCTGGTGACCCCTCTCTCTCCCACCATCTCTGCAGCCTCCCTTCCAGGAGCCTGGGGCAGAATGAAGCTCCACTCCTCACAAGCCCCAGAGAGGGGCCTGGAGGGGTCTGCAGTCTCCTCCCTCTTTTGTGGCTAGGGGGAGGGGGAGGAGGTCTGAGTGTCCAGGACTCTCGTCCACAAAGGGGACACAGAAGGATGCGGGCAGAGGCGTGTGCTTAAAGCAGAGGGGGCCGGGCCGGTGCGCGCGGAGGTGTGTGCTTCGGTCCTCGCCCGGGCATGCAAAAGCGCGGTGGAGGAGGTAGTGGTGGCCAATAGGCGCCTGGCTGGCAGTCCCGGCCCTTCTGCCCGGGAGAGTTGCATAGTCGTGGCCGGGAGAGAGCACTCCTCCCGGAAGCAGGCCAGAGGCCCCAGCGGGGTCCGGGGCTCAGTCGGTCCCTGGAACCTGGGGTCCCTCTGAAAGAGGAATAAATAAGAAACAAAAGAGGAGGGTCCAGAAGGGCTTCCTGGGACAGGAGTGGAAGGCTCAGGAGGCCGGGGACCTGCCCCGAAATAGGACCTTCTGATGGCTCCTCCCCCGCCAGCTGAGGATCAGCAGGCTCCGCCTCCCCCATTTCTCCAGGCCTCTTCCTAGAGAGTTCAGGCTCTGATAAGGGTGGGCTTCTCCCCATACCCCTAGGGGAGGAGCAGCGAGCTACGGCCTTGCTGACCCTGCTCCTCGGCTTCCCAGTCCAGCTGGGGAAGCCAGACAGTCCCTGGGTGGGTAAAGCCAAGAGATTAAATAGAATAATAAATAGATAAATAAATAAATACACAAATAAATAGCCGAAGGGGCCCTGCCAGACGATGGGTTGGGTCCATGGGTGAGGTGCAGAGGCGAACCTGTAGTCCTGGGGTGAGGGAAAGTGCTCAGATAATCTGGGAAAGGCGCAGCTCCAGGCCTGAGGCCTAGGCAGGAACTGTCCTGGGGTGAGAAGGGGCACCTGAGAAGGCAGAGCCCTGGGCTGCCTCCCAAGTCTAGGAAAACTGAGGGATGGAGAGCTACAAGAGGGAAGGAGCTTGAGAGAGCAGGGATTAGGATGACTGATGAGATCCAGGAAGACCAAGGAGGGTGGAGATGTCAGGTAGGATCATGTGGGTGGCTGGACCTAAGGCCCAAGTATCGAGGGGATCAGGGATGGACAGGCAGGGGACTCCAGGAATGAAGATTAGCTTCCTGGATGGACACACACATACACACGGAAACTTGGCAGAGAGACCCAAGGGATTGGACTGGGTGGACAGGGAAACTGAGGCAGACAGGAAGTCAAGGGTACATTCGGGCTTAGAGTGAGGGCTCTGATAGAGGAATGGCCAATGACTCAGCTGAAAAATGAGAAGAAACATCTAGTAAGGAGCACAGCCTAGAGTCGGGGCCGGAGAAACTTCCAGCTCCGAGACCCGAAGAAGTACGGACCTGGTGCCTGAGTTGGGAGCCTTAAAGGCCAGACATGGGGGGGGTCAAGGTCCGAGTGGTGGCCAGAATGGACAATGTGGGTGGGTGCGATGGGGGATCTGGTGCAGGAAGTGAGTGGTGGGCTGGGTCGGGGTTGAAAAACAAGTTCTGGGCCAAGATGGGGTTCACCCCCACCCCGCCGAGGGCGCAGGCAGGGGAGACGCAGACTGAGGGGTGGGAGAGGCCTCTGCGGGCGGGCGGGCGCCCCGCGAGGCGGAGGCTCAGCTGGCCGGGCCGGCGGGGGGCGGCGGCTCGGCAGCCTTCACGCACGCGGCCTCGCAGTGCTTGTGGAGGTAGGACTTGAGAGCGAAGCTCTTGTCGCACTGGCGGCAGCGGTAGTGCTTGAAGGCCGAGTGCGTCTGCATGTGCGCGCGCAGGTTGGAGCGGTCGGCGAAGGCCTTGCCGCAGTGCGCGCAGCCGAAGGGCTTCTCGCCGGTGTGCGAGCGCATGTGGCCCTGCAGCAGCCAGGGCCGGGAGAAGGCCTTGCCGCACACGCCGCACTTGTGGCGCAGGTTGTGCGTGAGCACGTGCATGGCGAGCGCGGGCATGGACACGTAGGCCTTGCCGCACGTCGGGCACTTGCGCGCCAGCTGGCTGTCCAGGCTGCGGTGCGTCTGCTTGTGGCGGCTCAGGTTCGACGACGTGGCGTACGTCTTGCCGCACTCCGCGCATGCGTGCCGGTGCCCGCCGCCTGCGGTCGCCCCCGAGCGACCCGCGCGCTCCCCGCCGCCGCCGCCACCTCCGCCGCCGCCGCCTGCGTCGCCCGCGCCCGCCACGTCCCCACTAGCCCCGGCCCGGCGCCTCCGCGAGCGCCCGTCGGAGATGAAGAAGGCGTCCATGGAGTAGCTGTCGGTCACGGCCGCCTCCCCGCGGAAGTAGCGCGCCGACAGGCTGGACTGCGGGCTCTCAGGGTCGCTGTACTCCTCCGACGCCGCGGCCGGGTATGCGGGCTCGGCGGGCGCCAGCTCCAGCCCAGGCTTCTGCTCGCCATCGTAGCCGTTGGGGGGCAGGCAGTGCGCCACATAACCTGCGGGTGACAAGGAGGGGCGTGAGGTCGCGGGGGAGTGCGGGGAGGTGTCCCCGCAGGCCGCCCTGCTCCCATGCGCACCCAGACAGTCTGCCCGGTGGCGGCGCCTCTGCGGCCTGCCCACCCGGGCCTCCCTGGGTGAACCTCTGTGGGTGCAGAGGTTGGCTCGGTTCTGCCCATTTGGCCTTCATTGTCACAAGTGTGCTCAACAGCGCGGTGGAAGTAGCCTTTTACTCTCTTTGGATGGAGAGACTGAGGCACAGAGGGACAGCAAGCGATCTAAGCGTGCAGAAGCTCTGCAATGCAAAGATGCCCTCCCCCACCCCAAGAACACTTTGCCTTTCCACCTCTGTAACATGCACAAATCTCAGGCTTTTTCTTTCTTTCTTTTTTTTTTTTTAATTTTTTTGAGTCTATGCCTGGAATTTGCTACGTAGTTAATTAAACTGTCATCGAACTCATAGAGATCCTCCTGTCTCTGCCTCCCAAGTGCTGGGATTAAAGGCATTCAATACTACAAAACAGCCTTTGCCTTCATCGTATTTCTTATCTTCGAAATGGAGCTTATAGGTGGTACATGAAGGAGGCTGAGGCAGGAGGATCATTTGAGGTTAGGAGTTTGAGGCTCGTCTGGGCCACGCAGCGAGGACCCCATCTTTAAAAATGTTTGCTTTGAATGGAGCTTGTAATTAGACACCCAGCTCCAGGTCTTTGGTAGAGCCCAATATGAAGTGATGGATGATAAACGTGTAAGTATTAAGCACTTACATGTATGTCGACCTGAACTTCATGCTTTACAAAGGTTATCTCACTTAGTCATCATCGGAAATATTATTTTAGTTCCCATTTCACACGTAAAGAAACTGAGAGAATGCACAGTAATTGCAGTACAAATGTTAGTGTTATAATTATACTTTTTGTTTGTTTGTTTGAAAAGTGGCTTCGATGAAGGTGAATTGTCTGCCTCTCCCACTACACTACAGTAGCATTCTCTAGGCTTGGGTCTGTAGACTCTGCCCTGCCTGGAACACAGCAGGTGTGCCGTGCATGAATGCTGCGTAAAGACATCAGAGCCCAGCTAGACCTGCCTGCCCCAGTTTCTGGAGGACTTAGCATAGCAGTCAAGAGTGTGGCTTGTAGTAACTACTCCGGGATAGAAAGCTCCTAGTATTCCTTTAGAAGTCTCCCTGAACCCCTGGTGTGTGTGTGTATGTGAGAGAGAGAGAGAGAGAGAGAGAGAGAGAGAGAGAGAGAGAGAGAGAGAGAGAGAGAGAGACAGAGAGAGAGACAGAGAGAGACACAGAGAGAGACACAGAGAGACAGAGAGACAGAGAGAGACACAGAGAGACAGAGAGACAGAGAGAGACAAACAGACACTCACTCTCCACCTGTTCTACTGGAGTTTGGATGAGAAATCCTGTCTGTCATGTGTTTGAGTGACTGCTGTGTGGGCAGGCTGAGGCTCTCTCAGGGGACTTCTGGGAGCAGGGGCCACACCATTTGTCTCTGACTCCCATGGCCTCTTCTGATCTTAGTCCTTTCCCTGGGGACTCTGGGGGCTGGGCTTCTCAGAGAGTTCCTGGCAGACATTGAGCAAACTTATCATCCCGCACTTAATTACCAAGTGTTCCCATTGTCCTTTGATTCCAGAGAACAATAGAGGTTAGGCCCTTCCCCGCTTTCACAGCTGAGGAGGGGCATTCCCATTTGCCCCTCTCCTGCTGACCTCTGGGACCTGTAACGCCCCTCTGCCCACGGCTTCCCCCATGAAGGAGCAGCTGGAAGAGGGCTTTGTAAGCACGATTCCAGCCATGTCTGGCAGGCTGGGCACTTTGGCAAGCTTCGTTTCCCTTATAGGGCCTGGCTGACTATCCTCCAGGCTTCTGCCTTTTCTGGCATCTGGGATGATCCCAGGTTGGAATCTGGACAAACTACCTTTCAACACCGCTAGTCTGTGTCTGTATTTCTCTGTCCTGTGTGTGGCCTGCACAGGACCCACTGCACACAGAACTGACTGGGGAATCAGGGTGGGTGACTCAACAGTAAGGGACTCTGTGGTCAGGACAAAGGGCAGTGGCGGTGACTTTTTTAATTAAAGAGGTAGGGGTGATTAGCCTGGAACCACTCATCTCCCCTCCCATCTGCTTTCAGTTTGGAAGGCCAGGACTGCCCATGCCGGGAGCCAGTCTGTCACTTTTGACAAGGGCTGGGTTATTTATTTGGTGGGTACTCCCAGACCCTCTCCTTCTTCAGCCTCCCCACAAGGTGTGGCTACTGGGCTGTTTGCAGAGTACACATTGGGTACCAGGCTCTCTGCTGAGAGCTTTACTGCCACTTCTGAATCCTTACAAAAACATCTTCTGACAGATAAGGAAACTGAGGTACAGAGTCGTGGGACCTGCTCATGGGATGGAACAAAGAGGGGAACCCACTGTACCACTCTGCTTGTTCCCTGTATCCTAGGGAGCCCCCAAGAACAGGTAATGGCTGGGACCCTCCCATCTCCAGGGCCCCGACAGTGGTACCTAGTAAGTGCTTGTGGAATGGATTTAGAGATGTGCCAGATAGCCTGGCTTATCATCCCAGCAGCTGTCTGTGGTCCTGTCCACCTATTATTGGGACAGGTCCGCACCTCCCAGGACCCCAGCCATGAAAAGGGGAGGGCAGTTTGATGCCAGAACACAGGTACTAGCAGAATGACCTTGGGCTAGTCATCTGTCCTTCTGTGCCTTGGGTCTCTGTAAATGAGGTATGAGATGATATCTATTGGGAGTGGTCATGTGATTTGATCTGATCATTTGACCAGCATCTTTTATTTATTTGCTTATTTATTATTTTTGAGATGGTCATACTGTGTAGCTCTGGCTCATCCAGACTAGCCTTGAACTCACAGATACCCACTTGCCTCTGCCTCCCAAGTGATGGGATTAAATGTACCTCTACTAAATGTACCTCCTCATGGAAGGCCTTACCTTCTTGGAGGAGGGAATGAGGGGTGGGCTGGGAGGGGGAAGCTGGAGGGGTGGGAGGAGGGAAGAGGGGGATCTTTGGTATGTAAAATGAATAAAAAATTTTTCTTAAAAAAAAAAATGGTGTTCACCACCATGCCACGCAGTAATCACCACTTTGTATGCTCGTATTCATAGATGGTGACATACTGGTTAAAAGCATAGCTTTGGAAGCAGTCAGCCTGCGTGGGGCTCTCCTCTTACCGGTCCCAACTGTGTGGCTGTGGTGGTTTGAATGAGATGTGTCCCATAGGTTTAGATGTTTGGATACTTGGTCCCAGTTGGTGGCAGTGTTTGGGCAGGTTTTGGAGGTGTGGCTTGATGGAGGAAATATGTCACTGGAGGACAAGCTTTGAGGTTTCAAAGCCTCATGCCATTCCCAGTATGCTCTCTGCTTCGTGCTTGCCATTGAACATGTAAGTTCTCAGCTTCCTACTCCAGCCACATACCTCCACTCTGCCATCATGGACCTGTGTCTCTCTGGAGCCATAAGCCCACTTAAACTCTTTTATAAGTTCTCTTGTTCACTGTGTTTTATCATTATCATAGCACATAGCAATACAAAAGTAACTAATACAGTGACCTTGGTCCACCAGATCGTACCTCAATCCCCCCCCCAACTTTGGAATTGAGTCTGGGGCCTTGCACATGCTAGACAAGCACTCTGATACTGCGTTACGTTCCCGGCCATAGCTGTGTGCCCTTGGACAAAATACGTGACTCCTCTGTGCCTCTACAGTATCAGTAAAGGACCCTCATTGAGATGTTAGGCTCTGTTTGAAGTGTTTTGCATGCGTGACTGCACCCAAGAGAGTTAAGTGATACTAGAGTGTTCTAACACTGTCTGGAGTCTCCCCAGCTGGATTTCTGTATATGGTTTCCTTGGCGTTCATCTGGGAGCATCTTGCTGCTTCTCTGGGCCTCTCTTTCCCCCTTTGGGTTGTATAATTTCCCCATCATATTCTGATGAAAAAAAACTAGTGCGCAGTGGGAGCTCAAGGATCTTTCCCTCAGCCCTGGCTCAGACGCGCGTGCTGCCTGTGGTGCCCTTTGCTGTCGTCTTGCAGCACTGCAGCACCGTACCCTGATACAGAGCTCTCCCTATGGAAACGGGTTGCTCAAACAACAGCCGCTCATTTGCCTAGGGATGCATATGAGATTGCCTTCAGGGCCAGCTCCACTGGCCCAAGCCTGATGTCCAGTGTCTGTGAGATTTAGCATCAATTTGGAACATCATATGATGACACTTTGCTTGGTCATGTTAGGATTGGGTGGGTCTTACTTTGTGATGCTAGCCAGGTAGCTTAACCTCTGGGTTCAGCACGCATAGGAAGAACGCTGACTAGGATGCATGAAAGACTTTCCTGTATCATGGTGGAATCAATCCCTATGTGATGCTCTTTGTCCCTTCTACATCTTACTCCTTCATTACTCCCCATTCTCTTCAGATCCATAGATGTCTCCCCACTGTGTGACACTGGACAAAGGATTCAGGATCAGTCCACCCCATCCGCACAAGGGACTTCCTAATAGAAGTGGATGAGCTAATGTATGGACGGCGCTCAGGCCAGCACCAGGCACATAGCATCCAGCCTCTCAAGCCATTGCCATTATTATTCCTGTATTTTCTGATGATGTCCAGAGACGTAGTGTCTCAGGCTGCTGTGTGACCTTGGGAAGCACCTTGCTTCTTTGGCCTGAACCCTGGAAGATCCTTTATAACCCTGTACATCAGGTTTCCAACCTTAGCATGGAACCCACTCAGGGTCAGGCTGTAGAAGATTGTCCTGCAGTTGACAAGAAGAGAAAGGTCTCTTTTGAGTGGGTCTTGCTGAAGTAGGACACAAGAGGAAGACACTTGGCTCACTCACCCTGACTCCTGTACACAGACTCTAGCTGTGTGACCTCAGTTAAGTCCTGAGGCTGAAATCCCGGGGACAGGGACCAGAAGAGCCTCTTCCATGATTGTGGGGAGGGCTCAGGTGGTGTGTGTGCCACCTGAGAATGCCCAAGAGTCAGCACGCGTTAGACAGCAGCATCCATTTCAAAAAGTTCTGGTGCCACAGGAGTGATAGGAAGAGAAATTATGAAGAGTAACATTCTGGGACCCCTGCACACTACCCCAGACACCTGCCTGACCCTGGGGTCGGAGAGGAGGACTCTTACAAGTCCTTCTATGTCCGCTAGCCTTGAAGTCAGCACCAGCCAGCCCTGGGAACAGGTGCTACAGTCTGCCAGAGGCCTGGTGAGGGCAGAGGACTCGCCCAAGGTCACTAGATGGGGAGTCAGGCTTCAGGATCCATAGCCAGCATTTCCTCCAGAGCACCAGAGCGAGGCTGGAGGCCTGTGGGGGAGGGAAGAGAAGCAGCTGGGTGGGGGTGTCTTCCAATGACAGTTGGCCTGTGTCTCATGGGGTATTGATGTGATGGGCTGGGGAGAAGCTGTTACCCTGGAAAAAGGTCCAGCACCCTGTTCATTTTTGTAAATGACACTCAAGAGTAGTGACTCACACTTACTGAGCATTTACTGCGTGTGAGGCCCTTGCTGAGGCTTGATGACATTAGCTCAAGTCTGAGGTCATACCCTCCCACACCTTCCTGCAGAAGCTGGAACCTGGAGAGGGGCCTTGAACCTTCCCTGGTCACACAACCAGCTCTCATGGGAGCCTGCCTGGTGGCCTCCTTTTCTTAATGGATCCAGCCCAAAGCTCTTCTCCCCAGTATCTCCCAAGATTCCCAAGGTGCCAAGTTTCCCCAGGGAATTTCTAGCCCCAATCCCACCTCCCTGTTCTGAGATGGGCAGAAGAGGGGGCTGCTGGGTTCCTGGACAGGACTCCTCCTGCTGCAGTGGGGACCGCGGGGATGCTGCGTGGGTATATTTAGAGCTATTCCTTGCTGTGCCAGGGCCTCAGGCCTCAAGAATCAGCGCCAGCCAGCTGAGCAGAAAGCCAGGTCTGTCAGCAGCAAAGCAGGATAAAAATAGTTTCTCCTGTCTGCTCAGAGAGCTGGGCAAAGGGGCTGGGTACCTCCCCCTCCCCTATTATAGCATCTTTGTTAGCTGTTCCCTGGGCACTGGACCAGAATGACACCCACCTTCTCCAAAGGCCTGGCAGCTGGTACATCTGTACATCTGCCCACAGGGGTGCAGGGGGCAGAGTGAGGGGTCTGGCTGAACACAACCAGGGCTGCAGAGCCTGGGGCTGATGCCCACTGACCCAGGCCCAAGGGGCTTCTAGAGAATTCCAGCTCTCCTTTCCCACCCTGACTCCTGAAATTCCCTATGTTCTGGGCTTTCCTGACAGTGACCCAGTTCCTGTGTCTCGTAGGGAGGCCCACAGCTCTGTGGTAATCAATAGGAAGGACTTTGTGAGGGGCTGTGGTAATGGGAGTATGTGGCTCCAGGTTTGGAGTTATCAGCCCTGGCTGGTGAGACCATGTCCTACTACCCCCTGGAAGGCACTGTGCCTGGCTGGTTCTGGGCTTCCTGAACACAGGTGCACTGCATACAGCCTACCTTCTTCTCAGTGTTTCTGGTTCCTGCCCTTCCCTTTCTCTGCCTTGGAAGGGTGCACAAAAAAAAAAAAAAAAAGATCCCCTTCCAAAGCCCCTTACCCAGACACTGGCAGCAGACACCCACTCCAGGAGGAAACCCGGGAAAGCAGGCCCAGAGGCCTGGGGCCTCCAGCTCTCTCAGCAGCATCTCAACCTATTCCCAGTAGGGCCCCCAGGCTGTGGTGTGTGGCAGGCTCCGTCATCTATGTTCTTCAGATTCCAGGCCCCCTCCCTACCTCTTCTGCTCTGTAGACTACAGCAATTCTCCTGAGCTGTTCTTTTCTTAGCAGGGTGAGTATGTGTGCACACGTGTGTGGCCCCAGAGACTGTGTGCTGTGACTGGCATAAGGGCCTTGAGTACTCTCCTGCCCCCTCTCAGGAATCACTGCCAGCTCCCAACTTCCTAGAGGACCCAGATCACACATTCTGTGAGGGCCCTACTTTTCCATACTCCCACTGAGCCCTGATAGGTAAACTGATTCTTGAGTCCCCAGTCAGAGCTGAACTAGGTCATGCTCAGCTACTCTTTTGTGGGAGAGAAACTGAGGCTGAGCTAAAGCTATCCAAAAAATTCTACCCTGGCCAAGCTTGAGATGATCTGGAATGACCTTGGACTGGAAATTGAACCTAGATCTTAGTTCTGGACCCAGAATCTTGAGCTGGACCAGTTTCTAGGCATTGAATATGTTCTGGATATCAGATCTGGTCCTATAACCTTAGACACTCACCTTGGACCTAGAGTTTGGGCCTAGTCAACCTGAAGTTGGATATAAACATTGGACTTGGACGTGTACATGTCTTTAATCTGGACCTCAACTCTAGAGCAAGATCAATATGCCAAAGGCTATGTGGTTACAAACACATGGGCCTGCTGTGTGTTCTCTGGGTTCCCTCTGCTGAGGGATTGGGATAGCCCCCTGCATCCCCAGATGGACTTTCTGAGGTGTGGGAAGGATGGGTCTATTTAGCCGGGCTCCCAAGCCTAGCTCTGGAGCGACTACTCGGCGCCATCAGAGGCAGTGAAAGGAAGTGGAAGCCGGTATAATGTGGTCAGCTAGATAAGCCCATGGGTAGGATAGGAGCGCTCTTCAGCCTGCTAGGGGAGGCTTAATGTAGCTGCAGAGGGCAGACAACAGTGTTATTGGATCGGCATTGATCCCTGTCTGCCAGGGAGGGTACACTCTGAAAGGGTGTGGGGAGGACAAGGCTGGGGTAGAGAGGGAGGGGCCCTGGCTCCCAGCTGGAGGTCAGAGACAAGTGGGAAGGGAGGTGGACACTAGAGGAGATGTCCTTGGCAGGGGTCCACAGAGACCACCGATATGCAGACAGTGAGCAGCTGCCTTCTCCTAACTGCAGAGTCCCAGCACAGAGCAATGGGCTCTGGGGCTAAGAGGGTGGGCTTGGTAGAGTTGGAAGCCACATTTTGTGAGGAGGAAGTAGAATAGGGGTTGGCACTTCTCAGCGAGACAAATCTATGCTCAGAGTCACCCTGAGGACAGAGAAAGGAGAAGGCTTTCTGGAGAAAACCAACTGTAGAGGGGACACAGGACCAAGGGGAAGGTGCATCTTGATGAAAGCTAGGGGAAATAGGACCTTGTCTCTTTTCTTCTGGGAGCTCTGAAAGACTTTCTCTTGAGTTCTTCCAACTTGGAGGGGGTGTCCCTTCTCTATTTGAGGTTCTATAGGCCTGGAGTCAGTCTGGAACCATGTACACATGATGTTTACCTTTAGAGGCTAAAAAGAGAGTGGGGAGGGGAGGGAGCTTGTGCATGTATGTGATGTGTGTGGGATTCTTCAGGAATTCTTTAGAATTTTTAGGCACTCCCAGAGCTGGGATCCACCTCAGTTGGGGTCCTATGCCTTTATGAGGAAGCCTGTTCCTCTGACTTTTACATTCAGTTCCCTCCCTCCTGGCCCCCACCCCCCAGCCTCAACCTGACCCTGCAGCCCAGGCTGCAGAAATGGCTTGTAAGAGGATCTTTCTAATAACTGGAACTACCTCCAGCCCCGGGCCCTCCCTCCTCCTTCCTCCTCTCTCCATCCCTCCCTCTTTCTCCTCATCTCCCTCCTCCTTTCTTTCTCCTTGTTTACCCAGCACACTTACACACGCTGGGAGAGGGGGAAAATCGTCAGCTCAGCAATTTTTCACACTTCCCTCAAATGCTCAGCAAGGTTATTTCCGGCAGAGCGGAGAGACAACGGGCCACCAGGAGCCAGCAGGCTCTCTGAGGACCCTCAGAACACTTACCCACTCAGGGAGCCCTCATTGCCCAGTCTGGCCACACCCCATCGAGGGAAGAGGCCCTTGAAAAACAAGACAGAACAGACCCTATGTTTTCTAGTTGAAAGGCTAGAGGGCCATCCTTCCTGATTTCCACACTGGCCATTCACAGAAGACAGGGCAAGATGGGTACCCTATTCTACCACGAGGCAGCTGGCAGAGACCAAATCTGGGAAAACTTCCCCTCTCATAGAGGGTGAAGAGAGCCTCAAGGAAACAGTGACAGTGGACCCCAGCATTCCCTTAGATCCAGTGTCTCCCTCCCCTCATCAGCTAACCTTCCACAGAAACCGAGCTTGTCAAAGTTGGAAGGATGTTCAGTTCATAACATCTAAACTCTTGTACTGCTGGGGAGGCTGAGGACCAGAGAAAGGAAGGCACTTGCCCAAGGTCACGGTGCAAGTCACAGACCAGAGAGAGCTACTGTATTGAGTCCCAAGCCAGGCATGTGGTTAGAGCAGCTCCAGTCTCTCCCTGAGGCCAGGGAGTAGATCCCTTTAGGAAAGGGACAAAGGCAGGGGTGGTTCTAGGCTGCTAAACCTAAAGGGACCTCTGTAAAACACCTCCATCTCCATCTGCACTCCCCATCATTCACGCAGAGGTTCTTTACAAAGCCTGCTTGGACCAAATTCAAGGCAAGGCATTTCTTGCCTCCCTCCTGAGGAACAGCCTGCAGTTTGGCTGTGAAATTCTCTGGGTTTCCTCAGCTGGCTCAGGGACAGGATCAAGGGGGGCCTCAGGAGAGTTTTGTGTCAGTCTCCTAAGGGATCCTATGGATCCCAGACCCTTGGAGACTTCACTTCCTACCGGCTCCCAGCACATGTTCCCCAGCCTTGGCACAACGCCAGGTCCACCCTCGGTCCTGCCAGCCCTCAGCCCAGACATCTCCCTGAGCTTCTGCCTTCCACCCCAAGGTCCTGGAGGTCATGAAAAGAGGACAGCAGAGTGGAAGATGTGGGCAAAGGAGTGGAGGGTTCTGCGGGTAGCTGAGTGGAGCCAGAGGCTGAGGGGCTCTAAGAAGCGCTCTGATCGCAGCCTAACTTCTGTGACCTTGATGAGGTCACAGAGCCCTTGGCTCAGCACCTTCTCTACCTGGCTTGGCAGAGTGCTGGCATGTGGCTGAGTGCCTGGAAGTCCTCTAGGAGATGCTCCCAACCTCCCGGGTTCCTGCCTGCCACTTCAGTTCCCAGTTCAGACTCATTCTTAGTGCCTTGCTCTTCTCTTCTTCTCCCACCCCTGTGATGTCAGATGTCTCACTACCGAAGTGACTCCTCCTTCCCAGACACCTGTCCTGGTGGGGCTGTTGAGTGCTATTACCATCGCCCCCTTGGCGAGCCCCTAGGCTCACAGAAGCATCCTTCTCCTGACATCAGAATGCCACCCCCTTTGGGGCTTGAATGACCTCTCTTGTCCCCCGAATCCTTCTGCTGTATAAGAACTTGCTCTAAGAAGAGATGCGGAGTGGGGGTGGGGTAGGACGTGGAGGGTTTCAGAGGAGCAGCAGGTTTGGTTGTTGGGGGTGAGAAGCCGGAGAGGAAGAGTGCAGTCCAGTGGACCAGGAGACACGTTGGGGGAACCTCTTCCAATAATCTCATCCTCTGAGTCCCTAGGACAGGCCCAGCCTTTGGCAGGCATGTGGCAGAGGGTAACAAAAGAGTTGGAGAGAGGAGGGCTGGAGAGCGCTTGTCTGGCCTTGCCGGGGGGAGTATGGTTGAAGGGAGGCGGGGTGCTCCCACTTTCCCCAGAGAGCCAATCTCCTCTCCCCAGGGACCGGCAGTCCTGGTCCCTTACCTTCCCATCAGGGATCACACAGGCAGCCAGTCGCTCTCCTTCAACAGTGAGAGGGTACTCCGAGCCGCCCCTATTAGCTTTTTAGGGGCGTCCTCTCTCTGTCACCCCCTCACTCCAGCCGTATTCTAGGGCCACAACTTTCAAAGTCCCGGCTGGCGCGTGGCTGCGGGATCCGCCGACCCTGCCACTTTCCTTTGTACGACCTAGTCCCAGCCCCGCCCGGCAGGCCTTCAGTAAGTCCCAGGGGCGCACTCGGCCAGGGACGTCTCCTCCGGGGTTCCATCCTGCGGCCCAAGTTGGGGAGCGCCCCCTCTCCCGTAGGGCCCACTCACCGTTGTCCCCTGGAGGCCCGCGGGCACCGGGCAGCACGTAGGCAGTCTCCAGGGGGTGGTAGATGGGGGCTGGCACCCCGCTGCACTGGAAGCCATCCGCTTTGATCTTCTTCACCAGGAAGGAACGCGGCATGGTGCCGCCGGGCGGGGGGCTCGCGGGGCACTGGCGGCCCGGTGGGGGAGGCGGCCGGCCGGCGCGATTGGCTGTCGGCGCGGGCTTCAGCACTGGACAGCTCCCAGCGGGCGGGCGGCCGCGGAGCCGGCTGGGTGGCGACGGCCGCGGCTCCGGCTCGGGTGCCGCTCGGGCGCGGCGGCGGCGGCGGCGGCGGCGGCGGCGACGGCGGCGCGCACACTGGCGGTCGCTGGAGCTGTGCTCAGCACTCCGGCTGCCGGCTTTATATGGGACGCAGGCTGGAGGAGATCAGGTGGTCCCCCAGCAATGGAACTGTTCAGCGCTCTAATCCATCAAATGTCCCCCAGGACAATCGCTCCGCACACGTTCCCCTGAACCGGCGGTGGGGGCAGACCAGGCGCGGAGAGGAACGAACAGGCAGGAGGGGAGAAAGTGAGAGGGACACAGGCGGGGGGGGGGGGGGGGGGAGAGAGAGAGAGAGAGAGAGAGAGAGAGAGAGAGAGAGAGAGAGAGAGAGAGAATATGAATCAGAATGTGTGAGCGAGTGTGTGTGTGTGTGCGCTCGAGAGTGTGTGTGTGTGTGTGTGTGTGTGTGTGTGTGTGAGAGAGAGAGAGAGAGAGAGAGAGAGAGAGAGAGAGAGAGAGAGAGAGACTAAGAGAAGGACAAAAAGACAGGAGAGAGAAACAGACAAGAAAGGCACAGGGAGAAAGTGGCAACACACACTCAGGCACCCGCAGGAGAAAAAGAGAGGTCAGGACACATAAAAAGGAAGTCACCCCCACCCCCACCCCCACCCCACACCCTCTGGGGGATGCGAAGAAAGGGAAAGAAAGGTGCGAAATAGAGGGAGAAGACAAGGAGATTGAAGGGTAAGCGCCCCGCGCAGGTGGGATCAAGCACAGGGAGCCTCGGGGAGGGGGATGAAAAGAGTGAGTCGGCCAGCCACCACCCTCTGTCTGTAGCCGGCTCCCTCTGCCCCAGTTCCGAAGTGGCAGTGTGGATGCCCAGATTTAACTAGAAGTCTCCCTGCCCCCAGCTTGGGCTTCAACTAGAGCCCCCTGTTGGGTTTGGGATTCAACTTTCTTTTCCAGAACTGGTGGAAGGAGCGGGTCCCCCATGCCGATGCCGGCCTCACTCAGCCGGTCCTGTTCCAGTGCCTAGCTCAAGCGAGCGCTGCGAGAGGAAGTGAAAATCGCCCAGTAATTAATTTCCCTGCTGCCGGGGGGTGGTGGTTTTGACACATCCGAGGCTGTGTCTTTCCCTGAAGCGGGGGAGCAGACAATAGAGACACGTGGACTGAGAAGGGAGAGGGGGGAAGGGAGGGGAAGCGGGGCTCCTGCTGGAACTCTCTGCAGGTCAGCTCCTTTGTCTCTGGAAGGATCTAAGCAGACCCCCCCACCCCCACCCCACCCGGCAATCCAATCCTAACCTGGGGGAGCACTCATGTCTTGGAAGGACTAAGGAGCTGGGGAGCTCAGTCTCCTGTTCAGAGGCAGCCAGGCAAACCCCGGGGTGGTGGATCAGCCAGAGCAAATGTGGGGTAAGGTCAGTGTGCCGGAGTCCCAGCATCGGCCTCTGGGAATGCCGGGCTCTTCCTGGCCGATATCATCTATTATGGATGCAAAGCTGATGGAGTGGGGATGTCCTTGGGGACTGGGTCCTCCAGTGCCAGTTGGGAGTGAAAGACCAGGTCACACAGCCAGCGAGTCAGCAGCAGTTTCCAGAGTGTCCTCTGGCACCACGAAGTCAAGGGCTATGGCGGTCCTGGAAGTGTGGCTAAGAAATCTCCCAGCAACATTTGGGTGCCTGGTCTTGCCAAGATTCTGCATCATCTGGGAGTCCCTGTTTATTTTCCTAGTCACACTGCTTTCTGTTTTGTCCCTTGGGACTTTATTTTATTATTTTTGTTGTTGTTATTTATTTATTACTTTTCACCCTCAGATAACTCATGGTCCTCATTATCATCTTGTGCTCCAGACTTAAGGAGCTTGCTTCCAGCTCTTCAGCCTGGCTACCCTCTTGGTCTCTGTGCAGGATGACAGAGTGTCCTTCACCCCAGCTAACCCTACTTGTCCTCATGACTTAGCTGAGGTGGCATATCCTATAGATGATGGCCTTGACTTCCTTTGACTTCCTGCTTGCCCACCTCTCTGAGCCTGTGAGGACAAGGACGGCCCGTCTATGACACAGCATACTTTCAGCAATGTGTGCCCAGGTTCCCGGCCCTCCATGTAGCTGTAGAATCTTGGACAAGTTGCCCAGCTGATATGTGCCTCAGTTTCTGCATTTATAAGTGGAAACAATACTTGTTGCTGGCTCAGGTGTTGCTGGGAGCATTATAGGAGCTGTCACCTATGAAGGAATTAGACTGGTGATGTGTTAGACTGGCATATAGGAAGTGCTCGGTACACTCAGGTTCTGTTTATACAGCTGTGCCTGAAGGACCTAGCACTCAGAGGTAGGTATTCCTAGTACCCACTGTCTTGGAGCCAAAGGACAGTGAATGAACATTGAACAGGGAGTGCTTAGGTCAAAACTGTCCTTTCAAAGAGGTGTTTGGTATTGAGAGGGCCCTAACAAGAGATGATGGAGGCTGGTGGGTCCTTTAGACAAGGAGCCAGCAAAGATCTCATAGGAGAGGTACCTCTTAAGCCAAAATGCAAGCCAGCCATAGGAAAACCAGGCAATGACAGGGCCAGGAGCTATCCCATGTTCAAAGGCTCTGGGACAACAAGCTTGGACTTGATGAGGGATGACAAGAAGTGGGAGGTGATAAGGCCAGATTGCAGAGGGTTCTCAAGAAGCCCAGAATGAGTGCTGAATGAGTGCACAGCAGTGTGACATTGAGTCTGAGACGGGATGGCCCTGTTGGTTGCAGAGTAGCATTGGCTACTCTGCAGATAGAAGAAACTATCTGTATGGTGTGGCCCTTATTTTAGGTATAGCAGTATTCTTGCTCTGTGCTGGGTCTTGGACTTTATCTCCTCTATGAGTGTCCAGGGCACTGAGGATACATAAAAAAAGTGGGTGCCAAGAGGCTCACTCATGCCACTCCAGCCTTCTGTCTCAGAGATGGCAGAACAGAGCCCAGATTGCTTACCAAGGCTCTAAGGGTCCACAAAGTCTGGAAGGAGCTGGAACTGAATTCTCCTTCATCAGGATTTCAAATCGTACAGGCCATAGAGTGGCCCATCCATTCACTGACCAGTAGAACCCCCATGGAAGTGATGCATCTCAGTCCACTAGAATCCAGCTGAGGCTAAGATCCCACTTGGAAGGTGACACACACATCTTTAGCAGATGTGATGTGTTTTATTGTCAACTTGGTATGCTCTAGAACCACCTGGAGAGAGTCTCTGTAAGGAGCTGTCTAGATCATCTTGGGCTTTGATAGTGCCTATGACAGATTTCCTCAATTGCATTAATTGATGTGGGAAAATCCAGCCCGCTGGAGGTTTGAGTCCTGGACCATGTACTAGCAGAAAAAGTAAGCTGAAGAGAAGCATTCACACACTCGATTCTTTCTCTGCTGTTGACTCTGGGTATAACTAATTGCTTCAAATCCATGCCTTGACTTCCCTGTAATGGTGAACTGTAACCTGGAATTTTGAGCTGAAATAAAACCCTGTCTCCCTAACTTTCTTTTGCTGTTACTGTTTTCAACTCTATGTGTATGAGTGTTTTGCCTGCGTGTATGCCCTCAGAAGAGGGCATTGGATCCCCTAGAACTGAACCCAGATCCTCTGCAAGAGCAGTAAGTGCTCTTAACTGTGGAGCCAGCTCTCCAGTTCCCCCTACTTGCTTTTTATCAGGATATTCTATCATAGCAACAGAGATAAAGCTAAGAGAGCAGCTAAGAAGAAGCCAGCTGAGGACCTGAGGTTCAAAGTGCCTCTTCAGGATGATGGAATATACTGAACTACACTGTGGTGGCGTAGCTTCATCATTGGACACCAAGAAGAGCCTTCCACCTCGGGTTTCCCAATACCAGCTTACTGGGTTTGTCCCCAAATCACATAGAATAAAAAGGTGCTCTGTTCCCAAGGGCAGCTGCTGCCGTATTAAAGTCAGGGTGAAAATCCCAGTTGGCCTGAGTGGAGAGGGGTTTCCAAGAAGACATCCTCTATGGATGTGGATGACCATATTGGGAAGCACATGGCTTTATGTTAAGTGAAGGATGCAGAATCCAGAACTCTCTCGGCAATGAGCCCAAGACCAAACGAACAGTCACAGAAAGGAAGGTGGCTGCGGGAACTCAGGTCATTTTCATGATCCTTTTTGTGTTTTCTCCAAAGACTGAAAAGACTGTTCAGTTCAGCAAACACTCCTCTTGAGCGTTTCTATTTACTTCCACATTAAAGAAGTGAAGTTCAGTAAAGTATAGCCTCCTGTCCTTTTGCCTTGGACACAATGGCATTACTGCAAGGTTGCCGTGATAACCAAATGTCAGCACACGGGTGCAGTGCTCAGAGCAAAGCCTGGCCCACAGTGATTGATGGCACAGTCTATCTGGGCTTTGCTCACTTTCACTTATCTGAGCCTTGGCACACCTTCCTGGGGGAAGGCCCTGTTCCTGGCCTGTTCTGCACACTTGGGTGAATGACTGGCTTAAGGTCTCCTGATCTCTATGCAGAGAAGCTGGGGGCAGGGTGTCCCATGTCTATGTGGTCCACTACCCACTTCCTTCTCAGGCTTGGTATAAATCTAGCTTCAAGCTGCCTGCCCAGCCTGCTCTGTCCCCCCAGCATCTCCCTCTGTCCTGCCTTGCATCTGGACGGGAGTCTCAGCTGTGTGACCTTAGATGGCTGGCAGTATGTTCTGAGGTCACCCTGCATAGCTGTGACAAGAGGGTGGGCATCGGGGAGTTTGCACCTGTCACTCTAGGGGTCAGAAGGAACAGTCATGGGGGGTGGGAGCCTGGCCCCTGCCACAGTCTTCTCCATCCTTTCTCCCTTCTGGGCCCCAGCTTTCTTGTCTGCTGAATGGGAAAGGGACAACACGGTCCCTGAGCTGCTGTCCAGAGCTGATAATGGAATTCTGTATGAATTCCAAGGAGGAGAGTGGCCACAAAAGCATCCGCCCTGCACTGATGGGGCTTTCTCCAGGAAGCTTTGTGTACTCTGCCCCATGTCTCAAGTGCATTTTATCCAGACCCTGCTCCTTAGAAGAGGAGAAGGATGAGACTGGAAGTATCTCAAAGCCAGACCCCCAGCTTTGAAGAGCTGATGGATGCTATCTATTCCTGCTTGTGTCTCTCTGGGTCTTCCCAGGAACAGATGTGAGGGTGGAGGGGAAGCCAAGGAGAGGTGCTGGAGTAGCATCTGTGACCATGGGAGAAGAGCATCCCACAGGGTTGTGGTCTGGCCCTGGGAAGCCAGAAGAGGAAGAAAGAAAAACCAGAGCAGAGCAGCTCCGGCTGGGGCAGCTCAGAGGAAGTCCTGCAAGCCTGACTTCTGGAGGAGGAATCCCACCTGGGACTGAGAGGTCAGTCCTGAGTCCAGGCCCCCGCTGGACACTTTGGTGGATGGTGAAGGGGCTGCGAATGGAGGGTCTCAGAGAGCTGACACCAGAGAAAAAGCCAAGGGCATCACCTTACGGCGACCTCATGCTTTCCTTAATTCATTTTGTAAACACGGAGTTCTAGGCTGCATGCCAGGGACAGACCTATGCACTTTGCAAATGGTACTTAATCCTTACACTTACCCTGGAAGGCAGACGATATCACTGGGCCCGTTTTACAGCAAGGAAAATTGAGTTCAGAGAGAGTAAATAACTTGCCCTAGGTTTCATGGCCTGTACGTGGTGATTCACGATTCTCCCCAGGCAGTCTACTCTAGACATTGGGCCCTCACCTCTCCACCACACTGCCTCCTCTCCAGCTGCAAAGACCTGGGCAGAGATTTCTGGGAACTTCTTCTGTTTTCACTCATACTGGCTCAGACCTTCAGATTCCTCACAGACTTTAGGAAAGAGCTGACTAGGGTGGTTCTGGGTAAGACAGGGTCCTAGACTCCCTGACGCTCCCATGTCCCCTAAGCTCCTATGTCCCCCAAGCTCCTATGTCTCCCACCTCAAGACCCCATGCATTCTGTTTCCACTGCCTACAGCCCTCTTCTCTTTCCTCTTTGCCGAGTGACATGGGAGGGAAGAACACGTTTCAAAGCCACAAAGGCTAATAATACAAACAGATGTTTCCCGAGCACTTACTGTATTCCAGGAGCCCAGACTAGCCCTCCATGCTGCTTATCTTACTCTATCATTCTATCACTCTCCCTGTTTTGCAGATGAATGGACCAAGGCTCAGAGAGGTGACAAAACTTGCCCAAGTTGACCCAGCAGAGAACCTGCCATGTGTTTGCCTAGCTGCAAAGCCTCACTGACATTAAATCACCAGAGCCTCTCTCTAAAATATGCCTGTGCTGGGTGAGTGGGTGGACTCCTGCAAAGATTGCCCCTCCCCCTCCCACTCACCATACCCCCACCACTGGCCCAGTGCTGGGCAAAGGATGGGAGCTCAGTGAACAAACAAACCCATGAAAGACTCCCTCCTGTGACCACTCCCCCACTCACCCTCAGCCAAGGCCAGGTTGTGCTTTGCACGCTTATGCTGCCCTGAGCGTTGGGAGATCACTGGATCAGAGACACCCCCCACTCTACCCCGCAAAGTGCCTTTTCTTCTTCTGTTCCTGAAATGCTCACATTTCAGCACCTTGCCGAGATCTTTTGGAAGGGACTGGCTGGTAGGAGGCTAATCGCCAGGCTCTGGGGGCCAAGAGACCTGGGACAGGCCTCTGCACCAGCTGGGATGAGTGTGTGGGACTTAACTCTAAAAGTTTCACATGACAACAAGTGAGCTGGTTTGGAGGCTCAAAGCATGGGCCTGGGGCATTGCAAGCCGAATGTTAACCCCAGTACTGCCTCTTCAGGCTGTGTGACTGAGCTGCTAGCTTTTGCACATTGGGAGACTGAGGCCCGGGGTCGCAGTTGCTTTTTCAGACTTAGAGAAGAGTCAGCCTGAAAGTAAATCAGATCATTGCCTAAGCACCCTCACAGATCTTGACATCATCTCTTCTCATCCCCATTTGACAGCTGGAGAAACTGAGGCACGGGGCAGCGGCGTGCTTTCTCCGGATTACCTGGGCTCCCTGCCAGGCCAAGGCTGGCTCTCACCAGTGATGGCCTCTCCCGCCTCCCTCATTTCCCCACTAGCTGAGCTCAGAACCATCCCTGGCAGATGTGAAGGCGGCTGTCAGGGCTGCAGAGTCGGCATTTCTGAACTCCCAGGATTCCTGGCACAGAGGAATCAACCCTGCTCAGCACCTCTGGCTCTGCCTCCTGCTTTCCACTTTGCTCACACACCAGCTGGACTCCACCAGTTTCTGGAGATTACCGATACTCACCTGTACTTGACCCCAAACTTGGTGGGGCAGATGACTCCTAAGGCGTCAGGACCCCCTTACGTGTCCCCATGGTTCGCCTTCCAGCCTCCCTGTTATCTACACCAGAAGCAGAGGGATGGGCACACAGGGGCTAAAGGCATGGTGGTCTGGGCTCAAATCTGTTCTGCCACTACTAACAAACCAACTACCCCGGCCAGGGACCTGCCTCTTTGTACCTCACTTCTGCCCCCAGACAGGAACATCTCTTGTTACTTTACCCAAGTGCAGGTCAGCCCTTGTGAATCCACACCCACTCTTTTTTTTTTTTTTTTTTTCTTTTGAGGCAAAGTTTCTCTGTATAGCTTTGGAGCCTTTCCTGGAACTCACCCTGTAGCCCAGGCTGGCCTCGAACTCACAGAGATGAGCCTGCCTCTGCCTCCCCAGTGAACCACCACCACCCGGCCCCAAACCCATTCTTTTATATTTGTGCTCCTGTGCTTTCGGGCTCAAGGAGCTTTTTCATCCATGCTTCTGACCCTGTGGTAACCAATTCCTCCTGGTCAGCCTCTATGCTTCCAGCCCAGATGGCCCCCCTCTGGAGTTTGCAGCTCTCCTGTTCCTCTGTCCTCACATTCAGGGAAGAGCCTGGGCATGCTCATATTGGTGTCTCCAGTTCCTCACACAGTTTCTCAGAGGACAGTCCCAGTGCATGTTCATGGTATGATCCAACCAGAGGCAGAATACATGAGTCTGTCCGTCCTGGTTTCTTCCCCAAGCCTTGTTCTAGTTGGCTGATGTTCTCAAAAGGAGGGAGGGACCCAGAACCGAGAGAACTCCAGACACATGAGGAGGCTCAAGGAGAAAGTGGCATTGTCTTTACTCTATGGCTGGGACTCCCAACCACATTTCCTTCTTTTTTTAAGATTTGTTTTCATGGTATGGGTATGGGTGTTTTGCCTGCATGTATGTCTGTGCAGCATGTGTATGACTGGTACAGAGAGGCCAAAAGAAGACACCTGATTCCCTGGAACTGAAGTCACTGACAGTTGTCAGCCGCCATATGGGTCCTAGGAATCAAACTGGGGTTCTCTGGAAGAGCAGACACTGCTTTTAGCTTCAACCACTGAGCTATCTCTCTTGTGCCCCCAACCACACTTCTTAAGCTTTTCTCGTTTTTCCTGTTCTCAAGTGTTTTTATTCTTCTCCCTGTACTGTTGCCAAGCTTCATTTTACTGTTAGCCCTTAACCCCCCTGCCCCAGGAATGACAAGTCAATTACAGCTTAAGAGCAGAACTTGGGTGGCTAGGTAGCGGTTGCCAGGTGCTTGGTGTCGATATCCCCCTGAACTGAGTTTGAGTTAAGCGAGAAAGAGTGCAGTAATTGACTAGTGATGTCTGCAAAGGAAGGAAAGCGCTAATACGTTTGTGGTATGTTTGTTATTTTTCTAAAGCTGGAGTTCACAGGAAGAATTCAGGAAGCCTACCATTAACTCAGCTAGGAAAGCATTATAAAATTGAGAGTTATTTGTTTCTTTTTAAGATTTATTTATTTATTTATTTATTTATTTATTTTTTATTTTATGTGTATGAGTATTTTGCTTGCATGTATTTAAGTGCACTGCTTGTATGCCTGGTACCTGAGGAGGCCAGAAGAGGGGGCTGGGTCCCCTGGAACTGGAGTTACAGTCCATTGTTAGCTTCCAAGCTGAGAACCAAGCCTAGGCCTTCTGGGAGAGCAGCATGTGCTCTTGACCACTGAGCCATCTTTCCAGTCCCTCCGCCCCCATATATAACATATATATATATATATACATGACAGTGTCAGGATTGCTAGTCTAGCAATCCTCCTGCTCCTGAGTACTAGAATTACAGGTGTGCACCACCGTGCCTGGCATACTCCATCTTCAGCTAATGTCCATCTAAAACTCACTGTCCTTACATATGTCTTTATGATTACAGGCTTAGGCACAGTAACAGCAGCAGGATCTGTGACTTCGTCACTGATGGAAATCAGGCATGTGTTCCTGTCCTATATAGAAGTTCTAGGTGTGTGTGTGTGTGTGAGTGTGTGTGTGTGTGTGTTTTGTATGTGGTGTGCATGTGTGTGGTGTGTGTGTATGTGGTGTATGCATGTGTGTGGTGTATGTGTGTGTGTGTGGTGTGTGGTGTATGTGGTGTGTGCATGTGTGTGGTATATGTGGTGTGTGCATGTGTGTGGGGTATGTGTAGTGTGTGCGTGTGTGGTGTGTGTGTGTGATGTGCATGTGTGTGTGGTGTGTGGTGTGTGTGCACATGTATGCGTGTGTGTGCATGTGTGTGTGGTGTGCATGTGTATGCATGAGTGTGTGTGTGTGTGTGTGTGTGGTGTTCATGTGTGTGTGTGCATATGTGTGGCATGTGTGTGGTGTATATGTGTGTGGTGTGTGCAGCCTAGGGAGTTATGCCTTAGACACCACCAATTTATTTTTGACTTTGAGGCAGGGTCTCTCACTGGCCTGGGGCTTGTTCAGTATGTTAGGCTGGTTGGCTAGCAAGCCTCAGACTGGTCTGTTTCTGCCTTGGCAGCACTGGGATTCCAAGCACACTGAATTACACTCAGATTTTGTTTTTAACTGTGGATTCTGGGGATCGAACTCAGATCCTTGTGCTTGCAAGTGCTTAACTGATGGAGCTATCGCCTCAGTCTGATTTTTATGCTTATCACAACTTGAAAACAACAATGGTTATTTGCTAAATCCCAGGTTACAAAGTGAAGTAAAGAAGCAAATATAATCCTCCAATGCACATTTGTTTTTAGTATTTCGATAACTGTTCCTATATAATTGGTTTCTTTTGTAACACGATGTACTTTATTAATTTAAAGCCGTTATTCTGAGAAAGGACCCACAGGCTTTTCTGACTGTCAAATGCATCCTTCCTGCCACCTACTACTTTCTAAGCTCTTTATTGTGGTTCTGGGAGGGAGCAGGAGATGGAGTGACCGAACTGCAGCCAGCCTGTGTCCCCTGCCCTGAGAGATGGCAGAGCCCACACTGATGGAGGAGAGTCTGGGCAACTGCTTCTTGGCCCCAGCTGCACCATCTTATGGGGGTGACATTGGTGACCCGTGGTGATATGGGAGTGACATTAGTGACTCACGGTGATGGAGGACTCCCTATCCTGGGCCACTGGGGGCTAAGCAGCAGTTTTGACCTGAGAGGCTCCAGGTCGTCCAGGTTCCTGAACCGAAAGCCTGAACTCCAGGAGCCCGCAGCATGGGGTAGAATGGTGTGGGGAAGGCTGATCTGAGCATCCTGCTTTGCCAGCAGCACACACCTTCCTAGCAGGTCCATTCCTGCACTGTGGGCTCCTCACTCACGTTTGCTAGATTCCAGCAATGGCCTCCCAGTGCTAGGACCTGGGCCTAACACTAGCAAAGGAAGATGCGTCCAGACTCCCTCCCTTCTTCCCTCTCTCTCCCTCCTTTCCTGTATTCCTTCCTTCCTTTCTTTCGAGACAAGCAGACAGGGACTGTGTCCACCAGCTGGGGGATAAGAAAGGGCCCCGTGGGCCCAGTGACCTCTCCAGCACATTAAAGAAGCCAGGAGGAGAGAGGACAAAGGATCACAAGGCATTTGGTGCAGGATGAGGGATAGCTTCACCCCTGGAAGCCATGTTTGCACAGTGTGGTGTGGACTGCTCTGGGAATGGAGTCCGACCTGCCTGTTTTGGAAGCGAGGATATAAGCTTGCAGTAAGCCAGCCAGTCTTCTACAGCCTGGGAAGTTAGAGCTCACAATCTGGGGCCAGGGAAATGGAGAGCATAACGCCAGGACTGGCAAAGGCCATCAGGGACTCTGGGGTCAGCGCCTGCCCCTCACAGCAACAACCCCAGAGTGCTTGGGCCGGGAGGCCTACACAGCCTGTTCCTTTCTTTCCAGGCCACAGGGTGATCCCCTCCTTGCAGACAGGCTGGGTGTGGGGGGCGGGATTACTCACGCCCCAGTTGTGGTCCCTCTGCAGGCTGCTGGTGATGAGTGAGGTAATTAAGTGTAAAAGGCTGCAGCAGGGGAGGGCGGGGCAGTCACAGGCTCCTTTCAGGGGCAGGGGAGTGAGATAATGTAGGATAATAGCCTCCCCAGACCCCGCCCAGGCAGTCCCCAAAACGCCAAGACAATTCAGCCTTTTCAGTGAAAATGGGGGGGCTCCACAGGCCCAGATCCCAGGGACAGCTGTATGGAAATGATAGCTCCCATCCTTGGTCCTGGCTTGTACTGGCTGAGGGTTGGGGCAAATGCCTTTGGCTGGGGGAGAAACTAGAAAGAAGCTGATGGGACCTGAGGAGTAAGTGGGGCTGGATTGGGGGAGGGGGACCATGTGGGGTCGGAGGTTGAGTGACATGGTCAGTAGTGTACATCATAGAGTCTGATGTCATGCAGATGGAAGTTGTGGTTTGGTCTGGGCTAACCGTGTGACCTCAGCATAGTCATGGACTTGGTACCCTCCAAGTAGTCCGGACCTCCCAGGAGTGTCTGGAAAGTTAGCGAAAGGGTACATAGCACCGGGCATACAGTGGGTGCTCATAAATGCTTGGTAATCCAGTCCAGAATCAGAGAGCACGGCCCACTCACTCATTCAATGAGTACATGTTTATTGACAGTTTTGATGCTGAAAATACAGTAGTGAATAGCAGAGTCCCTTCTCCACACTGACATCCTAAGAGGAAAGACAAACTGCTAAGCTACTAATCACTGAACATGTAACAGAAAAGGCCACACACCAACAATCCCATTTCTGAACGTGTTTGCACATTCATGAACTGAATATATTAAAATCATTTTTATTGCAGCCTTATTTGGACTAGCAAAATATTAAGAGCAATCTAAATATCTATTATACAGCAATGTATTAACTGAAGCTGGAATATGTAAGCAGTAGAATATTGAATGGTCACTAAAAAGGTAAAATAATCCTTCATGTATTGCTGTAGAAAGGTCTCCTAGATATATTGACAAATGAGAAGAAGAATATAAGGACAGGTTTGAATAAAAGAGAGCAAAATAAAGACATATTCATGGCAGGCATGGTGGCACACGCCTTTAATCCTGGCGCTCAGGAGGCAGAAACAGGTGGATCTCTGTGAGTTCAAGGCCAGCCTGGTCTACAGAGTGAGTTCCAGGTCAGCAAGAACTACATAGTGAGACCCTATCTCAAACAAAATAAAACACACGACCAAATAAAAAATTCATGTTAGTTAGTGAGCTTTGACACAATGGATTGATATAAGTCTTTGTGATGTTTTCATCACTGGTATAAAACGCTAGCTGGGCATGATGGGCACATAGACTCCTGGCACTCAGGATGTTGTAGAATATGATTTCAAGGTGTGTTACTTTTGTTTATGCTCTGGAACGCTTGTTTAATGATGCAAAGATGTGTTTGATTAAATAAAATTCACCTGCGGTCAGGAGGCTGAGTCAGCAACTAGCTGACAGGAAGTGGTAGGGAGGAGCCAGGTGAGAAAGGGTTTATAAGGAGAGGTGAGAAGCCACACAGGGGGTTTTTGGAGGATGCCAGCAAGGAGAGGAGATGAGCTACTTGCTATTCAGCCTCTCTGAAGCGCAGAATTCTACCTTAGCCTTTGAATCTTGAGTTCTTTAGAGGGACAGAGGTTTAGTTAAGTTCTCTTTGTAGCTTTGCAAGAGTTGGAGCCCAAGGCCTAACTGCTGCTGGTAGCGGTGGAGTTGCAGTTACTGATTCGGACAGCTGTGACTTAAAAGGCAGCAACCATTTAAAAAAGGACAACACAGAAGGCTGAGGCAGGAGGATTGCTTTGGGTTTGGGGTCAGACTGGGCTACATAATGAGACCTTATCTGAAAAAATTAAAACAGGGCCTGGAAGGTAGCTAAGTCAGGAAAGTGCTTGCCGTGCCATGGGAGGACGAGAGTTAGATCCCTAGGAACCAGGTGTATTGATATACGCGAGAATCCCAGGTGGACCTGTGGGGCTCCTCAGCTAGCCAGCTTGGGCTCCTCAGCAAGCTCCAGGTCAATGAGAGACTCTGTCTCAAAGAACAAGATGGGGGCCTGGAGAAATAACTCGGGCATTAAGAACATTGGCTGCTCTTCCAGAGGACCTGGATTCAATTCCCAGCATGTATGTGGTAGCTCACAACTGTCTGTAACTCTAGTTCCAAGGAATCTAATGTCCTTTTCTGGCCTCCTCAGGCACTGCATATATGTGGTGTACAGATACACACTCAGGCATAATCACATACACATAAAATAAAAATAAATACTAAAAAATAGCAACAAAGAGCAACACAGCTCCTGAGAAATGACACCCAAGGTTGACCTTTGGCTACACATATGCATGTACATTGGCACACACACATGTGCACACACATGAACACACATCTTCCCACCAAAATAAGAACAAAATGGAGCTAAAACTCCAGACATAGGCTACTTATGAAGAACAGGTTATTTAGTGTATAGTTTTGGAGGTTCAAAGTCCAAATCGGATGGCCGTGCTGGCATGGGCTCTGGTGTCAGACAGATAGTATCATGAGTCAGGAGCAAGTGCAGGATGAAGAGGTCACATCTTCTACCAGGAGCCAGAGGAGAGTGTAGAGGCCAGGCCTGCTCCTATGATGGCCTCTGGGAGAGTGCCCCAGGCATGACATATGAACTGTTTGGCAAGACCACACCCCAAGCGTCCTAGTTCCCTAGCACTGCCCGATATCACGCCCATGGGTACCAAGCCTCCATCAGAATGGGCCCTTGGGGGACATTCAGACTTCCTCAAACCATTGCCCTAAACATTCTTGCAAATATTTCACTTCCTGGCCACAGAGAAGTCCTGAGATCAATTGTGAGATACCTTGTAGCAGGTAGAGCCCATGCCCAAATCCATGGAAATGAACCAAGCTTGGGAAAGTCACCAAGTCTGGGCCACAAACAGGGATGGGATATCACACTCAGAGTAGCAGTAAATAAAATATTCAGGTGTCTCACGAAAGATGGACGTTCCCATTTACTCAACAACAAAAACAAAAATCACTACTGGATGCCAAAACTAAACCCACTGTGTGAAGGTTTGTTGTAGAAATGTCAATATTCTTTGTGATGTGTGTGTGTGTGTGTGTGTGTGTGTGTGTGTGTGTGTGTGTGTGTGTGTGTGTACATGAGCAGGTGCCTGCAGAGGCCAGAGGCATTGGATCTCCCTGGAGCTGCAGTTACAGGTGATTGTGAGCCACCTTACATGGGTGTTGGGAACTGAACTCAGGTCCACAGCAAGAGCAGTACTCACCCTTAGCTGGTGAGCCAGGTCCTCAGCCTCAAGTTATGTCTCTGTATTCTAAAGCCTGCTCCCGGCTGCTTCCATGCAGTAATTGTGCTGAAAAGAGGATGCTTTACAGGGGAAAAGCAGGGCGGTGACTAATTTGATTGAGTGATCAAAGATTCCATCACCCAGGGGCTGGAGAGGCAGTCCCTCGGTCAAGAGGGGTTCAGTTCCCAGTATCCACACAGTGGCTCAAAACCATCTGTAACTCCAGTTCCCGGGGATCCAGTGCTGCCTTCAGACCGTTTTGGGCACCAGGCTTGTACTTGGTATATGTATATACATGCAGGTAAAAACACTCATACACATAAAATAAAATAGATATATCTAAAAATAAAATTTTAAAGGGTTTTATTGCTGGTTAGGGGATAGATAGTGGATAGAGGTCTTCTTCCATGAAGTGCAGAGGACAGCACAGATCTTCCCTGCAGTGTTCTAGACTCAGAAGCCTAGCCTACTTTTCATTTTTTTAATTTTATTTTTATTTTTTATTTTTTGAGACAGTGTTTCTCTGTGCAGCTCTGGCTGTCCTGGAACTCGCTCTGGCCTCCAACTCACAGAGATCCACCTTCCTCCCAAGTGCTGCGATTAAAGGTGTGTGACACCACCTCCCGTCAAGCCTACTTTTAACTCCAGGGAAGCAGGGCACACCAGCCCCAGCCGAGGTGCCTTCCACAGGATAAGTGGCCTTGAATGTCACAACCACGAAAGACAAAACTGAGCACCCAGTGTCCAGCGCATCCCAGATGCACCTTGTACACGATGAAGGGTTTCGTTACTGGGATAACTGGCTGCATTTGGCTGGGCTCTGAAGATCACACCGAGGCCATGTATCAGTGTCAATTTCCTGGTTTTGACATGGCTTGAGTGGTTCCTCAAGAGAATGTCCTGGCTTGGAGAAAACACGCAGTAGAGTTCCAGGGTCAGAGGGAACCAGATCAGCAGCTTGCTCACAAGTGCCAGGAAGGATCCTTTTACCTACACAGCTCAGATGATGAAGCACATGTGTGTCAGTGCCAGAGGGAGGTTCTGGGTGAGGATCCCATACGTGAGGATTCTTTGTCCCGTTCTGCCAACTCTTCTCCAAGCTTAGCACTGTCTCGAAATCAAAGCCACCCTGGCAAAGCTGAAACCATAGAACCGGCAGAAGTGATGAAGAGAGCCATGGGTGGGACAGGAAACGAAGGGGTGATGGTATGGTAGAGAACACGGTCAAGGTAGGACTCCGGAGACCAGTATTCCAGCAGAGACTTGGGTTAAGGGAGAGGGAGCAGGGCCTTCCAGGCCTAGGGACCTACCTGAGCAAAGGGCCCGAATGAGGCCAGATGAGCAGCCATGCTTTGGTGACTTCTAGCTTTCTCGATGACTCTTAGAGACCACAGGACTGTGTGTGGCTTGTCAGCAGCCCCCCTGCCACTGTCAAGTCAGCAAAGATGTGGGGAGTCCTCCTTTGACCCCCATCTGCTTTGGAATCCCTCAGGAGAGGGGGCCAGCAGACTCACACGACCCCCATTGCTTAAGGTCACCTGTGCCGGATAACCTAGCCATGGCGCTAAGCCACATCACCTTTGCAGTGTGGAGGGCGTGGCAAGACTCACAGATGGATGGGGGGGCTAGAGATCTCGGGTGCCACCTCAGAATCTGCTTGCTATGGGAGTTGAGAAGTAGGGAAGCCAGCCTCGTGAGAGAGAGGGCAGGTGGGAGCAAAGAGGAGAGAGCAGAGAACCTTAACTGGGGAGACACCATGTAGCCCCGTTCGTGGGTGACAGGGTTTCAAAGTGACCTTGTGCCGTTTTGGCTCCCAAGGAAAGGAGAAACATGACCATTCTTCCATGGATTCTCTGTGCACACACACACACACACACACACACACACACACACACACACACGTGAGAGGCAGAATTAGACACAGGGTATCATCTTCAATTGATCTCCACTTTACTTTTTCAGACAGGGTCCCCAAACGTGGAGCTTACCATATGAGCTAGAATGAGCAACCATTGAGGCACCAGGATCCACCTGTATCACCCTCTCCCCTAATACTGGAATTACCTGGATTTTATATGGGTACACGGGGAATCTGAACTTGGGTCCTCATGAGTGTTTATCCCCTTTGCAGTTCTCACTGTGAGCCCTGGTGTAGCCCTGGCAGAGCAGGGGCCTCTGAGCATGAGAAATAGATGGGTCTGTCCAATGAGTTTGTGTTGGCAGACACAATGTTAAGAAACCAGAGGCTCTTCAGGAGGTGTGAAACTGTCTAGCCCTTGTTCCAAAGCAAAAGGTGGCTGGGAAACATTTGAAAGCTTCTCAAATGCTGGTCCTGGGGTTGTTTGTGCCTTACAGGGTAGAGTGGTAGTGTGTGTGCTGTGCTTATTACAGCCACATCTCTTCCATGGATTTGTGGATTGTGGGGTTTGGGGTTTGGTTGTTGGCATTTGTTGGTTTTGTGGAGACAGGGTCTTACTGTGTAGACTGGCCTGAAACTTACTATGTCAACCAGGCTGGCCTTGAACTCACAAAGATCTTCCTGCCTCTGCCTCCCAAGTGCTGGGATTAAAAGCATGCACCACCATTCCTGGCCTCTTCCATGGTTTGATTGTTATGTTTCTATATTTTCCATAGTATAGTGCACAATACGGGAAGGTGCAGGTCCCCTGTTCTCCACCAGAGCCCCATGCCCAAGACCAGTGGCCGGTGCTCAGAAGTGTGAGAGGCAAACACAGTGGGCATGGGCAGAGGCACATGGAGTGAGGGTGCACAGAAGTACTTGGCTCCTCCCAGAGCACACGGCTAGCTGCCTGCTGGCTTTGCTGCTTGGTGGTGTGTTTTTGGAGACACTTTCTGCTGCCCATGTGGAGGTGCCTGTTCTTGACAACTGTGGAGCAGTTTGTTCTGTGGACGAGCCCTGCCTGCATCCCTGTCATTTCCTTCCTAGCACCCTGAGTAGGTTTGGCCTCTCTCTGGTCCCTTGCCTCCAATACAGATGACCTCCTAGATGCCAGGCTCTGGGCTTAGACTCCAGCTTGCCCAGCAGTCACCCAAAAGAACCACATGACCCACATGACGTCACCTGGAGGTGAAGGAGGGTTAAAGCCCTGCTGGTTAACGTTGCCTGAGGAAAGAAGAAAGGGATGCTGGGAGAGGAGTTTCGAGCTGAGGTAGGGGACAGGGTCCTTACACACACCTCTCAGCACACGTGGCTGAGCTTTCCCGGTAGTGTATCCGGAGATGGACTGCGGGGTCACAGAATAACTGAAGAACGATGCCAGATTGTTCTCTACAGTGATAGTACAAACGGCCTTCCCCCGTCGTCAGGGAGTCGTCTTACTCTAGCAGGATGGATCACATTTAGATTCATCCAGCAGTTTAAGGGCTGTCACTCTGATGAACAGAGATGAACTTTAAATTTGGCTTTTCCTAATTAGTCAGAGGTTGGGCACCTTTTCAATTGTTATTGGCTGTTCATGACTTCTATTCTGTATGCTCAGCTCTTTAGATGGCTTTTCCTCTTGATTATCCTTGCCTTACTGATTTGTAGGAGTTCTTTATATATTTTTGGTGACAATTTTTGTCAAACATCTCTCAGCTTGTGGCTTACTCTTCCCTTCCTCCCCCTCCTTCCCTTCTCTCTTCCCACCCTCTCCTCTCCTCTTTTTCCTCCTCTTCCTCACTCCCTCCCCCCATTTTTCTTTGAAGCAGGATTTCATTGTGTAGCCCATCCTATAATGCATATTTAAAAAGGGGGGGTCACAGAGCTGAGGAGATGGCTCAGTGAGGACCTGAATTCAGGTCCCCAGATGCAGGGGTATACATTTCTATTCCCAAGAATAGAGAGCTCTCCAAGTAAGCGAGGGAGAATCCCCAGAAGCTCATAGGCCAACTGTCCTCACATGTTCAGTCATGTACAAGAGACCCTATCTCAAACACTAGAGATTGTCCTCTGACCTCCACATGTGTGCCATGGCATATGTATGCCTGTGCTCACACACGAACAACACTCGCGCACACACACAGTTTTTTTTTAAAGATAATAGAGTTCGTTCAGTTTTTAAAAGATTTGAATTATGTGTACATGTTGTGGAATGAGGTATAGTATGTGCAAGTGAGTGTGGGATGAGGTGGGTGTATGCACATGAGTGTGGGATGAGGTGGGGTGTATGCACTGAGTATGGGATGAGGTGGGGTATATGCACATGAGTGTGGGATGAGGTGGGGTGTATGCACATGAGTGTGGGATGAGGTGGGGTATATGCACATGAGTGTGGGATGAGGTGGGGTGTATGCACATGAGTGTGAGAGGTGTGGTATATGCACATGAGTGTGGGAGGTGTGGTATGTGCACATGAGTGCAGACACTCAAGGACGCCAGAGGCATTGGATTCCCCTGGAGTTAGAGTTAAAGATGGTTGTGAACTGGAAACCTAATTCAGGACCTGTGGAAGAGCAGTACCTGTATGTATTTTTAACCACTGAGCCATCTCGCCAGTTCCTATTATAAAATATTGGTGTGTGTGTGTGTGTGTGTGTGTGTGTGTGTGTGTGTGTGTGTGTAAAGTGGGCATGTACCAAGGTGTTCATAGAGGTCAGAGGGCAGATCTGGGAAGTTGATCCTCTCTTTTTTTCTGTGAGGTCTGGAGATCGAATTCAGACTTGTGCCACGAGCATCTTTACCTGTTGAACCATCTCCTGGCCCAGTCTGTCTCATTTCCTGGCGACTTTTCCATTCACCAATCTATTGTAGATGTTTCCTGTCTAACATTCGTGTCGTCACTGATTCATGGCTACACGGCTGCCTGCTGTATGAAACAAAGAGTTTTCACTCACCCTCTCCCCTGCTGATGAACATTCCAGCCACTTTCAACATTTCGCCACGATCAACAGTATTGCTAGGAACATCCTTCAGTGGCCATGCCCGCAGAGTCCTAGGGGTGCCACTGAATTTAGTTAGTTTTGGTGGTGGTTATGAACGGAGACAGGTTCTGCCCTGTGTCACAGCCTGGCCTGGATGCACACTCTGTCATCTCAGTCTCTCAAGGGCTGGGATGATAAGCCTGCCCCACCACACCTACCAATGAGGTTCCTTGTATATTGCATCACATTTGCCAGAGTCCCCTTTTGACTTCTTTTCCAGGAAGTCACATGCCACTGAACTCTCGAGCCTTTTATTCAAGAGTCCTGGCAGCCTGGCTGCTGTGCAAATGGAGAGCGCCACCCCAGTCACCCTGGTCACTTGAGAAATAAGGATATTCCTGCCACAACATCCCTATGCTCCTCCCCAGAGAAGACCCTTTATTAGATAGTATTGAGGAAAAAGAACTGGGGGTGCCGGTCAGGGGAATCTCCATTAATTAATTAGATTCTGGCCCTAAGTGGATCTTTCAAGGAGTGTAGAAATGGTGTCTCTCCAAGCCACTGCACCTTACAAGGATTTGCCAGTGAAGTAAGGCATTTAAAAGTCCCCAGATAATTCTATTCTTTTTTTAAGCTTTATTTTTTTTATTATTTTAAAGAGTGTGTGTGTGTGCTCTTGCACATGAATGTAGGTATTCAAGGAGAATAGAAACATTAGAATCCCTGGAGCTGGAGTTACAGTTCGTTGTGAGCTGTCTGATATGGAGCTGGGAGTCAAACTCGGGTCCTCTGTAAGAACAATATCCATTCTCTACTCCTGAGTCATCTCTCCAGCCCAGAGGACTCTCTTCTTCAAACTCTAAGCCCTTAGCTCAGGGTCTCCTCTTGTTGAGGGCACCAAGTTCCTGATACTTGAGCATTTCTTTCAGCAAATATCAACATAACCCTCTTTCTTAAATAAAGTAACTCTTATTTAAGGTAATACTATACAACTTCCTACTAGCAGGAATTATCCTTTTTCAAAATTACAGGCAGTTTGAAAAACGTAAAATAAGTTGAGAAACATAGACTGTAGATGTGTGGAGGAAGGCCAAGTTCAAATTAGAAAAACACTGGCTCCATGGAAAACCCACCTTCGAAGATCTGAGCTGTGCACTGACTGGCTTTGAGGCGAGCAGGTCCTCAGGCTTCTAGTCCTAGGGTGGGAGGCTGTGAAGGACGGGTTCCCCAGAGGGATATATCCAAAGAAGCGTATGCGGTTTAAATTACTGTGTAGCTGAGAATGACTTTGAACTTGCCGAGTGTGAGGATTACAGGCATGGGCGACCCCGTACATTTTATGTGTTGCTGGGGAGTAAACCCAGGGCCTTGTGCATGCTGGGCAAGTGTTCTACCAAGAGTTACACCCCCGGTCTCTCAGCATTGAAGCTGAGTTTAGGGACTAATGTTTCTGTCACTGTACCCCTTGACACAGCAACTCTGTGATGTAACAGGTGGTAGTGATCACCCCACCATTTGACAGAAGGAAACTGAGGCATGGAGAGACATATCAAGCTGTCCAGTGAATAGATAGGAAGAATCTCAGCCCTTCCATAATGACAATAACAATAGTTAGCCAGGGGTGAGTGGTGGTGGTGGTGGTGGTGGTGGTGGTGGTGGTGGTGGTGATGGAGCACGCCTTTAATCCCAGCACTTGGGAGGCAGAGGCATGAGGATCTCTGAGTTTGAGGCCAGCCTGGTCTACAGGGTGAGTTCCAGGACAGCCAGGGCTACACAGAGAAATCCTGTCTTGAAAAACTTAAAATAAAACAAAACAAAAAGCCAACAATAGTTAGCCTTTAATGAGCACTTACTTACTTCACTCTGGCTCTGTGCTGGGCAACTCTGGCTACGGCATGCACAGAGCTGAGCACTTTGCATGAGTTCCCTCAACCTCACCGGATAAGGTATGCCAGCATCCTAGAAAAGATCAAGGCCAGGGCATTTTGACTCAGAGCATCTGCCCATACAAGTTGTCGTTCCAAAGGGATGAGAGCCAGGAAACAACCACAGGAAGATGTAAATGAATGAGCCAGTTTCACAAAAGAAACACCGTGTAGAGGAAGGGGAAAGCCCACGGGTGGGTGATGGGAGATAGTCTCTGAAGGTAGAGAGACCATTTGCTAATGCTACCTCTGAGGTGATGCCTTTAAAGCAGAACCCAGACTCAGCTGGATTTGAACCTGAGCTGTGGCATGCAAGAATCCTGCTCCTGACCCAAACCTAGCCCTGCGGCTTATGCAGCACTGTGGAGCAGGGCCTAGGAAGGGAAGAAAGGACACTGAGAATTCTGAGTCAGATGAAGTCTGATCTATGGTGCTGCCCTGCCTACCTCTGGAGCCCTGACTTGGTCTACCATGGAGGTGTGCAACACCAGAGTCTCTACATGGTCTCTCTGTCCCAAGGGAAATGACATCCCAAAGATGAGCCAGGCCCTGCTAAGGATGTGGGCAGTAACCACAGTGCACATTGGGCTGGACTCAGTGTTGTCCTGGTCTCAAGGGACATCCTATGCTCACTGTGGGATGTCACTGCTCCAGGAAGAAAATATGACCAACTTTGAACTCATGCAGGAGTAGTACGGGCTAATGGCACCTAGCGTCATGGAGGATGGTGGCAGAGACTCCACTTTGTCACAGTCTTTTCTTTGGCTTTGTTCTCCTTGCTTACATCCAGCCTATACACTCTCTACCGCGGTCTCCCCTGGAGGGTTCCCTCCTCCTCAACTGCAGCAAGGGGACCTTGTAGAACCATCTTAGTGCTTATGGGGCTGGGAAGAAGGGAGGCCGCTGGGACTCCCTGAGGTCTTTGTGGGACTGACAGGCTGAGGGTAGGCAAGCGGGGGAGGCGTGTTCCAGAGGCTCCTTATCTCCGAGGTCCAGTGTCAGCTCTGGCCTGGCCCAGTAGAGATGGTATAGACAGGGGACCACAGTGAATTTGCATTTAGATTGGAGACTTCTGCTTCCAGGGCCTGGGGGGAGGAGATGGCTACCACGGTCAGCTGAGATGCAGGAGAGGAGGGGCCTGGAGGCCTGTCCTGCCAGGGCCACAGGAAGTGGCCTCTGGGCCAGGCCTGGCTGGCTGAGGGAATGGTGGTACAGAAGGCGCTCTGGGCACTTAGCCGGCCCTGACAGCCTGTCTGTCCACTGTCCCAGCCACTCGCCAACATCAGCTGGGAGTTGGCTCTGCCCCATGGGCCTGGGAGCAGTGTTAGAGTACTGTGCCAGCAAGGGGCAGGACTAGGCAGATGCACCCCTCTGTGACTCTGTGTGACCGTGTGTCATCTAGCCTTACTTACCTCTCAGATTCTGAACTTCTCTCAGAATGACAACTGAGGCTCAAAGGGGCCTATAATTAGTCCAGGACCCCATGAAGCTCTTCCAAGGACTCCCAGGGTGTACTCCCTCCGGGAGACACCGTTGGTGCTCGGGAAGTAGGGGGTTCATTTGTGCAGAGCCACGGGTCACTCCTGGCTTGGTGGCAGCTGGGAAGTTGCGTTCACTTCAGGCCAGGCTGAGGGTCAGAGCAGGTCTCCTTCCCTTGGGAGAAGTCGCTGCCATTTGTGAGGCTGCACATGGAGGAGGAGGAGACGTGAGGACAGAGGAAGGTGAGAAGAAAGGGAAGGAGGAAGCAGATGAGAGGAAGAAGGAATGAGGGAAGAAAAACAGGGAGCAGATGGAGGGAAGGAGGGATGGGAAGAGAGGAGAATAAGAACTGTTAGAGCATGGGACAGAGGAGTCCTTGACTCCAAGTGCTGGTCGTAGTATGGCATACTCCTCCTGATCTCCCTAGGGCTAGGCTTTCCTGATTTCCAGAGCAGACTGAGCCCTGCTCCTCTATGGGGGACAGTGATGAGCCCTCTGGGGCTCCACATGAAAGTGATAGACCTGTTAAGATCCAGATCTCTTTGCTGCCTCTGGAGAGGCCTCTAGCCCGTTTTCTGGGTTCTCCACACCTCCTCCCTCCCCATCCCTCCAGACGGAGGTCTTGGCCCCATTCCCCTGGCCTGTGGCTGGGCTTGCAGCTGACGGGCCTCCTGGTCCTGGCTCCCTGTCCAGCAGAACAAGCCCTCCCTGTCTGTCACCAAACAGTCAGGACTGCCTGTTCCACCTGGCAGGCTGGACTATTGCCCGGCTTGGTCTCTGACCACCCATGGCGTAGGTTCAGATACTGGGCATAATTCTGCTTTGCTGTGTGGCTTTGGACAAGACCCTTTGCCTCTCTGAACCTCTGACTCCTCACCTTAAAATCGGCCTGTTGATAGGATCTGCCTCTTGGATTGCTCTCTGGGATCCTGCATGGAAAGTGACTGGCAGAGTGTCCAATTGACATCAAAGCATGTTAGCGGTGTGTTCCTGGGTCTGTCTGCCACTGCCTATCCTGGCTTCACCGGATGTCAGCTTCAAGGGCCCCTCCCATGCTTTCTCCATGAACCCTCTTGTGCCTAGTGTCATGCACTGTGATTGTTTGAACACACACAAGGCTCAGCCCTGTGCTAACACACTGCACTTCGAGGACTTCTGTCATTTGCATGCATGTAACGAGGCAAACACTATTGGACCCATTTTAAAACCTGATAGGCTGGGCAGCATGCTGCTCACCTGGTCCCAGCTGTATGGAGGCTGGGGGCTGGAAGACTGCTTGAGCTCAGGAGTTGGAGGCCAGTCTGGGTGACGCAATGAGGCACACACACACCAAGTCCATTTTACTTGGTATTCCTCACCTCAAAGAGGAGAATGGTTTTTGTTCCCTTATGAAATTGCTCCCATTGATGAAATGGGGCGAGAGTGATGCTGTGACTTCTGAGGATGTGTCAGAATTGCCCATGATGCTTCTGTGTGCATCTCGGGAGACATTGACTCATGGAACTCACGCTACAAAGTCTAGGACCCAACAAGAACCTATGTGTCATGTTCTGATCAGGGCCTGATCTGATCAAGTGTTAGTCAATAAAGATGGTGGGAAGACAATTCTAGATGATTCTGGTCCCTAACCACCAGCCCTTCACAGCCGAGGCCCAGATGTTTCGGAATAGAAGAAAGCAGTCCCAGTGTGCTGTGTGTGATCTTCTGACCTCTGAGGATCCAGGAGCATGGGACGATGATGGTCCTTAGCCATGTGCGGGGTCGTTTGTTACACAGTAGTGTATAACTCTGTTCTGACTCCTTGAAGCTGCACCCGAGCCTGGGAAACAGGGGTTATGGGCATATCCATTTCTTAGCCCAGGAAAAGAAGCTTCTGTGGTGATTTAAGAACTTTTGAGAGGGGAAGCTAGGACTTGTGGCCCCGGGGAGTGAGCACTGAAGAATCAAGCAGAGGCCACGTCCTGTGGGGTTTGTGGGCCAGGTGTGAAGTGGTTGGGTGTCATATTTAGGGCTTTGAGGGTTCAGAAGGACAGGGGGAGTGGAGTTGGTGAGACAGAGAGAGGGTAGTAAGCTTGTTTAGGTACAGCTGGGAGAGCAAGTGTGCTAGCTAGGGTTCTGTTCCCGGCTGGAGAACGGCTCAGTGGCTGAAGAGCTTGCTACACATGAAGCCTGAGTTCAGATCCCCAGCACCCAGGCAAAGCTGGACGCAGCAGCAGGTGCCAGTTTTCCTAGTGTTCCCACAGTTTGAGATGAGAGGCAGAAACAAGAGAATCTTGGATGCTCACAGGCAGGCTAGCCTGGTGCATGCAGCATGGAAGAACCAAGAGACTGTCTCAAACAAAGTGGAAGGTGAGTACCAACATGGAGGCTGTCCTCTGACCTGCACACGTCTGCTCACACTCACACACAAGAGCACACATACATGCACACATATCACACGTATCACACGTATCACACACTCGACTGACAAAACAACTTTTTTTTTTTTTTTTATGAGGGAGGGCTCATTTTGGTTCACCATTGCAGAGGCATTGGTCCACAGTCACCTGGCTTTGCCAAATCTGGGTCTGTTCACGGTGAGGCTGAGCACTGTTCAAGAGAGCTTGTGAGGAGGCAAAGAGCATTCCTGCGGCATGGCTGGGGGCAGAGATAGCCCTCCAAGGGGCCAGAGAGAGACACACCTTCGGGGCTCATCTATAGTGACTTATCTCCTCCCACACAGCCCCACCTCCCTGTTCCTATCCTCCCAACTCAAATGAGTTCGTCCATGGATCAGTTTGTTGCTGAGGTCTGAGCTCTCATGATGAAACCCATTCCCCCAAAGTCTTTACACAGGAACCCTCAGGAGACATTTCGGATCCACACCAGAGCAGTGGGTGAGAAGGGATTGGACAATGTCACCCTGCCCTTGTTCCCTATCCTTTTTCTAGGACAGAAGGGGGGCCTGCACTCGAGGCCCAAGAAACTCTGCCTTGGTAGAGATGCCAGCCAATTCTAACTTGGGTTATGCTCTCAGATAGCTAGAGCTGGGCAGTCAGGGCAAGGAGCCTCGAAACCAGTGTGGATAGGAAGTGAAGGCCAGGAACACCCTCTGCTCGAACACCTCCTCGTGGCTCACAGAGTTCCCAGGTTATCTGAGCCACTGTGTACATTTAGCTCCGTGTTGGCTGGGAGGGGCAGAAAGCCTGTGTGGGGCAGGATTGAGTTTAGGGTCTGGGAGGAGCTGAGAAGGCCCAGGTGGCCGCAACAGAGTAGAGGGCCATTCAGAGTGAGACTGCAGACGGGAGGGGCTGGAATGCCCTGAATAGAGAGACGAGATGGTGAGCCCCCACTGGGCATCCCTCAGGGGGCCCAGTCATTTCTGCACCTGGGGGTTTCCCAGCCAGACTCCCAAGGGGTGGGGACAGAGCACCTGCTGGCCTGGCACTATGTCCCCCTGCAGACATAAAGCTCCCATCCCCCTTCACTGAGACCTTCTCAGGGTGCCTCCACCTGCACCCAAGCCTGGGCCTAGAGCTGGCTCTGGCAGGCACACCTGGCACTCTGATGAGCCTGCTGGCAGCCCTGATTTAAGACTCAGGCTGCTGCTCTTCAGGGCCTGCTCCTGAATTCTACCAGCCAGGATGGGGAGGTCTGAGGAGGACACAGGCCCCTATAGCAGGCAGTGAAGAGACCCCTCCTTTCCAGGCTCTAAAGGTCTTTGAAACCCCAGAAGTTCCTATCTCTAGCCATCCTTGAGTGGGGGATGTCAGTGACAGGGTGCTCACCAAAAGCCTAAGCCTTGGGCAGGAGGCAAGGAAGTAAGGCTTCTTAGCTGCTAGGCTTTGGAATCCTACATAGAAGGGGTGAGAAGTGCAGCTCAGTGCTATCCTAACATTCTCAAGGCTCTGGGTTCAGTCCCTAGCACTGTAAACATAGGACATGGTACTTGGGAGGGGAAGGCAGAAATATCAGAAGTTCAAGGCCATCCTTAGCTACATAGAGGATTCTGGGCTAGCATAGGCTATATGGCTTCCTGTCTTTAAAAGAAGAAAGATAAAAATCTGTCGTGGATATTTGTACACTATGTGAAGGTGTATTGCTGTGATTGATATAATAAAAAGCTGAATGGTCAATAGCTAGGCAGAGGAGATAGGTGGGACTTCCTGGCAGAGAGAGGAAGAGGACGCCATCAAGAATGAGTTGGACACAGAATGGGAGGAGGTAAAAGCCACGTGGTAGAACATAGATTAATATAAATGGAGTAAATTTAACTTGTAAGAGCTAGTTGAGACAAGCCTAAGCTAAAGGCCAAGATTTCATAATAAGAAGTCTCGGTGTCATTATTTGGGAGCTGGTGGTACTGAGAAAAACGTGCTACATCTCTCCTTCTTGGTCTCTCTTTTCTCATCTGTATAGTGGGAGAACCAGCCTGGATAAACTCATGATGAAGCCAGACAACCTGGATTTGACTCTCCATTACTAGTGGCTGTTTAACCTACCTAAATTACTTGGCCTTTCAGGGTCTCAGTTTACCCGTCTATAAAATGGGGGGGGGGAGGGACAATGGTAGCATTCAAGAGTTGTGTGAGGACTGAATGGATGAAACTGAGTGTGATGCCTGGCATTTAGGACAGTGGCTTTGGTGGTGAGTGCTTGAGTGTGACCCCCAGTGTTACTGTTGGAGTCTCTAGAGAACGTTGCTCTGGAAATGCTTGGTGGACAAAATCGAATCTGTTGTTTGCAAACTTTTTGGTCTTTGTTTTTAACAGAGAAGGTCTGCATTGCTCAAGAGAAATTTTACTCAGAGCCCCAGCTGTTCTCAGGAGATTGGGGGGTGGGGGTATCTGCCCCACCTGCTCCCCCTGTCTCCATGTCTGCAACCCCCAAGAGAGCTGCTAGAGCATGTTTTGAAAATCCTTGCTCAGTTTGTCTCCTTCCGCTTACAGTCAGGGAAACAGAGATACGGAGAAGCCAGGGAATGGACCGTGATGAGTGTCCTGGCCCAACTTGGGAGTCTGCTTTTCTCAGTGCAATCCCGGGGCAGAACTGGGATGGGAGAAAGAGACCAGAAGCCGCTTAAAGGAACTGGGTGCATTGTGGCGTCAAGTCATCAGCATGCAAATGAGATGCAAATCGATGCAAAACAGCATGTTTTATGCTAATTTGCAGAGTCAAGAGCAACGACATTTTTGGTAATAGGGCAGCAGTCCTGGTCCCTGGGCATTGCCGAACACGCGTCCTTTTTTTCTTTTTTCTTTTCATTACTATGATCAGGCCCATAAATCTTGGTTTGGCTGTAACCCACCCCTTCTCGCCTGAAAGGCTGGCTCCTGTCACCTTCAAGGCCTCCCAGACTAGTCTCTCCTAGTCTTGCCTGGGCTCAGGGTCAGGCTTGGGCATCTAGTTAGAGAACCAGGGCTCAGGAGCCACTAATCTGAGTTGAGGATGAGCTGGCCAGTCTGGCCTGGAAGCCGCTTCTGAAGGGAGGGTTCTGGGCACCTAGGGTTACTGAGGCTTCCTTGCCATTGTGTGATTATCCTGCCAGGTCCTGGAAGGAAGCTCGTGCTTTAGCTCCTCTGGGCACCCAGTACCTGGGCCTCAGGTTCTGGATGTGTTTGAACCTGCACCTAGAGAGCTGCAATATTCCTCGTGGCCAACCTGTGGTCTGTGAACCTCTGGCTCCGAACCAAAGGGGGGGCTCCACTCCTTTCGGAGAAAACAATAATATCAAAACTAACACGATCCCAGCCCCTCCCGAGCCCTAGCTGTACAGCTTTGCTTCTGCTCATGCTGTAAGGTGGGCGTGGAGGAGGATGAAATGGTGTGTGCAGGCAGTTTTCCTCTGGGGTACAAGCTGCTGTTATAGGACCGCAGGGCTCCCCCTGGGCCCGTGGAACAGCTTCCAGCTTTACCTGAGTCCTGAACTCAAAGGGCAGTGATGGGTGAGCCCATGCTGTACCTCATACCTTCCCCTCTTCCCCCTCTGACTAGCTGTGTCCTCCTTACTGATTCCTATAAAAATGATCCCTCCTTGCTTGCCTGCAAACTTTCCTCTCTTCCGTGAACCTTCGAAGGAGGCCAGACAAAGACAGTCCCACTACCCATTCTTTGTCTTGTGGCCAATTAGCTGAGATTAAAACTATGTGACCCTCCTGAAAAGATTTAAACAAAAAGATAAACATTTCCCTTCCAGCTAACTGCTGGGGACCACCTCCCTTGTTTACAAGGCAAGCCCATATCTGAATCTCCACCTGTAACGCTGCCGCCTTCCGTCAAGGCTTAAGGCAAACCACTCAGTGGACGATCCGACCCGGGGACCTGGGGTGTTCCCCTCCCCTCGCAATAACGTGAATACTATCGGCGTCCCGACTGTGGTGTGGATTTCCTCTTTGCCAGCTGCCACTTAAGGCTCTGGACCAGATAAGAGCTCGGTGAGCTTGGGCTTTCTCCAGGCATCTGAGTGCCTCCGGTCCTCTACGAGGCGCATGCTCTAGGCTCTGCCTCCTCACTTTGTCAAGGAAAGGGACCAAGCCAGGGCAACGCTGGACTACTCGGAGCAGAGGTCTCGGGGCACGGCGCGCGCACCAGAACGCCACCTTTGTGCGTCTGGGAGACGTGAGCCGGCGCTCGGCAAAGGCCAGAGAGCTGCCTAGGGACGCTCTGAAGGAGGCAGAGGAAGCGGGGTGGGGTGGGGGTGGGAGTAGAGCGCAGATTTGCAGACCTCGACCTCATCGCTGCGGGGAACCCCGGGTCCCCACAGCCCGCCTCGGGATGGCACCCTGGGCACCCTCCTCGCTGCCCCCTCCCGACGCCCGCCTTTGATTGCAGCGAGCTGCGCGTCGCGGAGCAAATTAACTTTTTGCACACTTCATTATGCGCCGGCCCGCGTCCCTCGGGGCCGCCGGCCCGCCCCCGCCCAGGCCGACAACTTGATTGGGCAATTAATCTTCGCGGCCCGCGGGCCCCCGCCGGCCCGGGCCTTTGTGCGGTGATCGCGGGCCGCGGGCCCGGCCGGTCGCCGGGTCTGCTCGCACTGATAAGGGCGCCCGCGCCGCCGCCTTTGTCATGCGGGGAGCCCGGCCGCGCCGTCTCGCACCCCGTCAGCGCGCCCCCCGCCCCTTGGGCTCGGTCCATCTGTCGGAGCCGCGCGATGCCCCCCCCTCCGCCGCCGCCGGGCTGGGGGAGGGGTCCCGTGGGCGGGCAGGGAGCCAGCACCCCTCCACCCGGCGCCCCATGTGTCAGAAGCGTTCCCCCCTCCCAGAGACACGGGCGCACACGCGCGCGCACACACGCGGGGGCCGCCCAATTAAACAGCGTGGTAATGATGAGGGGGAGGGCGCCGCCGTTTGCGCAGCTGGGGAGGGGGGAATCCCAGCAGGGGCCGAGAGCGTTGAATCGCTGCTCCCGCCACCCTTGCACCCCAGGTGTGGCGCCTGGTTAGTGGCCCCAGTGGTTGGGGCTGGGGAGGGAGGGAGAGAGAAAGGGAGGGTCTCTGGGAATTTGCCCGACACTTCCGTCTCTTTGTGAGTTTCTTGGGGCTCTGCCAGAAGTTGACACCCTTCCATCACGCCCTCAGCGCCCCCCACCCCCACCCCTCTGCTCCGAGAAAGGCAACTGTGTGGTCCAGGTGAAGCAAGGAAGCAGGACAAATTGCAAACTATTTCAGGAACTAAATAGCAAGGCCACTCTTGCCGGTGGCAGTGATGGGATCAGACATGTTGGCACAGTGCTGGGGAGACTGCAAATGTTCATGTGTTAGTTCCTGGAGTCATCTATGGTTTTCCGTGAATCATGCGGGTGGAACTCCTTGAGTTTTACTGGTACTTGTGCTGGTGAGGTACAAGGAGACACTTGGCTCAAAGCAGCGCGGGTCAGTTTGGTGTAAGCTGTCCAGTCCAGTTCCTGAGCAACATGAGGATGTGGGTGAACTCCAGCTTCTACTGATTTGGGGGTGTTGTGATTTCACGCGTCATGCTTGCCATGTACAAAGCTAGGAAAATCCACTCAGCTCCAGAGCAAAATAGGTTGGGTAGCTTTTTGCCATGAAGTCTAGTTACTGCCACTAGGTGACGGGGACAGTCATAGGCAAAGTGATTGCCATAGGCCTTCCTCAGATTCAGGGACACAAAGTAAAATCAGCATGTGAGATGCAAGATGCATGATCCTGGGTGATGCAGGCTGTAGACAAAGAGGGGGGTGGTGGCTGGAGTCCACCCTCATGCCACTAGTGTCTTATTGTCAGGGCACTGAAGGCAACTCTCCTGGGTCTGGAGACCAAAGGCCACTCTGACCCTGTACAGCTTCCTCCCTCCACCCCGAGGCCTGAGCTGCCAGCCAGCCAGTTCTGTAGCCAGAGGGCTGGGTCCCTGGGATGATGAGCAGGCCTCTCCCTGGGTCCCTGAGGAGGTGGTAGAGAGAATGGTTCCCTGTGATAATGACAGCCTCCAGCCTTGCGTGACCATGATGCCTCATAAGCCTATAGTCCAGAAGGGGCCCAGTGAACAGAAGCTGAATTAAAATGGAAAAGTACAGCCTCCTTCCCCCTCCTCCCCTCCCCCACTACAGCCCTCCTTCTCAGCTTCTGGAACCATGTAGAGCCTCAGCCCTTCAGTCTTGCTCAGTGAGACTAAAATTAGGGACACACTAGCTGGGCAGAGTGTGCACACCTTTAATGCCAGCACTTGGGGGGCAGAGACACATGGATCTCTGTGAGTTCAAGGTCAGCCTGGTCTACATACTGAGTTCCAGGACAGCCAGAGCTACATGGTGAGGCCCTGTCTTGAAAAACAAACAAAAGAACCCCCAAAAGTGAGGGATACCTAGGATGAGCAGATGGGGTACACAAAAAGGACCGTTTGGTTTTCTCCCCAGCCCTTCCCAGCACACACCAGGCTTAGATTCCTTACCGGCTCTTGTCCCCAGCCCTGATGTTCTGTCTCTAAACAGCCCTGAATCCTAACATTACAGGCTTCTGGCTTTCTAGAATTTTAGTATCCTATGTCTCTTCCACAGACATTCTAGAGTACAGTGATTTAAACTGTATGTTCTAGCATTTGGAGGCTACAGTATGAGTGTCAGTGGGATTCCCCATTCAAATAGCAAGGAGAAAGACAGGATCACGTGGCAAGAACCTGAAGAACAGCAATAAATATTATTTCAACCATGTTTTTACTCCACAAGTATTTTGTTTTTTGCAAGAACACAGTTTTTTTTAAAACTTTTTATTTTAAATGACATGTCTATGTGTGGTTATGTGTATGTGAATGAACTGTCCTTGGAGGCCAGAAGAGGGCATCAGATCCCCTGGAGCTGGAGTTACAGGTGGTTGTGAGCAGCCCTACATGGGTACTGGGAACTTAACTCTGGTCTTTTCCCAGAGCATCAAGTGCTCTTAACCATTAAGCCACCTCTCCAGCCCCCAAGAACACCTCCCCTGCCCCCCAGTGTTTTGTTTGTTTGATTCCCAGATGTTTGTGGCACACACCTCTGCACCCTCTAGAAGCAGAGGCAGGCAGGTCAGCCTGATCAACACAGTAAAATGAGATTCCAGCCAGCCAGATCTGCACATTGAGACCATGTCTTAAAAAGAAAAGAATTATTTTTATTTATGGAGCTGGAGAGATGGCTCAGCAATTAAGAGCACTTGTTCTTGCAGAGGATCCAGTTCAATTCCCAGGACCCACATAATAGTTCACAACTCTCTGTAACTCCAGTCCAGGGGATCCAATATTGTTTTCTGGCCTCCCTAATTACCAAGCATGCTGTGTGGTGCAGGCAAAACACTCATACACATAAAATAAAAATAAATAAGTTTGCAAAAACCGATTGTATTTTCATTTCTCTCTCTCTCTCTCTCTGTGCGTGTGTGTTTATGTCATGTGTGTGCAGATGCCCACAGAAGCCGGAGAAAATGTTGGATCCCCGAGAGCCAGCTGGTTGTGAGATGCCTAGCATGGGTACCAGGAACTGAGCTCATGCCTCTGGAAGAGCAGTAAGTACTCTTGACAGCTGGGCCATCTTTCCAGCCTTGCAAGAGAGACAGGGTTTCCCTGTGTAACAGTCCTGGCTGCACTGGAACTTGCTTTGTAGACCAGGCTGGCCTCGAACTCTGCCTCCCAAGTGCTGGGATCAAAGCGTGCACCACCACTGCCTGGCCCGAGAGCACATTTTGAAAAACATAATTTTTTATTATTTCATAATATACAGAATGTACCTTGATCATTTTCCCATCCCATTATCTTCTCATCCTTCGCCCCCTTGTTTGTGTGGTAAATTATTATTTTTTAAAAATTTTTTCTTGGGGCTGGAGAGATGGCTCAGAGGTTAAGAGCACTGACTGCTCTTCCAGAGGTCCTGAGTTCAATTCCCAGCACCCACATGGTGGCTCACAACCATCTGTAATGAGATCTGGCGCTCTCTTCCGTATACATAATAAGTAAATAAATCTTAAAAAAATTTTTTTCTTTTATATTTTTTAATTTTATGTGCATTGGTGTTTTGCCTGCATGTATATCTGTGTGAGGGTGTTGGATCTCGTGGAGCTAGAGTTACAGACAGCTGTGAGCTGCCATGTGGGTGCTGGGAATTGAACTCAGGTCCTCTTGAAGAGCAGCCATTGCTCTTAACCACTGAGCCCTCTCCAGCACCAGTAATTTTTTTTTTTTTCAAGACAGGGTTTCTCTGTGTATCATTGGCTGTCCTGGAACTCACTTTGTAGACCAGGCTGGCCTCGAACTCAGAGATCCGCCTGCCTCTGCCTCCTGAGTGCTGGGATTAAAAGTGTGCGCCACCACTGCCTGGCCAGTAAATTATTTTTAAAGACATTGAAATGATAAAAAAAAAATAAAATAATTCACATGGCTGCTCATGTATTGACATTCCTCATGATCCCCATTCTCTGTGGAGATGCCAGATTTTCATCTGATCTCAATTGCTTCTCTGTTTCCTTTGCCATTTCTTTCTTTTTTTTTTTAATTTTTTTTTTATTTTATTTTTTATTTTTATTTTTCGAGACAGGGTTTCTCTGTGTAGCTTTGTGCCTTTCCTGGAACTCACTTGGTAGCCCAGGCTGGCCTTGAACTCACAGAGATCCGCCTGGCTCTGCCTCCCGAGTGCTGGGATTAAAGGCGTGCGCCACCACCGCCCGGCCTTCTTTGCCATTTCTTGTACAGACCAATTCTTTTAGCTTTTCTGTCTGAAGATACCTTTATTATATTCAATTCTGAAAGATACAACTGTAGATTGGCAGTTTTTTTTTGTTTTGTTTTGTTTTGTTTTTTTTTTTTTGTTCTTTAAAAGATGTTGCTGATGGTGCTGGAGAGATGATACAGTAGTTAAGATCATGGGCTGCAGTTCCGGAGGACTTGGGTTCAATTCCCAGCATCCACATGGTGTTTCACAACCATCTCAAACTCCTGTTCCACGGGATCTGATGCCCTCTTCTGACTTTTGAGGGCACCAAGCATGTGTGTGGTGCACACATACTCATGCAGACAAAACATTCACACATAAAAATGAATCAAAAAAATCTTTAAAAAAAAAAAAGATGTCGCTCTGCTATTTTTTTCCCACATAAGTGTGATGGTGCACACCTATAATTCTAGCACTCAGGTGGCAGAGGCGGGCAGATCTGTTGTGGAGTATTAATTTAACTAGACAAAGACGTGTTACATTTGTTTATGTTGTGAAATATTACTTTAACTAGGTAAAGATGTGTTACATTTGTTTATGTTGTGAAATATTACTTTAACTAGGTAAAGATGTGTTACATTTATGTTGTGAATATTACTTTAACTAGGTAAAGATGTGTTACATTTGTTTATGTTGTGAAAATTACTTTAACTAGGTAAAGATGTGTTACATTTGTTTAAGCTCCATTTGTTTAATTATGTAAAGATATATTGCTGTTTCACCTTGCCTGTCTAAGGCACCTAATTGGTCTAAGAAAAAGTTGAATGGCCAATAGCCAGGCAGTAGAGGATAAGTAGGAGGGGGAATCTAGGCTTGGGGAAGGGAGGAGAGAATGAGGGAGAAAGAGTGGGAGAACTCAGGGTCAGCCAGCCACCAGTCAGGCAGCCACAGAGCAGGCAGTAAAAGTAGAAAATACAGAAGGAAAGAAAGGTAAAAAGCTCTGAGGCAAAATGTAGATGAAGAGAGACAGGTTAATTTAAGTTATAAGAGCTAGTGGGACAAGCCTAAGCTAAGGCTGAGCATTCATAACTAACAATAAGTCTCCCAGTCATGATTTGGGAGCTGGTTGGTGGCCCAAAAGCCTGTTAGATTTCTTTGAGTTCCAAACTAGCCAGGGCTACATAGTGAGACCCTTTCTCAAGACACTAACGATGGGGGCGAGTGTGGGAAACTGCTGTCATTTTTATCTGTATCTGTATTTCTATATGTGACAAATCTTTTATTGTTTTAACTTTATGTGTAGGGGTGCTTTACTGGCATGTATGTCTGTGTACCTAGTACATGCATGTCTGATGCCCTTAGAGGCCAGGAAGAGGGAGTTGGATCCCTTGGAACTAGAGTTACAGACTGTGGTGAGTACTGGGAATTGAAGAATTTGCAAATTTGCGAGCAACAGATGCTCTTAACTGCTTAGCTCACATAACAAATCTTTTAAAACTATTTAAAATCAATCTGTCTATCTATCTATCTGTCTATCTATCTATCTATCTATGACCTATATACTTCCCTCCTGACCTCCCTCCTACGCTCTGGAATTGGACCCAGGGGCCTCAGGCTGTTGCAAGCATTCTACCACTGAGCTCTATTCCTAGACCCACCCACCCACCCTCAGCCCTTCTTTGACTGGGTTTCTCTGTGTAATAGCCCCAGCTGCCCTGGAACACACTCTGTAAACCAGGCTTGAACTCAGAGATCCGCCTACCTCTGATGCCCAGAGTTCTGGGATTAAAGTATGAGCTAGCATTGCCTGGCTTCTAGCCTTTAATATTGTTTTCTTTGTCATAGATTTTTGAGCAATTTTATCACGATGGCTCATTTTTTCCCCAGTTTCTCATGCTTGAAGTTTGTTAAGTTTTTTTACTTTGTGAGTTTGTAGTTTACATCAGATTTGGAAATTTTTAGTCATTCCTTTGCAAATACTTTCCCTGCTTTGGGGACTCTTGTCACATGGTAGCAGGCTTCTTGAGCTGTTCCACAGCTCCTGACATGCTTGTCTTTCCGATTATTTTTCTCTTTGTGCTGCGTTTTGGACAATCTGTTCTGGCTCACTGTCTGCTTCTTGTGTGTACTTGGCATCTTTTGATTTCATTTTACGTGTATAGGAGTTTTGCCTGTGTGCACGTCTGTGCACCATATGCATACCTGGTGCCCTCAGGGGTCAGAGGAGGGCATTTGCTACCCTGGAACTGGAGGTACAGACAATTGTTAACTGCCATGGGTGCTGGGAACTGAACCCAGATTCTTCGCAAGAGCAGAGCGGCCCTGAACCTTAAAATAAACGTGTGTTTATGTGTGCCTTTGTATGTAAGAGGAGTACCCAGTGCATGTGTGGCTGTTAGAGTCCAACCTGTAGGGGTCAGTACTCTCCTTCTACCATGAGGGTTCCAGAGATCAAAGTCAGGTTGTCACACTTGCTGGCAAGTGCATTTGGCCACTGAACCATCTCACCGTCCCCCCCACCCCGTTTTCTAATCTCTTTAGAAGCTGCTCCCTAGCCTAGAGTAGGTTCATCATGCAAACACATCCTTCACAACCCTTCACTGTGTCCTGGAAACTATCATCTCAAATATGCTGCCTGCCTTTGTGTGTCTGTCTCTAGCAGGAGGGTAACTCCTGTCTCTGCTACTCCATTGTGGGTGGAAGCAGATGTCTGAAGGTGACATTTGATCACCAAGCCGGAAGGAGGTGACAACATGGCCCAGAGTGTAGAACATCCGAGTCCCAGGGGATATCTACCGCAGTGGCCTTGTGTGTGAGCAAAAAGAAAGCAGGATGGCCGGAGCAAGGGATTCTGGGGGAAAGTGGGGAGACTGGCAAAGATATGATAGTTCTCAGAGTCCCTTGTGGCCATGGTTAGGATTTGGTTTCTTCACTGAATGATAAGGGAAGTGTGAGGCTCTGGGCAGAGAAGAGGCGTCTTGTGACACACGGGATCAGGGGTTCCTGACTGAATGAAGTGGATGGGCAAGAGGGAAGGTGGAGACCCTGTTGGACCCACAGTGGTACCCAGACATAGGTCCTGTCCAGGGCTCCATAGCAGGGAGGCAGCCAAGGAGGTCCCTGGGCACTGTCAGCATTCTGTGTTCTGATCTGGGTGGGTTCACAGCCCCACCCACTCTGGAAAGCCCCGCTGGGCTATGTGTTCCATTGTCTTCCACATGTGTGTAATTCTTCAGTCAAAGAATAAAAGACTGTGCAATGGCTGAGTGGGTAAGAGCACTTGTTGTGCAAGTGTGAAGACCTGACTTAGTCTCCAGCACCCAAGGAAAAAGCTGGCCAAGGTCTCAGGAGTGCCTGTAGTCTCCGCCCTGGGAGCTGGAGAGCAGATGGGTCCCCAGAACTACGGCTCGGCAGCTTATCTGAAACTTCAGGTTCAGGGAGAGACCCGGTCTCAAAGAGAATGTGGTGCATAATGAGAGAGGAAGATGACTGGCATGCCTCTGACTTCTGCACGGTGCGTGTTGGTGCACAGACTTACATCCACGTACCACACATGTACTCTACGCACACATATAACTCCAAAATAAAATAAAACGAAGGGCTGGAGTGTAGCTCAGTGGTAGAGTGTTTGCCTCGTATGTGCAAGGCCCTGATTTTCAACCCCCAGAACTACATAGCAGAAATAGTAAAACGGAGACATGGTGACAGCTCGAAGCAGGCCATTTTATGATGGATTATGCATGTGGTCCACCTTCAAAGATCCCCATAGTCTTTAACAGTCTCAACACTGTCCAAAGTCTTAAGTCTCTTCTGAGAATCAAGACTATCTCTTAACTGTGAGCCCCTGTAAAAAAAAAAAAAAAAGCAAAACAAAAAAATCCCCAAAAACCAAATGATATATTTCTAATATATAATGACACACAGTAAATAATCTCATTCAAAAAGAGAGGAATGGGGACATAGCAAGGGGTGATTGGACCAAAGCAAGCCTGACATGGGCAGGGTAAACACCAACCCTGCCGCTCTATGTCCAGTGTCTTGGGCTTGTGATGGACTCATCTGGTCTCCAGCTGCCTTGGATGGTATCGCCTCTCCAGCTCTGCCACCTACGGTAAGTACACGTGGCCTCTCTCTTGGTCTGCCTGCACTCAGGGGCTCTGGCTTTCTTTGGTTGATGTCCCACTACTCTGGCATCTCCAGTATCCCAAAGTCGCCACTGCAAATTGAACTCTACTTCCCCAGTTCTATGTAACACCCTTTCAGGATCTCCTTGCAGGGATTCCCACCTTGTCACACACGGCTTCACCTCAGAGGCTCTTTGGAAGCTTGGTGTAAGACTCTATGACCCCCCTGCTCTTGTATCTTTTATGTCTGCAAAATATGATGTGAGTAATGCTTCTAAATTTTGCCACCATAGTCACAGCGGCCTTTCATGTCTTCAAGGCTGCCCTGGAGAAGGAGTTCCCTGGGGTGGCATTCTGAGTTTAGGCTCTCTCCTTTTAAATGAATTTTTATTTCCACAAGTTAGCATTTTTGATGGGTGGGGCCTCACCCTCAGGGGATCGGTTCCCTATTGTTCTAGTGCAGAGCACAAGGCTTCTCTTTCCAGGGTGGGAATTTCTTAAACAATTAGAGTTGCCTTTACATCTGCCTTATCTGCAACTTTAAATCCACACATGTTCCTTTCCTTGCCAATGTGCACATTTAAAAATTATCCTTTATTTTGGCTCGTTGCTTTCTTTTACTGCATACCTGGATAAGAGCAGTGAGCAGTAACCATGACACAAACCTGAACGTTATCCTGTTTTGAAATTTCCTCTGCCAAACGAATTAGCCTTTTGAATTTAGTGTCACTTAAGTTCTCAGGATGTGGGCAAAATATAGGAGATTCTTTGTCAGGGTATAGCATGAATAGCCTTTAGCCCTTTTTCCAATAGAGTCCCTGTGTTCCTCTGAAGTTTTGTTGAGTCAGACCTCCACTGTCAACGTTTCATTCAGCATTCTGGTCTTTCAAGCTCCCACCAGTATTGCCTACTAAGCGTGGCAGCTCTCTACCTCAGCTTCAGACTCTTCCTTATTCCTCCCACAAATCAACACCAAAGGCCTAAGAACACGGTCAGGTGTATCACAGCAACAACCCCACTCCTGGTTCCAATTTTCTGAATTAGTTATGTTTTATGTTGCTGTGGTCAGCTACTTGACAGTAAGCAACTTAAGGAAGGAAGGAAGGACTTTATTTGGCTTACAGCTTGAAAGGAAAGCATAACATCAGGTGGCCCATGGTGGCAGGATTGCGGAGCTGGGACTCCTTAGTTCCTTTCCTTAGTGTAGCAAACAGGAACAGAGAACAAACAGGAATTGGGACTGTATCGAAATTTCCCCAGGGGCCTGCCCTGAGAAGATTTCTTCCAGAGTCGTGGGGAAGATGCTATGGCTGGCATGGGGTAATCTGAGGGAAAAGAATCTATGTACACCAGGCTCTTTTGTCCGTTTACTTTATTCCTCTGAGACTAAATTCTATCTACACAGCTTTATTTCTATTCTTCCATTTAGCTCCTCTCTGTTCCTTCTCTTCCTGAGTTCTCTCTCTACACGGCTTCCGCTCTGTTCTCACACCGAGCTTCTCTCTGTCCCTGCTCTTCCTGTTCTCTCATAGCCCTAACTGAGTTCTTCTGTTGTCGATCTCATCCCCGTCTTCTGTTCCTCTGTCTCCCATCTGTCCTTCCTCTCTTACTCTCCTGACCTGACTCAAGTCCACCTACAATCTACAAAAACTCTTCCTTGCCGCTTTCTCCACGGGCTGAGCCACTCTAACTCTAACCCCGGTCGGGAATTCTGCCCCAGTCTTCACTGTACCTCATTATGCAAAAAAACCCTTTTGTTCTTGGTCAGTTGCTCTGGGAGGCCCCTAGGCCTGTGAGTGGAAGGAGGGTCTGAACTTCATTTGCACAAGAAACAAAGCTCTTAGGCCTCTGTAGGGGTGTTACCTAGTTCAGATCAGCAGTAGGTCTGAGAAGCTTATACTGTTTGCCATTATGGCCTAGGAGTATGAGTACACAAGAAACTGATAGCAGGAAGCAGCTGAAATATTAAAAGCCAAATAACATCAAATATTCCTTGGTATTTGACTTTTCCTCTGGAAGGATTCCTTGATCCTTCAAGGTATAGCTTTATCATATACAGCTGAATCTCTATTTCATATTCTTGTGACCTGCAGTGGGACTGCCTCCCAATCTCAAGGCCTGCCTCCAATGATTCACGTTCTCCAGTGAGACGCCACCTCTTAAAGCTTCCATTACCTTCCAAAATAGCACTACCAGCCACCGTGTATCCAAACACATGAGCCTGTGAGGGACATTTCATATTCAAACCATAACAAACATGAAGCATTCCCCCAAAGGCTCGTGTGTTGAAGGGATGCTCCCCACTTCTCAACGATTAGATTGTGAGGGCCCTGACTTAGTCAATGGGTTGATTCACCGATGGACTCATAATTTGATGACATTATTGTAAAGTGGTGGGAACTAAGAAGTGGAGCTTGGTTAGAAGAAGTAGGAATTGGGAATGTGCCCTGGAATAGGGTACATTAAACCTGGAACAATCTTCTGTTTTTCTTCACTTCCTGGTGTCTCTGAGGGGGCAGCCCTCTTATATCACACACCTCTGCCCTCTCCATTGTGATATTCTGCCTTAACTCAGGTCCAAGCAATGGAACCAGCTGAACTGGGACCAAAACCAAAACCATGGGCCAAAATGAACCCTCTCTCTTTAGTGGTGCATGTCAGGTGTGTTGTTACAGCAACTGAAGGCTAACATAGCTTGTTTACGTCTGAGGAATCTACAGTGTGCAGAGTGAGGTGGAGCCCCTGGGATTTGAACTCTGCTCTGACTCCTTTTCTATTTTCAAGGTACTGTCCCTTGAATATTTCCAAGAGGCTGTGACAGCTGAGACATGGGTCTGGAAGGGGCCTCCAGGCACTTCAGGGTAGAGGACAATAAGGCCTAAGGAGGTACTCTGCCACATCCCAGAGTCTTTCTGTGCCTGGAAAAGGACCCTGTGTGTGGGGTGAAAATGCTCATCATTGATTCATTTGACATTAACCTGGGCACCTGTTGTGAGTCAGCCTCTAGTCAGGGCACGGTGGTACATGAGGAGGCAGACCGGGATCTGAGCTGTGAAGCCACAGGGATGCAATGGGGGAGTGAAGTGCAATGAGTCCATGTCAGGGCACTTGGAGAGGTTTTCCAGAGGAGGCAGCCTGGGAGGACAGCTAAGAAAGCTGTTCCCGGATGACTGAAGAGGGGAAACACAGACGTGGGAGAGTTCCCACTGCTTCAGGGTTCTGAGAAAAGACGCCAGTCTGTAACACTGAGATAGTGGTGGTGTGGTCAGAAACGACAAAGAATATGGAAGATCATGTTTTAGGCCCAACGCATACTCCTGTTTTTCTGTTCAAAGCAGTTATGGTTTACAGGAGACATAGTCTATAGGGCTTTGAAGGAACACTCCAGATTCTCCTCTCACCATTCTAACGCCCTGTGACCCCTTGTGCCCTCTGATAGGCCCCATTGCCCTTGGATGACTCCCAGTATCTTCAGATAACCCTCAGTGTTCTCAGATGGCCCCTAGTACCCCCAGATGACCCCTAGTACTCTTGGATAACCCTCAGTGTCCCTGTGTAACCGGAAGTTTTTCTGTGTCCTGCCCGGCCCACAGCAGCTTATAAAATAGTCACTCAGAGGCTTAATATTAATTACAAACTGTGTGGCCTATGGCTCAGGCTCATTATGAACCAGCTATTACAACTTAACTCATTTCTATTAATCTATGTATCGCCACGTGTTCTGTGGCTTTACCTGTGTTGCATTACATCTTGCTCCCCCGGCAGCACTCAGCATCTCCTCTTTCCACCTTTCTTCCTCTGTGTCTTTTCTTGGATTTCCCTCCTGGCTCTATTCTGTCTTGCCATAGGCCATAGCAGCTTCTTTATTAACCAATGGTAGCAACACATATTCACAGCATACAGAAAGACCATCCCACAGCATCCCCAGATAACTCCCAGTGTCTCAGGTAGCTATTCTGTGTCCTTTGATAGCCTTCAGTGTCTACAGATAAACTCAGTAACTTCAGATGGCCCACCCCCTGCTCTCAAATCATCCTTAGTGCTCTCAGCAACCCACAATGCCCCCACACATCCCCCAGAACCCTAAATAACCCACAGTGCCCTCACATAGTCCATTGCGCGTCTCCTCCTCATACCTGTGTCCTTTTCAAGTTCCAATAAAGCTGGTTCTACAACCAGTGGGATTTTATGGGGACAACAGAGTTTGACTTCTTTTTTTTTTTTTTTTTTTTTTTGGTTTTTTGAGACAGGGTTTCTCTGTGTAGCTTTGCGCCTTTCCTGGGACTCACTTGGTAGTCCAGGCTGGCCTCGAACTCACAGAGATCCGCCTGGCTCTGCCTCCCGAGTGCTGGGATTAAAGGCGTGCGCCACCACCGCCCGGCAGAGTTTGACTTCTAAGGCATTGTGGCTTCTGCCTCAGTCTCTGGGGTTTGGCGGCTCCGAGAGGACCAGCTGCTATGTTATGAAGTCACTCAGGAACTGAGACCCCACTGTCAGCCAGTACAGACCTGCAAGTCATATAAATGAGCCACCTTGCAAGTGGATCCTCCAGCCTGTGTACACCAGAACCGCATGGCCACGTCCGTTTGGATTCTTCCCAGAGACATCGGGAGATGTATTCAGTTATGCTTGTTGGTATGACTCACTACATTTGGGGTGACTTGTGATGCTGTGTCAGGTCTCAGGGGCCTCTCTATGTCCTTCCTTGGCCTCTCCATGGGCCTGTTCCATCCAGTGAGAGTCTACTGCAAACCGCAGGCCCTTTTTAAGAAGTTCAGGTATACGAGGAAGCAAATTGGGGTGTGGTTTCAAAGGAATCCCGGGCCTTCTGAAACTGAGCCCCCAGATGCCAGATCCCCACAGGGTCCCCATGGACACTGAACCTCACTGAGGAGTGGCAGCTGCTTCTGTAGACAGTACATAGTAGAAGCTTCTGCAGGTCTTTTGCTTGGCCAGGGCTGCTTGCACATGGCCTAGCCCCCTTCTCCTCTTTTCTGCACCCTTAGCAGTCTTGTCCTCCAGAGAAAGCCGGCAGGTGGCTAGGGTGTAGCTGATATGTATGGAGTGTGTGTGCATGTGCGTGTGCATGTGCGTGTGTGTGTTGCTGTAAGGGAAACTGTGGAAGCTCCAGTTCTTTGTTTTTTGTTTTTGTTTTTCTCAAGACAGGGTTTCTCTGTGTAACAACTCTGGCTGTCCTGGAACTCACTCTGTAGACTAGGTTGGCCTCAAACTCCCAGAGATCCGCCTGGTTCTGCCTCCCCAGTGCTGGAATTAAAGGCATGCACCACCACTGCCTGGCTGGAAGCTCCAGTTTTGATGGGCACAAGAGATTTACCCAGCCAGGCTGCCCCAGTGGCTATAGCTGATTTTTGGCTATTGCCTCCATTTCAAGGAGGATAGTGTGTCAGCAATACATAGGTTAGAGAGGCAGCCTCCTGAGCAGACTTTGGGCTCAAGCCCTACATCCGGGGCTCCCAGGGGGCAGACTTCATTCTTTGACTTGGGCTTCAGCTTTGGAGGCAGTAATTCCCCTGCCAGGCGGTGGCAGGGCTGTGAGTAGGCCCCTGGGAGGGCAACACAAGCCCCTGGCACAGCACCCCCTAGTCTGTCACTCGGGGCCCTCCTCTTGTTGGCTGGGACAGCTGCTAGACTACCAGACCCACTTGTGGAATCCCTGTGTCAACATCTTCCCATGTGATGCTCAACACTGGCCGGTTGAGAAGAAAGTGGAGGGCGGGGCAGAGGGTAGCCCCGCCCCCTCATCAAGGATGGGCTTCCTCTTGCCTCCCCCTCCCTTCTCCCTCCTCCGTCACTTCTGCCTTCTGCATCTCCTCTCTTTTCCCACATCTTCCTGGGTTCTCTTTGTCCCCCTTCCCTTTCTCACCCCTTTCCTTTCTCACCCCCTCCCTTCTCCTTCTTGCGTCCTCTCTTCTCCCCGCGCTCTCCCTCTTCCCCCTGGTCACAGTTAGGAGGATCCCAGCTCTGTCACATACAGACTTCGGGACTCTTGGCAAGGTACTTCATTTCAGATGCTGCCAGTATCTCTTGTGACCCCCCCCCCCCCCAAGGGGTCCTTCCTGGTTTTCTGTTGCCTCCCTCTCTTCTCGTGGTCTGCACACCTGTCTGTCTTGTTCTCCAAGCCCCTCCTCCTGCCTCGCCCTCCAAGTGCCTCCCTGGGCCTGTGGTTTGCCCTTGATGGTTCTGGCTGCTCCGTCCTCTCACATACCTACAAGGACAGAGCCAGGTGGCTGGAGCGTCTCCTAGGCAACACTCAGGAGCTGTGAACTGCCCTGTGCACTCAGTGACAGTGTCTCCGGAATCCTTCTTTGGCAGAAGCTGGTTTTCTTTTTTGTTCTTTTTTTTTTTTTCCCCCTGTGGGACCTGGCCTGATGGGTGTTTCCTGGCTCCTGACTGATCCTTCAGCCACCCAGGTCCCCTCAACACTCACATGAGAAATTTTCAAGCAAGGGCTGGGCAGGAACAGGCCTGAGAATCCTTGTAGTGTTCTATGTGCAGATTCTGCTTGTCATAGTGGTTCTAGGCACCGGGGGATCCTATTGTATTTCATGGTGGAGACAGAGCCATGCAATCATGTGGGCAATTGCCTAAGGTTGGATGAACACGGTATGTGATTGCTCAGCTCATGGCTCAGTCCTCTCCACAGTCTGGAAGAGCACTGTCCCCATTTTTCAGATGAGGAGCCAGAGGTCTAGAGAAGGCAAGCAGCACACCCAGAGTCGCACAGACCATGGCTGTCACTCCACAGTCCTGCTTCCACTCTTCCTCCACCTGGGATGTGTGCCGTAGGGAAAGGCCTGGAGGTGGGTACAGAAGGACACCAGGGGCTGAATCAACCCCTCCATCTGCTCCTGCTGGCAAGGCTAGATCAGGTGCCCTAGGGTCCGGCCTCTTCTTGTCCTGATAGCTAGACTTGGCAAGGACAGTATCCCTATAAAGCCACATGCTACACACGATAAAGTGTGCAGCTCACATACATCTCTGGTTTGTTTTCCCCCAGTACACCCTGGGTGGCCATCACGCTGGGCAGTCATCCCATCAGCACACACTACTCTGACTTTTACCAATGTCTTAGTTAAGACCATGCTGTGGTGAAACACCATGGCCAAAAGCAACTGGGAAAGAAAGGATTTATTTGACTTACATATCCCCAGTCACAGTCCACTGAGGGAAACCAAGGCAGGGATTCAAATAGGGCAGGAACCTGGAGGCAGGAGTTGATGCAGTGGCCATGGAGGAGTGCTGCTTACTGGCTTGCTCCTCATGGCTTGGTCGGCCTGCTTTCTTATAGAACCTAGGACCACTAGCCCAGAGATGGCACCACCCACACTGAGCTAGGCCCTCCCCTACCAATCACTATTTAAGAAAATGCCCTACAGGTCTGCCTACAGCCTGATCTTATGGAGGCATTTTTTTTTTTTTCCCGATTGAGGTTCTCTCCTCTCAGATGAGTCCAGCTTCTGTTAAGTTGGCATAAAACTAGCCAGCACAGTCGACATACATAAAACTCATCCTCCAATTTCCCAGAAGTTCAGCTGCACTTCCTGAGCCCACTTGACAGACCAGGCAAGAACAGTCCAAAGAGGGGAGGCTTGTGTGCTGGCAGCTCAGAGCCCAGCACTGATAGGTGCAGGAAAGAGGGGCGGGGCAGGGGCTTGCCTCTTTTGCAGTCACCTCATGGGAGCACGGCGGGGGTTGCTTGTTGGAGGTCTACCATCTGGTGATGGAGCTGGAGTGTGAATTTCATACACGTCTATAATACGATGAGCCTGTGCCGAAGTTGGTGTTGTGTTTTGTTTCGGTGTTGGGAATGGAACCCAGGGCCTCATGGTTTCTAGGCAAAGCTCTGCCACCAAGCCACACCTCCAGCCATCAGTTTCATTGAACTCCTTAATGGGGGAGGGGGGGATCGACAGACAGACAGACAGACAGAGCTGTCAGAAGAGATTATGGCAGCCGTGAGTTCAGAAGCGGCAAGGACCGACCAGGGAGGAGAACTCTAAGCTGCATTGTTCTTCCAGGACACAAGCATAACTCACAAGTTGGTGGTGAACGTCCCCAGAGGCTCAGCAGACAGTGCCTTGGTATGGTACTGTAAGGACACACCGGCGGTCTGTCTTTCTAAAACTTCCTGGCTATCACTATCCCACTTCTGTCTGAGAAAAGACAGCTCATGAACCTCACTGGTCCTCTGTCCGCTCCGCTGAGGGCATACAGGGGCCCAACATGTGACCACAGACAAGGCAGGGTAGCAGGTACCCAGGATGGACAATCACTGGGCTGGGCTGCAGGCCCTGGGCCGACTACTGGACCGCCAGCAGGGGTGACCCGGCTTGTTTGGCTCACCCAGACGTGAGGTATTCCCCGTGTACTTGTCAGCTGAGGACAGCGCTGGATTCCTGTTCGGTGAGCACTTGCGGACACTTTCTCCGGGCCTGCGGTGCGGACCGAGAGGAAAGCAGTCCATGAGAACTCAGGCCAGTCGGCTGATCTCGGGGGCTTCTAGTGCCACCATTAACCTGAAGTTTTGTGGACTCGCAGGCTCGGAGCGATCCGCCTGCTCTGTTCCCCGCAGCTGACGGTGCGGCAGATGGGCCGGCGCGGGTCCCGGGTCCCGTCCAGGTGGCTCGGGCGACTTTCGGCCAGCTGCGGGGACAGGGCGGGTGGGGACCGCGCTTTCCATGACAAAGCCGCCGCAGTGCCTACAAAGGCGCCGCCATCAACGTTTTATTGGTTCCAGTTAATTATCTGCGGCGGGAGGGGCGCGCGGTTCCAGGACATTAGGCTGTGGGAGGGATCGACCCAGTCCTGCACAACTTGACTCCGCCTCGGCCTCGCCCCACCCCAGGCCCCGCCCATCCGGCTCGGCTGCGGAGCTCCAGCGCCCTCTAGTGGGCATCTCCTCCTTCATCCATTCCGTCACGCAACCACCTGCCGGGCTGACATAAAAAAGCGCTGGGGGCGGTAACAAACTGAGAATCCACAAATGGACCACATTGGTCCCTCTCGTATCTGGATCCCTGTTGGCTCCCATATGCACCACGAAAAGATCTGAGCCCAGAGCTCCAAAAGACCTACAAACCAACACTCTGCAGCCAGGTGGATGCCAGAGAAAGTTAGCAGTGGGACCCGAGGACCCAGAACAGGCTCCCAGAGAGGAAGGCGTGGTGAAGGGCTCCCAAGAGCAGGCTCAGTCTGAGATAAGACCAGGTCGGGGGGAGCAAAGGAAATGAGGATTTGCAGGAAGAAGTCTCAGCAGCAGAACAAAGGGATTGAAGCCTGAGTAAGACGTCCCCTGGAGAGTCCAGCTTGTTGGGGAGGGGCTGGTATTTACGTAAGAGGTAGAGAGGATCCATGAAATGGGTGAGGCTATCTGAAAATGTGTTCTGGCAGTGCAGTAAGAAGGGGAGGGCCGCGAAGTCCGGTGTAAACAAAGTGGAGACATCCGTCTTTCGTGTAAATAGAGACTAGAGAGGCAGGCACGCTAAGGTTGGCTCATGCTCCACAGTCTCAGCGCATGGCCACAAATGACTGTGTGAGTACGAGCCGTCACATCTGCATCCTTAGATAGAACCAGTTATCAGAAAGGAGCCAAGCTTGGTGGCCCATACCTGTAACCTTCCTACTTGGAAGGCTAAAACAGGAGGATCAAAGCCTCCTTAGTGAAATAGTGTCAAAAAGAAAAAAAAAAAAAATTCCGGGCAGTGGTGGTGCACTGCTTTGATCCCAACGGTTGGGCTTTAATCCCAGCACTTGGGAGGCAGAGACAGATGAATCTCTGAGTCCAAGGCGAGCCTGGTCTACAGGACAAGTTCCAGGACAGCCAGAGCTACGCAAAGAAACCCTGTTTTGAAAAGCCAGAGAGTGGGAGGGGGGAGGTGCTGAGATACAGCAGAGTGGTAGGACCATATCTTGTTCTACCTGCTGATCTGAAACCCAGAGAATGTTCTGCCACATTAAATACTAATTGTGAGAGGAAAGACCAGGAACGTGCATTTGGCATCACTGTGCCCCTACTTAAGAAAGAAAACACTCCCACCCCCTGGGCTGCAGATGGAAGCTGATCCAACAGCAGATGCTGAGCAAGCCTGAGGACCAGAGCTTGATCTCAGCACCCCTGTAACAAACCAGCCATGGTCTTGGACGGGTCTGTAAACCCAGCACTGAGCAGCAGTTCAGAGTATCACTGGGGCTTGCTGGCTGCCAGCCTAGCCAAAAACCCAAGCTCCAGGTTCATTGAGAGGCCCTGCCTTAAAGGAGTAAGGTAGAGAGCGAGTGCGTGCGTGTGTGTGTGTGCGTGCATGTGTGTGTGTGTGTGTGTGTGTACACCGAGTATCCTTTAATGGTTCTTCCTGGCAATTGGAACAAAGTCTGGACTCCAAGCTGTCCCCGCTCAGGCGTCCTTTGCAGCCACTTGCCACGTCCCTGCAGATGGCTCAGCTCTCGGCTCCGGCACACCAGTCACACCCCTCAGCTCCTGGAGAAGTTCCTGCCACTCCTCAGCTGGAGTTGGTCTTGGGGCTGGAAGAGCCTCTTCTTCATTAATCAGGACCAACATGTTTCCCGATGCTCACTGTGTTGACCTCAAAGCTGTTTTAGTGGGGAGCATGCTTCCAGGCCTGTCTCTTCAGTTACCAGCCTCTCCTGTCCCTGGAACACCAGAGCTCCCTTTTCTCGGCCTCGCCCTGGCCTGAGGCAGAAACCTGGATAAAATTTTTATTTCAATTTTTAATTTTAAAGTGTGTGTGTGTGTGTGTGTGTATGTGTATGTGTACATGCAGTGCCTTCACTGGCCAGAAGAGGGTGTTGGATACTGTGGTGTGGCGCTTACAGGTGATTGTGAGCCACGCTATGTGCCTGCTGGTAACTAGACTTGGATCCTCTGCAAAAGCAGCAATAGCTCTTAACTGTTGAACTGTCTTCCCAGTCTCGACAGTTTTTGCTTACATTTGTTGACACAGGGTTTCTTTGTGCAGACCTGGCTGTCCTGGAACTTGTTCTATAGACCAGGCTGGTCTTGAACTCAGAGAGATCTGCCTGCCTCTGCCTTCTGAGTGCTGGGATTAAAGATGTGCCACCACACCTGGCTACTTTTTTTTTAAAGTATTCTTTTAAAAAAATCATGTGTGCATGTATATATGTGTGTGTGTGTGTGTGTGTGTGTGTCTGTGTGTGTGTCTGTGTGTGTGTGTGTCTGTGTGTGTCTGTGTGTCTGTGTGATCATGGGTACATGTGGATGTACACCTGTGCATTTATGTGTGGAAGCCAGAGGTCAACACTGAGCGTCTTCTTCTACTGTTTTCCACTGCATTTTTGAGACAGGGTCTTTTGCTGAACTTGGAGCTCACCAATTAGCTAGGTTAACCAGCCAGTCAGCTCTGAGGACTCATCGTCTCCAGCCTCACCCCCATTCCCATTGTTAGGGTTACAGATGTACTGGTGGCAATGTCAGAGGTGGCAATTGAAGTTGAAGGTGTCAGCCCACCAGAAGGCAACCCCCCGGAATCTCAGTTAGGCAGTGCCCTAAGACCCCAGACCCCAGAGTGTCTCTTACTTCTGCTGTGTCTTCTCATGTTTGCTGCTGCCATCTTTCTCTGGTATCTGGTATGGTGTGAATGGGTGTGGGGAGATGCCCACTGCCTGTACACTAGTGTGTTTATCTCATGGAAACATCTCATTCTACTGGGCATTTTTACCTGTGGGTTATTGACGACTTCCTCCCTAAGCTGTACTGTCTATTCGATAATAATAATGTTAGCTTATGCAGAGTTTTGATGAATAAAAGTAAATACAAGGAAATGTTAGACAGCCAGCACCTATGAGTTTCACTTAAGGAGCTGCATAGATCATAGCTCAAGTTAATGATTAAGAGAAACAGTTGAGTCCCAGGAGCCAGGCTGGCTCAAATTCCTTTAATCTTAATGTTAAAAGATGCAGTCACATGTTTCGGTGCGCATCATTAGCTGAAACAAAGCTTGTAATAATTTCAAGTTAATTCAGATGTTTTGATAATTGCCTTAAGATGAAAAACCCCAGAAAACAATCTAAAGTTCACAAGGACACATAGCTAAAAGTCAAAGATACAAAGCAGCCAACCATTACCGGCTGATGTATTTTCTTGCTGGGGTTGGTTGATGATCAAAGGTGATGATTAATTCCCTGTACCCATTTCTGCCCTCAATCTCCTGATATAAAAAACTATTGATGAATGGGTGTGTAATTCAAGAGTCTGCCTAAAGGGCAAAGGGATTTATTAAGAAAGGAAAACTCACAAGACAAAACAGAGGAATTGTTGCAGGGTCCTGGAAAAGGTGAGGCTGGTCCCAGGCTGTTCTTCGGTCCCAGCATCCAAGTCCCACGAGGGAGTGAAGAGGGCGGCCTAGGTGCATCTAAGGTCTTAAGGGTAGCCCCAAACCATGCCCCAGGGGCAGGTATTTAGGGCAGTTACCTGCTACATCTCTAGGGGTGGTGCTTCAAGGTCATAGAACAGCTATCCACTGTAGGTGTGCACCCTAAAGATCTAAAGTACAGTTGACTGTTTTTTATATATAAAAGTTTAGGTTTATGATTCCTTTAAGATTCCTCTTAAGATTAACTTTCAAGATAAATAGTAAAATGATTGATTTTTTCTTTGTAACCACAATATGCAACCTACCAATAAAAGAGTTGGCTGTGAAAAAAATACATTTTTACCTGTACTGTGTAGGAATTTAGCAGAATCACTGTATGGGGTAGATATTAGAATGAACAGCTGATTTTTAGGAATACTTTGACCTTGAAGAATCCTTGTGGAAAACAGTGATTGTTTTGCTGAAGGGACTTTGCAGCCATCCCATGCTTTTGGTCACAAGATACCCCAAGCACACCTGAGGCTCTTATATTATTGTGTATTGTACACGATACATAATAAAGGACTAGAGTCATGGAGGCATGTGATGCTCTTCTTCGGTAAGACATGTAAATTAAAATTAGGGACCTTGGTATGAGGAAATACTTTGTGTAACAATCAATAAATACACCTTTGTATGGCTGTTCAGGGTTCAGTGTTATTTGTCAGTGTTCTTTACTGGGCATGAGAAAACATGAGGTACAATGGAACCCACTATCAGAGTTTTTATTAGGGAAGGGAAAGGGTGGAGGTGTGTAGGCCTACCAAAAAGAAAGGTGTAGGGTGGAGAGAGAGAGAGATGTGCGCCCTACCTCTGGAGAGCAGGGAGTGGGTAGAGCCTACTTTTATAGGTCACCTTGAGCATGTGTATAGGGGCTTATGTAGCACGTGCATAGATTACGTGACCACGCTGCACACGGATTATGTAGGACATAAGGTCCTGACTGCTGACAGCGAATGTACAGTCATGGGATTCCAGAAGTGGCTAGGAATAAGAACATTCAGTCCATTAGAAGAGGCTGGACCTTCCTGCTGTCACCTGGGCCTTGAAATTTCATCTTGGAGTACCTTTTTTCTTCAACCAACAATGGAAGAACACAGAAAGAACATGGAAGAATAGATAATAAAGAAATCATCAAGAGAGAGTGTGTCTTTTTCCCTAACCCCCCCAGATAAAAAACGTCTAGTATGCACTGACTTGGGGGTCCCCCCAGGCAGTGATACAGATGCACACCATCATGGCCAGCTTTTTTATGTGGATGTTAGACATTCAAACTCAGGTCCTCATGCTTGTGAGGCAGGCACTTTATCCACTGACTGAGTTATCATAACAATCCCAAATATATTTTTTTTAAAGTAGTGGCCACAAACAGAACACATCTCATGACAAAGAAAGATGCTCACATCCTGACCCTGCCCTGCTAGCATGCAGCCTTATTTGAAAATAGATTCTAGGCAGAAGCAATCGAGTGGTGATGTGCTCACACTAGAGCAAAGCAGCCCTCATCCAAAGACTGACATACTGACAAGAGAGGCATTTGGACAGACACAGCCGTATCAGGAGACACCATGTGATGGTGGAGGAAAAGATGTGAATACTGGGTCTGCAAGCCAAGGGAGGCCGAGGCTAGCCCAAAGGCAGAGGCTAGCCTGCAGCCCTCACTGCCAGGAATAAACTGGGGGGGCTTTTCCAGGGGCTTTCAGCGACACCCTGAAGGTTAAGAGGAGTCTCAGCCTCTGACCTCTGTGCTCACAAAGATGCATCTTTTTGTAGTCTGAGCACAACGGGTTTAGAGCCCTAGGAAGTCAACACCACATAGCCGGGGTAATACTTGGGCCCGGTCCAGGAGAGTGCTTTTGACACATCAGTGCATCCCAGATGACGGCCCTCCTGCTTTCAGGGTGGACAGTGTCTTGAGCCTCCTGGAACTCTAAAGCAGGACTCAGAAGAGGCCACAGAATGTTGGCACGTTGTTGCTGTGGGCACGCCCCTTTTGCCATTGCCAGACTTTCCCTTGGCCACTAGCAGAAGAAACGTGGTTCGTCAAGGACATGATGGTCATACCGTAAGCAGGGCCAGCGCTGACTCTGCCACTTCCAAATAGCCAGGGACAGACCCACAGGGGACAGGGGATGTAGCCACGTTAGCAGAGTACTTGCCTAGCATTTATGAAAACCTGCATTTGATTCCCAGCCCCACACAAAAACTTCAACAGGAGCTAGGGAGGTGACTCAGTGGATAAAGCATTTATCCCATGGACACGAAGACCAAAGTTTGCCTTCCAAGAACCAATGTAAATGCTGGGTAGGCAAGGTAGCATGCCTTCAGTTCCAGGGGATCCCAGGGACAAGCAGGCTAGCTGGACTGTGCATATCGGTGAACTCTGGGTTCAACCGAAGAGTCCTTGCTGCAATGAACAAGGTGGAGAGTGACGGAGGAAGGCATCAAATGTCATCAAACCTCATGCCTTCACACACACACGCACACGTCTGCACACACGCTGTGCTCTCACAGATGCATAGACTCACATACACAGGCTCTCCGCACACACACCACACATAAACACATACCGCAACAACACCACCACCGGGTGTGGCAGCTCACACCGGCAGTCTCAAGCGAGCTGGAAGCCAGGATGAGGTAAACATAAACAGCGCAGGTGGCAGGGAGTGATGTAGTTGAGGAGAGCCTCTAGGACGAGGCGGTGTGTCATGGGACCCTGCAGGAGGACTGGTGCCACTTGGTGAACCTGAAAGCTATTGGATGGAATTCTGATGATGGAGGTCACATGGCTGGAGTTTGGGGGCAGTCCCCAGGGGTGAGCCTACAGTGTGGCTGCTGCAGGCAGTCCCTTGGTTGAGGCCGGCTGGCAGCCGCCGACAGAGACAGTCTAGCAGCTGATAGACTGCTCCGTAACTGTGATGAACTACTCAGTCCCCTCCCTGCTCCACTGAGGATGCCGTGTGACAGCTGCAAAGTGGAGTGGAGAGGCCAGGAAGGAGTTAATGGGTTACGCTTCCATCTGAGCCCTGCAGATGATGGGGGAAGGGCAGGCCTCTGGTGAGAGGTGTGCCTCAGCTGGGCCAAGTGAGCGGAGGGGACAGAGGCCTTGTCCCTGGGGCGGAAGAGGCCTCACCCTATCATTTTCCTCTATAGCACCATCCTTTCCCCTCCCCCGCCAGGCTAGCGCATCCCAGGTGACCACCCTCCTGTTTCCAAGGTGGGCAGTGTTTCCAGCCTCTTGGCACTCAGGCAGGACTCGGGAGAGGCTAGGCACAGAACGGTGGCATGTCGCTGCTGTGGGCACAACATTCGCCATTGTCAGATTTCCCTCCGTCACTAGCAGAGGAAGCAATGGCCCATCGGGGACTTGTTGGTTATTCTGTAAGCAGGGTCAGCGCCGGCTCTGCCGCTTCCCAATGGGAACCCTGGGGACAGGCCCACAGCATGACAAGGGTACAGACTAGCCACAGTTCACACATAGAGTAGGCCCGTCACCCAGGAAAGTGCCCCATGGCCACTCCAGTGAATGTCTGTGATTCCCTGGTACAGGAGGGTAGATAATGGGCTTCCAAAGATCCCTGCATTCAGTTAGTGTGGCCCTATTTGGGAAATGGATCTTTGCAGATATAATTAAGGATCACAACATGAAGACTGTCTAAGGGGACCTTTGTTGCCATCACAAGTGCCCTGGTAGAAAAGGGGCAAACACCCAGAGGGGGCAATGTGACCACAAAGGCAGATAGTGAAAGAAGTGGGGATGTGCTTTCAAGCCAGGGAATGCCAAGAGCCACCCAAAGCTGGCAGATCCCTTCTAGAGACTTTGGACCACACCCTGGCATCCCTGCACTGTGGGGTGAGATCTCCAGCAGTATTGATCTCCAAGCAAAGAGCCAAAGACTCAGGCTGGCCAGAGAACAACACCCATCAAGATCCCCTGGGATGACAGAATGGTAGACACAGGAGAAAGTAGCCCACCCTGGATAAAGCTAGCACCTCCTCCCTGACCAGATAACATGAGAGATGTGAGCGAGCCAGTACTATAAGATGATCGAGGGCACTCAAAACTCCATGCTAGCTAGCCTTTTTCCTTTAGGCTAGGGACAGTGCAGGGAGTGCATCCAGGCTCACCTCGGAGGCTTCTGAGAGGGATGAGGGAGGATGGGTTCCTGACTTGCTTCGTGACTCCCAGGAGATGTTCAGAACAAGACTGTGTAAGACTAGGAAAGTGCACCTAAAGCTGTTCAAAGCCTTGTTGAGGAGAGATGTCACAGCAACCAAGAGTGACATGTACACACCATGGGATATTGTTTGGTCTGAAATGGGAGGGAATTCTAATATGTGCTACATGTGGACAAACCCTGAAGACATACAGACAAGCGAAAAAAGCTAATTCCAGGAAGACAAACACTGCATCCTTCTCTTGTGGGAGGAACCAACGGTGCAATTAAACATAGCAAGTGGAATAGTGGTTGCCAGGGGCTGGCTGAGGTCTACTGAGGAGTCAGTGCCTGGAGTTTTGGTTTAGAAAGATAAGAAAGATTGGGAGATGGATGGTGACAGTTATGTAACAAGGTAAATTTACTTAACAACACCAAAGTGGACACTTAGAAATGGCTAAAGTGTGGCACATTTTTTTTTTTACAATAACAGTAACAAATTGAGCTAGAGAGATGGCTCATAGGTTAAGAACATGTATTTGTATTGCTCTTGCAGAGGACCCAAGTTTGGTTCCCAGCACCCTCGTTGGGTACCTCACAACTGCCTATAACAGCTTTGGGGACTCTGATGCCCTCTTCTGGCTTGCCAGGGCACTGCACTTATGTCCATAAACCCACACATATAGAAATACACACATACTTTTAAAAATCTTGAGGAGGAGGAGGAGGGAGAGGAGGATGAAGAGCAGGAGGAGGAGGAGGAGAAAACATTTTTTTCTCCAAGGCAGTTGGTTGGTTTCAGGGTGGCCCCCAAATTCTACACAAACTGTGGTTCAGGCCTGGAGCTGTCTACATGAGAGCTAGGGCCACCTTGTGAAATGGACTCATTCACTTCCGAGGCTAATGAACAGTCGTGGTCCCCTCTGTCAACTGCTGCTCTGGGGAAGGTGACATCATGGCAGAGGACACACCCAGAGCTGGTTTGGAGTAACTAGATGATAAATAGGACCACGCTCCTGAGTGGTGCAGAAAGGACCCTCCATCTTCCACAAGACGTCGGGCAACAACAGAGGCCTCGTGAAAACCCTGAAGCCATAAACACCGATCACCAGAAATGGTTCCAGACACGAATGCTTGCCATTGTCTTAATTTGCTAGAGTTTGACATTTGACAACTGATATCTTGATGTGGGGTATCAACACATTTGATTACATATGATGACCACTTCTCACATGCCCATACGTCAGATTCCTTCAATCCTGTCATCTCCTCCTTTACTATGTACTCAGAGCCCACATCCTCCCTCCCTTCTGAAAAGCCACCACCATGCTCCTTTGGCCCTTGCCTTGGCCTCCTTAAAAAAAAATTAGATTCATTCATTCTATTTTTGTGTGTGAGTGTTTTGCCTGCATGTGGGTAAGTGTACTGCCTGCGTACTTGGTGCTCACAGGGGTCAGAAGAGGGCATCGGATCCTCTGGAACTGGAGTTATGAACCAACGTGTGGGTGCTGGGAATGGAACCCGGGTCCTCTGCAAGAGCAACAAGTGCTCTTAACGGCAAAACCACTTCTCCAGCTCCTTATCTTGGCCTCTTGATGGCGTCAGTCTGGGTTTCCATCACTCCAGCCTGTCCTGTTTCTGTCCCTGCCCTGGGTAGATCTGTGGGAGTGTAGGGGAAGGGATTACCCATGGGCCCTCGGGCTGCAAGGACAAGGTACCTGTGGGAAGCAAAAGACCTTAGCAGGGTCCTTACAGGAGAGACCTCCCCTGACCATCACCAGAGATATGACTCCCAGGGTGGCCAGGGATAGTGGTGTCACAGACGAAGAAAGGGGTGAGCTTGTGCTTCTGTTCACACAGAAACACCCAAGGGATCACAGGTTAGAGGGTGGCCCTAGGGGAGTGTTAGTGTGTAGATGGGTGCTATGCTTTGCTTTGTGCCTGCTCCCAGCAGCTGAGCGTATGGGTGGTCAGGGTAAGGCTGCAAATCACAACTCTCATGCTTTGGCTGTGTGGCCTTGGACAAGTAGCTTAACCTCTCAGTGCCTTATTCCCCCTGTAGTGAGAGACCAAAACTACCTTAACTGAGGAGGGAATGCTGGTGCTGGACAGAGGGACTTGGGTTGGGGGGGGGGGGGGTAGGGGTGGGGGAGTGAGTGGGGGATGGGGTGGGGTCCTGAAGAAATTACATCAGAGATGGCTGGGCACAGATCAGTCAGATGTGTCATGCACTTGCATGTAACTTAGTACATGCAGGTCACTTCCTCACCTCTAAAATACGATTCTAATTGTAAATGAAGTCTCTTTCCGGTAAAGCTGGTCATGCTGAAGGGCCTCTCTGAGCCTCGAGGGATTCCACCTGTGAAGTACCATCTCCAAAACCTTCTTCTGAGCTTGCAGGACCCCAGCTCATACCCGCCAGTGGCTTTTTGCCCACCTTTCCCTTCTTTTTGGGTAGCAGCGACTCTCGATGACCACATTCCACATTGCATCCAGCGCTGCCCAGCCGGAACAGGTTGGCGAGGGAACTGCTAGCGGGAGGGCTGTGTGCAAGCTCACATAGCGTGCCCACAGTCAGCCAGTGTTCTGAACAGCCTGACGGTTCACCATGGGGTCTCCCGGAGCCGGGTGTGCAGCTGGAGGTAGACTCCACACCCCCTGTTGACCTCCACTCCAGATGCCCTGGTTCAGTGACCTAGGGAGAAGGTCCCTTCACCTTCTACAGTGCTAGAGAGCAGAGCAATGGACACAGGACTCCAGTCCCCAGGCTGCTCTCTGGCTTTGCCCCCCACCCCCAAACCAGGAGGAAAGAGCCTTGGAAATTCTAGCCCATTTATTCTAATGCTTCGAGTTTTGTTGGAACTTTAGATTCTAATAAAAATAAACAAAATTCAAAATCACCTAAAGCCCTTTAAATGCCTTCTCTGTTTGTACGGGCAGTTCTGTATGTAGTCCTTTGTAGTACACACATTTACAGATGGGCAGTATGTGACACCAGTTCCTCACCTGGAGACACTGTCATTTCAGATCTCACTCTCTCCCATAGCTGTGTGGGTTTCTGAGGAGGGTTCCCAATCCCCACAAACTCCTGAATAGGGGGTGTCCACCACCACCTGGTATCTGAAAAGGGAGTCTCCACCCGGGCACTCCTGAAGAGGGGCCTGCCCGCCCCATCTGGCACATACCTGGTGAAATCACACAGGAAAAGTTCCCCGATTCTCCCTTGCCTCTTTCTGGACCTGAAGATGCTCAGGATCCCAACAAGGCTGCTTCCACCAGCCAGCCCCTATATACACCAGGCAGTCTCAGGAGATTTCTTGCATCTTCTCCTATAAACCTTCTAATGTCACAATGGGTAGCAATGTTACATCACCCTTTTGTTGCTGAGTTAGACTGATGGGGCTGAGATCTGGTCACCTCACTTCAATCCTCAGAACCCAGAGAGGAAAGAGCCAACTGACCTCCCACATCTGTCCTCTGACCTCCACCTGTGCAAGTGGCATGCACACATCTGCACACACACACACACACACACACACACACACACACACACACTACATACAAAAGATGTAGCATACAAACAGAAAGACAGCCAGTCTCTGAAGATCCATTACAGCGGGGAAAGAGAAGCATCTTGTTAGGATAAAAGGATCAAGCCAGTCCGGCACAGTGGCGCACGCCTTTAATCCCAGCACTCAGAGGCAGAGGCAGGTGGATCTCTGTGGGTTTGAGGCTAGCCTGGTCTACATAGAGAGTTCCAAGCCAGAAACAGACAGTTGCTGAAGAATTTCCTCGGCTGTCAGTGTAGCCCACACAGCAGGGTATTGTCTCTAGGGAGCATGAGGACTAATGGGTTGCTCAGCTGTGTGACGTGCAGGAGAGTAATTATCTTTCTTGTGGTGCTGAGAGCCAACCCAGGCCCTCATGCATGCTGACTGCTCTGCTGTTGAACTACATCCCCAGCCCATGGTTTTATTTTGAGACCGGGTCTTACTATGTAGCTCAAGCTGGTCTCAAATTCACAATGGAGACCATGCTGTCCTTAAAGTCATGATCCACCTGCCTCTGCCTCCCGAGTGCTGGGATGACAGGTGTGAGTTACTATCTGAGCTGAAAATTAGTGACCATCAAGCCAGCTGAGGGCTAGCGGAGCCTGAGGGCGTCTTTCAGGCTTTCCCTGTAACACCAGGGTGACGGCTCACGAGGGCTCTCCCTCCAACAGGCTGCCTTCCTGTGTCTGACCCTGGCTGCTCCTTTGCAGCATCTCATTAGCGACCTTGCTGTCATCTTCTATGCGTGTGCTTACTCTTCCTTGGGTTCAGACATGCTCTCTTAACTGAGGTCCAAAGTCCATGACCAAAGTTGCAAGGCCTGTTGGGGTCCTGGGGCTAGAAAATCCGCTGTATCATTTCTTTCACAAGCTTTTGAGCCGAGAAACTCATGGGTCTCATTCAGACTCTGGTTGGTGGAGAAACTGGCCGAGTTTGTCGTGGATGGAAGGACTGGCGGAGGCTCCTCCATGGGCACCAGTGAGGGACGGGAGGAGTGTGTGGAGTCCTCTTTCACTGTCTGTCTTATTCTCAATCACTTCCTATCTGCTACTGGGCCTCCAAGAGGCCAGGGCACGTTTTCCCTCTGGAGAGCTAGCCAGAGGGTTTTGTGTTTCCAAAAGGAATCTGGGGCAGCTATCCAGGCATGGCCTCAGCCATTCTTCAGAGAATAAATTCACTAACTCTTGGTAGGCACTAGTACCCGGCAGCTAGAAGTGGTGCCTCATGCTAGCCTTTAGGGAGCCACAGGCAAGGGTATTAAGTCTGAGGACAAACTGGGTTACACAGTGAGACCCTGTCTTTAGGAAGCTAAACCGGGCTGGCAAGACAGCTCAGAAGGTAAAGGCACTTGCTGTTAGGCCTGATAACCCGAGTTCAATCCCTGGGACCTACATGGTGGGAGAGAAGTGACTTTCAAATTATTCTCCGGCCTCCACACTGTTGCATGTGCGCACACACACACACACACACACACACACACACTGGTAAAAACATTGTGTTTAATGCCGGGTGGTGGTGGCGCACGCCTTTAATCCTAGCACTCGGGAGGCAGAGCCAGGCGGATCTCTGTGAGTTCAAGGCCAGCCTGGGCTACCAAGTGAGTTCCAGGAAAAGGCGCAAAGCTACACAGAGAAACCCTGTCTTGAAAAACCAAAAAAAACCAAAAAAAACAAACAAAACAAAACAAAACAAAAAACCATTGTGTTTAAAAACTAATGAAGAAGGAAAGGAATGAAGGTACCTGGCACACAGTGTGAGCACCTGATGGACTTTTTTTTGCCCACATAGATTCTGGCCTCTGGCCTCTTTACTATTTTCAAATGATGAGACAGGAATCCTAAAAGGTACAGCAAGCTCCCTGAGGGCCGCACTGCAGCTGAGAAGGAAGCAGAGCTAGAAGCCAGGTTGTGCAAGCCCGATGCCCAGCCACGTGCCCAGAGAGGTGGGAATAATCTCATCCACGACCGTGCTGTCCCTATAGCTTCCAGTCAGAGGGGGCACAGACCACCCTCAGCAGGCCCTGAAGCAAAGCCTAACCCACTAGTCTAGGGAGGAAAAGAGGTCACTCTGCATAGAGGCATGGAGCCCTGCCTAGAGACAACTTCTGAAACAAAGAAAGTCCATAGTTCATAGGAAACACAGCCAACTATTGGGGGAAAAAAAAGAAAAACTACGTCAGGTGCAGGTGACCTTGGGAGCCCAGTGGAGACTGCTGAAGGTGGATTAAACAATAGAGGCTACTTATAGCCTTCTCCCTTTCTTTAGATTTTATTGAATTTTCAAAGAATGCATAGTCAAAGAAAAATTCAAAGTACAGAAAAGTGTCAAAAGAAAAAAAAAATCACCCGAAACCCTTGGTCTCCTCCAGTCACCTAGTGAACAGTGGGTTCCCATTCCTCCAGCTTGCCCTGGGTGAACGCACATGTGTGTTTTATCTCAATCTGTGGGTCCAAGTCCTGTCCCAGCATTTTACTCCTTATCATATCCCTTTTGCCTTAATGTGGCCAACCCTAGCCGGAAGGAAGCCAGGGCACTGTGGTCTCTGCTCTGGGCTGCTGAGCACCCGTGAGAAGTCAGAAAGCCAGGCTCAGGCAGCTGTTAGGTAGGTTAGCTCTGAGAGGGACTGACCAACAGGCCTCCAAAACAGCACATAGGGGGCTAGAGAGACGACTCAGAGAGAAAGCATGCTTGCCACCAAGCCTGATAGCCTGAGTTTGAGCCTCAGGACCCAGGCGAGCATCTTACACATCTGCTTATGCACTCTGGGTAAAAAGGGCTCTGAGAGCGTGACTCTCTCCTGGCAGCACTTAGGTTGGGGAAGGCCTGGAGGAGACCGGGATCTGACTGCTGCAGCTGGACTCAGCCCGGTCTTTTTCTAAAGGCCGCATTCTTGCTTCCTTGGTGCTGCAAGAGAAATCTTTCAAGAGTCACCTTCTGTGTGGTGGGGATGCATGTGCCACAGTGTGTGTGTGTAGGTCAAAGGGCAATTTGCAGGAGTTGTTTCTGTTTCCTCTCCCTCTACCAGGTGGGTTCCGGGGATCGAACTCCAGTCCTCAGGCTTGACAGCAAGCCTCTTTATCTGCTGAGCCATCTTGCCTGCTTGCTGTCCTGCTGTTTTTCCTTTGGGGAGCTTAAGAATCAAGACTGGTGCTGAGGTCCAGGCGAGGTGTTTAAGTCCTCTGAGCTTGAGTTCCTTCCTTCCTTCCTTCCTCCTTCCTTCCTTCTTCCTTCCTTCCTTCCTTCCTTCCTTCCTTCCTTCCTTCCTTCCTCCCTTCCTTCCTTTTTTATTGGTGGGTTTTGTTTTTGTTTGTTTTGTTTTGTGAAATGATCTCGCTATGTAGCCCTGCTACCCTAGAACTCACTGTAGACCAGGTTGACCTTGAACTCACAGAGATCCACCTGCCTCTGCCTCCTGAGTGTCGGCTGGGATTAAAACAGTGCTGCACCAGCGCCAGGCCGGGCTCAGGTTTCCTTCCACACAAACCTGGACTGAACATAGGAAGATTGAGGGCTTCTGTGAGAATGAAATGAGGAAAGCAGAGGGTGGAGCCCACTCCTGGGAAGGCCTTGCCTCAGTAGGTGGCAAGAGTGGCCTCTGGTCCTGGGGCGAAGCAGGCCAGGCAGCAGGGAGGGCCTTTTTGCCAGGGCAGATCTCTGTGGAGATGGGCAGGTGGGGTGCTTAGCGGTTCCAGGGAGGACTGACCCCCAAGGAAATGTGTGAGCCTGATTCAATGACTGTGCACTTGTCTCCAAAGCCACCCTGTCCTGATTTTCTGTTTCCATCTTCTTGGGTCCTCTTTCCTCTGGACTAATCTAAAGTGTGAGCCTCAGCATTTATGTCCCAGCTTGACAGGAAGAACTCAGAGCCTGCCCATGCATGCCATGTGAATGTGGTGTCCAAGGAAGCCAGAAGAAGGTATCAGATCCCTTGGAACTGGAGTTTCAGGGGTCTGTGAGCTGCCCAATGTGTGTGTGCTGGGACCTGAACCCTGGTCCTCTGGAAGAGCATTAAGTACTCTTAACCTCTGAACCATCTCTTCAGCTCCCTACCCATCATTTTGTATCCTGAATTTGCAGCACCTTTTCCAGGGGACTCTGGCTGCTGGCCTTCTTCTCATCTGGACCCGAGTGTCCACATCTACAGCCTGGGATGCTCTGTGGCCATCGGGACGCACAAGGACACACTTTGCAAGAGCGAGGGGCTGTGGGACCTCAAGAGGGAATACCATCCCCTATTTTTTTTTTTAAAGATTTTATTTATTTATTATGTATACAGTGTTCTGTCTGCACATATCCCTGCAGGCCAGAAGAGGGCGCCAGATCTCATTACAGATGGTTGTGAGCCACCATGTGGTTGCTGGAATTGAACTCAGGACCTTTGGAAGAGCAAGCAGTGCTCTTAACCTCTGAGCCATCTCTCCAGCCCACCATCCCCTATTTTTTTACTGATGCTACAAGAAGCTACCACATAGTAGCAGCTATGAAAGTGTGGGTATGGAGGTACACACCCTTGATCCTGGCTCTCAGGAGGATGAAGAGTTTGAGGCCAGCCTAGGTTACAATACACAGTGAGACCCCTGCTAAATATATCAACCAATCGAAATTCAAATTGACTGTAGTTTCGTAGGTTAGAATCAGCCAAGGTCTCCCAGCATTAACATGAGGATGTTTGCTGTCTGGGCCCCTCGTGGAGGCTCTAGGAGAGATGACCTCCTTCGAACTCTCTAAGACTGTGGTCAGAAACCAATGTGCGTACTTGCAAGATGATATTCTGGCCCGCCCCCAGCACCTCTGCGTGGGTTCCACTTCGGAGCCTAGCCAGCCACTGAGGGCTCCCGGTTTCTCCTGTTTGCCTTGCTTTTGGCGTCTCGTGTGATTCTCTGCATTCAGAGGTTGATGTGGATTCATGGAGCCCTCTTGGGCAATTCCACAGAATCCTCAACTTTAGAGCCTATCAACTTTACCTGTTTGCAAAGTCATCTGTGCCCTGCATGTTCCCTAGCTCCAGGAATTAAGGTGTGCGTGTCCTCTGTGACTCTTCTCAGGGCGAGGCAGGGTGGAGTGCAGGGTGAACAGTTCAGGCTTGGGCTGTTTCCGTGCACAGGCTAAGACGGACACACACACACACACACACACACACACACACACACATACGTCTTTAAAAGTGTAAGTAAGGCCACACCCAATGGGAGTGTTTTGCCCTATAAGGCTTTGGGTTGCCCTAGGTCAGGAAGGAAGGACCAGCTGGGCAGGAACTGGGTGGAGAGCCAAGATTCCTGGGCAGAGACTGGACTTGCCCAAATCAAAGGTAGGCCTGGCTGGGCTAGGCTTTCCAGGGAGCCAATGCATGGGCTGGTGTCTGGCTCTGGTTTCTTCTGGGCCATTCTGAAAATCTCCCTGGGGAAACCATCACCAACAAAACGGCTAGAGAGACTGCCCCCAGGGGACCCCCACTTTGAGGGATTGCAGCAGCTCCCATTGGGGTTCCCGGGACAGAGGCAGGGACCTCACCCTGACTCTAGCTCCCCTCTCCCCTCACTTCCCACGTCTGCTAGCCTGGCTGTTCTATCCTGTTCCTGAGTCCCTTTGTTCCAGGAGTCACCTGGTTCTGAAGGCATTCCTGCCTGAGCAGAAGGAAGGACGAGGTCTGCATCCCTGTCTGTGCTGTCCTGGCCCGTGCCCAGCTCACCCAGCCAAGGCCCCTGCCAGGGCAGCACTTTCTCCCCAGAGCACCCCAGTGGCTTCTTAGCTACCGCGAATCTTTTGTGGTCCTTTTAAGGTTACCCCACAAAATACACCCAAGGCAACACACTGCGCTGCTCTGAATGCTCAAGGAGGCATTTCTGCAGATGCCCTCTCAGGCTTCACCCTGCATGGGGCAGCATCTTTAGCCAAGTTCCATGCCAACTCCAGGGTGAGGGCAGAGTCCTGATCTTTCTTTCTTTCTTTCTTTTTTTTTTAAAAAAAAGAAAAGAAAGACAGGGCCTTGCTATATTTTCCAGGTTACCCTTAAGTTCCTGGGCTCAAGTGACTCTCCTGCCTTGGCCTCCCCAGCAGCTGGGACCACAGGCCCTCTGTGGTGGCACTTGTATTGTTGGTTACTCCTTTCAGTGGGCTATAGCAACATCCCACATCTTGGGTCAGACTCAAGACTGGATTCATGGGGCTTGGGGGGTGACTCTGTCAGTAAAGAAGTTGCAAGAGTAAGAACTTGAGTTCAATCCCCACAGCCCACATTTTTAAAAGCTGGGCATGGCGGTGGTGCATGCCTGTAATCCCAGTGTTGAGGAAGCAGAGACAGGGTCCCTGTCTGGAGCTCACTGGCCAGCCAGACTCACCCTGGGGTGGTGTTGTGGGCAGAAGTATAGCTCAGGGGCATCAAGGGTTGTGGAGGGCAGAGCACCTACTGTTTGAGGAGGTACCACTGAGCACTTTGTACACACAGCTGCTCAACGTCACCCCTAAGAATCCTGGGAGTGACGTTCTTCCCACCTGTACGCTGAGAAGCAGCTGAGCCAGGCTGACAAGGGCCAATTTATAGGCTGGGAGGCTCCTACGATGGGGCGACAGACAAACCAGACCAAGTCCCTCGGTGGAGGTGACTTCCCAAGTGCCAGCACACCCTGGCTTACCCTCGACAGAGCGTGTGAGCCGGGATGGCACTCTGCTGCGTGTGCGGTCTGCACTCACCGGTTACTCTTGGAAAGTTTTCCTCATCTGTGCTGCTTTCTGGATACCCATGGCCACATCCCGATTGGCTGCGTAAGGGAAAGTACTTCAAATACGGACGAGTAACTTGGCACTTCCGTGGAGTGTTATACAACCCAGGGTAAAGAATGAGCAGTTTCTGTTTTCACTGAAGCAAAAAAGTGTAAGATGAACAATGGTGTGTGACTCTGTGTCTTGAGTCCTGCCCCTTTGGAAGGGTGAACAGGAAGTAATGAAAGTGTTTGTTTTTGTATGTGTTGTTTGTTTTGTGGAGGCTGATCAGACTATTTAGCCCTTCTTGGCTTGCCTAGAGCTCACTATGCAGACTAGGGTGGCCTTGAAGTCACAGAGATCTGGGGGAACTCTGCCTCCCGAGTGCTGGGATTAAAGGTGGATGTCACCAAGCCTGCCTGGATTTCTTGAATTCTTGATTGCCCTGCTTCAGCCTCCAGAGTAGTGGGATTCCAGGTCTGCACCACCCACCAGGCCCCACCACTCACCGGGCCCCACCACCCACCAGGCCCCACCACCCACCGGGCCCCACCACCCACCGGGCCCTGGATAAGCACCATTTAAATATTTGACTTTCGTTGTGGGTCTTAGCCTTAAATGGCTGAGCCATCTCTCCAACCCTACTTTAAGAGTAGAGAGCAGTGCTGGGTGGCGCCAGCAGATGCACAACAGTCCCCAAGAGTGGGCTGGCCCCAGGCCTCTCTGCTCTGTTTCTGTGGTTCTCAGCCTTGACTGAAAACTGATTAGAATTAGACCGATACAGTGTAGCCTTCTGGTGTGTACACTGACTGCTCGCCCCTAGTGTAAAAGCATAGAAAGTTTTAATTTTTATAAAAAGGAACATGCCCGCCCCTAGTGTAAAAGCATAGAAAGTTTTAATTTTTATAAAAAGGAACAAAATACAAAAACCGAATAATAATTACAAACAGCACCCCTCCTGCCTGAGACACCTTCCGGGTGGGGTTCACTTTCAGAGGCAGGGCTTCCCTCAACTTATCTTAGGGTCTCACCATCCTGGGGGACCCACAGCCAAGATGCTTGGAGTTTCTGTAGCCAGTGTCCCGTAGAGGTTCTTTCTTGGGACACAGAAAAGGGATGGAGGCAGGGACCTCCCTAAGGCCTCTGACCACTTCTGGCGTGTGTTGAGAAGGGTGTCCACGCAGGAGAGAGTTCAGGAGAACCTGCTAGATTAAACCTACAAGCTAAAGGCT